>NC_092742.1:143347989-143650033 GCF_047496795.1 Chiloscyllium punctatum
GAGGGGCTGAAAAGAGGTGCTGAAACAGAGGGGCTGAATCAGAGGGGCTGAAACAGAGGGTGAGGAACAGAGGGGCTGAAACAGAGGTGCTGAAACAGAGGGTCTGAAACAGAGGGCGAGAAACAGCGGGGCTGAATCAGAGGCGCAAAATCAGAGGGGCTGAATCAGAGGGGCTGAAACAGAGGGGCTGAAACAGAGGGCGAGAAACAGAGGGGCTGAAACAGAGGGCGAGAAACAGAGGGGATGAAACAGAGGGCGAGAAACCGAGGGGCTGAAACTGAGGGCGAGAAACAGAGGGGCTGAAACAGAGGGTCTGAAACAGAGGGCGAGAAACAGAGGGGCTTAAACAGAGGGCGAGAAACAGAGGGGCTGAAACAGAGGGGCTGAAACAGAGTGGCTGAAACAGAGGGGCTGAAACAGAGGGGCTGGAACAGTGGGGGAGAAACAGAGGGGCTGAAACAGAGGGGCTGAATCAGAGGGGCTGAAACAGAGGGCGATAAACAGAGGGGCTGAAACAGAGGGCGAGAAACTGAGGGGCTGAAACAGAGGGCGAGAAACAGAGGGGATGAAACAGAGGGCAAGAAATCGAGGGGCTGAAACAGAGGGCGAGAAACAGAGGGGCTGAAACAGAGGGGCTGAAACAGAGGGCGAGAAACAGAGGGGCTTAAACAGAGGGCGAGAAACAGAGTGGCTGAAACAGAGAGGCTGAAACAGAGGGGCTGAAACAGAGGGCGAGAAACAGATGGGCTGAAACACAGGGTGAGAAACATAGGGGCTGAAACAGAGGGGCTGAAACAGAAGGGCTGAAACAGAGGGGCTGAAACAGAGGGCGAGAAACAGAGGGGCTGAAACAGTGGACGAGAAACAGAGGGGCTGAAACAGAGGGCTGAAACAGAGAGGCTGAAACAGAGGGGCTGAAACAGAGGGCGAGAAACAGAGGGGCTGAATCAGAGGGTCTGAATCAGAGGGGCTGAAACAGAGAGGCTGAAACAGAGTGCGAGAAACAAACGGGCTGAAACAGCGGGCGAGAAACAGAGGGCGAGAAACAGAGGGGATGAAACAGACGGGCTGACACAGAATGCCTGAAACAGAGGGCGAAAAAGAGAGGGGCTGCATCAGAGGGCGAGTAACAGAGGGTGAGAAACAGAGGGCGAGAAACAGAGGGTGAGAAACAGAGGGCGAGAAACAGAGGGGATGAAACAGAGGGGATGAAACAGAGGGGCTGAAACAGAGGGGCTGAATCAGAGGGGCTGAAACAGAGGGGCTGAAACAGAGGGCGAGAAACAGAGGGGCTGAAACAGAGAGGCTGATACAGAGGGCGTGAAACAGAGGGGCTGAAACAGAGGGCGAGAAACAGAGGGGCTGAAACAGAGGGGCTGAAACAGAGGGGCTGAAACAGAGGGCGATAAACAGAGGGGCTGAAAAAGAGGGCGAGAAACAGAGGGGCTGAAACAGAGGGCGAGAAACAGAGGGGATGAAACAGAGGGCGAGAAACCGAGGGGCTGAAACAGAGGGCGAGAAACAGAGGGGCTGAAACAGAGTGGCTGAAACAGAGGGCGAGAAACAGAGGGGCTTAAACAGAGAGCGAGAAACAGAGTGGCTGAAACAGAGAGGCTGAAACAGAGGGGCTGAAACAGAGGGCGAGAAACAGATGGGCTGAAACACAGGGTGAGAAACATAGGGGCTGAAACAGAGGGGCTGAAACAGAGGGCGAGAAACAGAGGGGCTGAAACAGAGAGGCTGATACAGAGGGCGTGAAACAGAGGGGCTGAAACAGAGGGCGAGAAACAGAGGGGCTGAAACAGAGGGGCTGAAACAGAGGGACTGAAACAGAGGGCGATAAACAGAGGGGCTGAAACAGAGGGCGAGAAACAGAGGGGCTGAAACAGAGGGCGAGAAACAGAGGGGATGAAACAGAGGGGCTGAAACAGAGGGGCTAAATCAGAGGGTGAGAAACAGAGGGCGAGAAACAGAGGGTGAGAAACAGAGGGCGAGAAACAGAGGCGATGAAACAGAGGGGCTGAAACTGAGGGGCTGAAACAGAGGGGCTGAATCAGAGGGGCTGAAACAGAGCGCGAGAAACAGAGGGCGAGAAACAGAGGGGCTGAAACAGAGGGCGAGAAACAGACCGGCTGAAACAGAGGGGCTGAAACAGAGGGCCTGAAACAGAGTGGCTGAAACAGAGGGCGAGAATCAGAGAGGCAGAAACAGAGGGCGAGAAACAGAGGGGCTGAAACAGAGGGCGAGAAACAGAGGGGCTGAAACAGAGGGCGAGAAACAGAGGGGCTGAATCAGAGGGGCTGAATCAGAGGGGCTGAAACAGAGAGGCTGAATCAGAGGGCGAGAAACAAACGGGCTGAAACAGTGGGCGAGAAACAGAGGGGCTGAAACAGAGGGGCTGAAACAGAGGGGCTGAAACAGAGGGGCTGAAACAGTGGGTCTGAAACAGAGGGCGAGAAACAGAGGGGCTGAAACAGAGGGCGAGAAACAGAGGGGCTGAATCAGAGGGCCCGAAACAGAGGGTGAGAAACAGAGGGGCTGAAACAGAGGGCGAGAAACAGAGTGGCTGAAACAGACGGGCTGAAACAGAGGGGCTGAAAAAGAGGGCGAAAAACAGAGGGGCTGAAACAGAGGGCGAGAAACAGAGGGGCTGAAACAGAGGGGCTGAAACAGAGGGGCTGAAACAGAGTGGCTGAAACAGAGGGGCTGAAACAGAGGGGCTGGAACAGAGGGGGAGAAACAGAGGGGCTGAAACAGAGGGGCTGAATCAGAGGGGCTGAAACAGAGGGCGAGAAACAGAGGGTCTGAAACAGAGGGTGAGAAACAGAGGGGCTGAAACAGAGGGGCTGAAACAGAGGGGCTGAATCAGAGGGGCTGATTTAGAGGGGCTGAATCAGAGGGGCTGGAACAGAGGGCGAGAAACAGAGGGGCTCAAACAGAGGGCGAGAAACAGAAGGGATGAAACAGAGGGCGAGAAACAGAGGGGCTAAAACAGAGGGGCTGAAACAGAGGGGTTAAACATAGGGGCTGAAACAGAGGGCGAGAAACAGAGGGGCTGAAACAGAGGGGCGGGAAAAAGAGGGGCTGAATCAGAGGGGCTGAATGAGTGGGGCTGAATCAGAGGGGCTGAATCAGAGGGGCTGAAACAGAGGGTGAGAAACAGAGGGGCTGAAACAGAGGTGCTGAAACAGAGGGTCTGAAACAGAGGGCTAGAAACAGCGGGGCTGAATCAGAGGCGCAAAATCAGAGGGGCTGAATCAGAGGGGCTGAAACAGAGGGGCTGAATCAGAGGGGCTGAAACAGAGGGCGAGAAACAGAGGGGCGGAAACAAAGGGCGAGAAACAGAGGGGCTGGAACAGAGGGCGAGAAACAGAGGGGCTGAAACAGAGGGGCTGAAACAGAGGGGCTGAAACAGAGGGGCTGAATCAGAGGGGCTGATTCAGAGGGGCTGAAACAGAGGGGCTGAAACAGAGGGGCTGAATCAGCGGGGCTGAAACAGAGGGTGAGAAACAGAGGGGCTGAAAAGAGGTGCTGAAACAGAGGGGCTGAATCAGAGGGGCTGAAACAGAGGGTGAGAAACAGAGGGGCTGAAACAGAGGTGCTGAAACAGAGGGTCTGAAACAGAGGGCGAGAAACAGCGGGGCTGAATCAGAGGCGCAAAATCAGAGGGGCTGAATCAGAGGGGCTGAAACAGAGGGGCTGAATCAGAGGGGCTGAAACAGAGGGCGAGAAACAGAGGGGCGGAAACAAAGGGCGAGAAACAGAGGGGCTGGAACAGAGGGCGAGAAACAGAGGGGCTGAAACAGAGGGGCTGGAACAGTGGGGGAGAAACAGAGGGGCTGAAACAGAGGGGCTGAATCAGAGGGGCTGGAACAGAGGGCGATAAACAGAGGGGCTGAAACAGAGGGTGAGAAACACAGGGGCTGAAACAGAGGGCGAGAAACACAGGGGATGAAACAGAGGGCGAGCAACCGAGGGGCTGAAACAGAGGGCGAGAAACAGAGGTGCTGAAACAGAGGGGCTGAAACAGAGGGCGAGAAACAGAGGGGCTTAAACAGAGGGCGAGAAACAGAGGGGCTGAAACTGAGAGGCTGAAACAGAGGGGCTGAAACAGAGGGCGAGAAACAGATGGGCTGAAACACAGGGTGAGAAACAGAGGGGCTGAAACAGAGGGGCTGAAACAGAGGGGCTGAAACAGAGGGCGAGAAACAGAGGGGCTGAAACAGAGGGCGAGAAACAGAGGGGCTGAAACAGAGGGCGAGAAACAGAGGGGCTGAGACAGAGGGCGAAAAACAGAGGGGCTGAAACAGAGGGCGAGAAACAGAGGGGCTGAAACAGACGGGCTGAAACAGAGGGGCTGAAAAAGAGGGCGAAAAACAGAGGGGCTGAAACAGAGGGCGAGAAACAGAGGGGCTGAAACAGAGGGGCTGAAACAGAGTGGCTGAAACAGAGTGGCTTAAACAGAGGGGCTGAAACAGAGGGGCTGGAACAGAGGGGGACAATCAGAGGGGCTGAAACAGAGGGGCTGAATCAGAGGGCGAGAAACAGAGGTGCTGAAACAGTGGGGCTGAAACAGAGGGCGAGAAACAGAGGGGCTTAAACAGAGGGCGAGAAACAGAGGGGCTGAAACTGAGGGGCTGAAACAGAGTGCGAGAAACAGAGGGGCTTAAACAGAGGGCGAGAAACAGAGGGGCTGAAACTGAGGGGCTGAAACAGAGGGGCTGAATCAGCGGGGCTGAAACAGAGGGTGAGAAACAGAGGGGCTGAAAAGAGGTGCTGAAACAGAGGGGCTGAATCAGAGGGGCTGAAACAGAGGGTGAGAAACAGAGGGGCTGAAACAGAGGTGCTGAAACAGAGGGTCTGAAACAGAGGGCGAGAAACAGCGGGGCTGAATCAGAGGCGCAAAATCAGAGGGGCTGAATCAGAGGGGCTGAAACAGAGGGGCTGAATCAGAGGGGCTGAAACAGAGGGCGAGAAACAGAGGGGCGGAAACAAAGGGCGAGAAACAGAGGGGCTGGAACAGAGGGCGAGAAACAGAGGGGCTGAAACAGAGGGGCTGGAACAGTGGGGGAGAAACAGAGGGGCTGAAACAGAGGGGCTGAATCAGAGGGGTTGGAACAGAGGGCGATAAACAGAGGGGCTGAAACAGAGGGCGAGAAACACAGGGGCTGAAACAGAGGGCGAGAAACACAGGGGATGAAACAGAGGGCGAGAAACCGAGGGGCTGAAACAGAGGGCGAGAAACAGAGGTGCTGAAACAGAGGGGCTGAAACAGAGGGCGAGAAACAGAGGGGCTTAAACAGAGGGCGAGAAACAGAGGGGCTGAAACTGAGAGGCTGAAACAGAGGGGCTGAAACAGAGGGCGAGAAACAGATGGGCTGAAACACAGGGTGAGTAACAGAGGGGCTGAAACAGAGGGACTGAAACAGAGGGCGATAAACAGAGGGGCTGAAACAGAGGGCGAGAAACAGAGGGGCTGAAACAGAGGGCGAGAAACAGAGGGGATGAAACAGAGGGGCTGAAACAGAGGGGCTAAATCAGAGGGTGAGAAACAGAGGGCGAGAAACAGAGGGTGAGAAACAGAGGGCGAGAAACAGAGGCGATGAAACAGAGGGGCTGAAACTGAGGGGCTGAAACAGAGGGGCTGAATCAGAGGGGCTGAAACAGAGCGCGAGAAACAGAGGGCGAGAAACAGAGGGGCTGAAACAGAGGGCGAGAAACAGACCGGCTGAAACAGAGGGGCTGAAACAGAGGGCCTGAAACAGAGGGGCTGAAACAGAGGGCGAGAATCAGAGAGGCAGAAACAGAGGGCGAGAAACAGAGGGGCTGAAACAGAGGGCGAGAAACAGAGGGGCTGAAACAGAGGGCGAGAAACAGAGGGGCTGAATCAGAGGGGCTGAATCAGAGGGGCTGAAACAGAGAGGCTGAATCAGAGGGCGAGAAACAAACGGGCTGAAACAGTGGGCGAGAAACAGAGGGGCTGAAACAGAGGGGCTGAAACAGAGGGGCTGAAACAGAGGGGCTGAAACAGTGGGTCTGAAACAGAGGGCGAGAAACAGAGGGGCTGAAACAGAGGGCGAGAAACAGAGGGGCTGAATCAGAGGGCCCGAAACAGAGGGTGAGAAACAGAGGGGCTGAAACAGAGGGCGAGAAACAGAGTGGCTGAAACAGACGGGCTGAAACAGAGGGGCTGAAAAAGAGGGCGAAAAACAGAGGGGCTGAAACAGAGGGCGAGAAACAGAGGGGCTGAAACAGAGGGGCTGAAACAGAGGGGCTGAAACAGAGTGGCTGAAACAGAGGGGCTGAAACAGAGGGGCTGGAACAGAGGGGGAGAAACAGAGGGGCTGAAACAGAGGGGCTGAATCAGAGGGGCTGAAACAGAGGGCGAGAAACAGAGGGTCTGAAACAGAGGGTGAGAAACAGAGGGGCTGAAACAGAGGGGCTGAAACAGAGGGGCTGAA
Source organism: Chiloscyllium punctatum (assembly GCF_047496795.1). NCBI lineage: Eukaryota > Metazoa > Chordata > Chondrichthyes > Orectolobiformes > Hemiscylliidae > Chiloscyllium > Chiloscyllium punctatum. The sequence continues at coordinate 143,354,451 of NC_092742.1, forward strand.
TCAGAGGGGCTGATTTAGAGGGGCTGAATCAGAGGGGCTGGAACAGAGGGCGAGAAACAGAGGGGCTCAAACAGAGGGCGAGAAACAGAAGGGCTGAAACAGAGGGCGAGAAACAGAGGGGCTAAAACAGAGGGGCTGAAACAGAGGGGTTAAACATAGGGGCTGAAACAGAGGGCGAGAAACAGAGGGGCTGAAACAGAGGGGCGGGAAAAAGAGGGGCTGAATCAGAGGGGCTGAATGAGTGGGGCTGAATCAGAGGGGCTGAATCAGAGGGGCTGAAACAGAGGGTGAGAAACAGAGGGGCTGAAACAGAGGTGCTGAAACAGAGGGTCTGAAACAGAGGGCTAGAAACAGCGGGGCTGAATCAGAGGCGCAAAATCAGAGGGGCTGAATCAGAGGGGCTGAAACAGAGGGGCTGAATCAGAGGGGCTGAAACAGAGGGCGAGAAACAGAGGGGCGGAAACAAAGGGCGAGAAACAGAGGGGCTGGAACAGAGGGCGAGAAACAGAGGGGCTGAAACAGAGGGGCTGAAACAGAGGAGCTGAAACAGAGGGGCTGAATCAGAGGGGCTGATTCAGAGGGGCTGAAACAGAGGGGCTGAAACAGAGGGGCTGAATCAGCGGGGCTGAAACAGAGGGTGAGAAACAGAGGGGCTGAAAAGAGGTGCTGAAACAGAGGGGCTGAATCAGAGGGGCTGAAACAGAGGGTGAGAAACAGAGGGGCTGAAACAGAGGTGCTGAAACAGAGGGTCTGAAACAGAGGGCGAGAAACAGCGGGGCTGAATCAGAGGCGCAAAATCAGAGGGGCTGAATCAGAGGGGCTGAAACAGAGGGGCTGAATCAGAGGGGCTGAAACAGAGGGCGAGAAACAGAGGGGCGGAAACAAAGGGCGAGAAACAGAGGGGCTGGAACAGAGGGCGAGAAACAGAGGGGCTGAAACAGAGGGGCTGGAACAGTGGGGGAGAAACAGAGGGGCTGAAACAGAGGGGCTGAATCAGAGGGGCTGGAACAGAGGGCGATAAACAGAGGGGCTGAAACAGAGGGTGAGAAACACAGGGGCTGAAACAGAGGGCGAGAAACAGAGGGGATGAAACAGAGGGCGAGAAACCGAGGGGCTGAAACAGAGGGCGAGAAACAGAGGTGCTGAAACAGAGGGGCTGAAACAGAGGGCGAGAAACAGAGGGGCTTAAACAGAGGGCGAGAAACAGAGGGGCTGAAACTGAGAGGCTGAAACAGAGGGGCTGAAACAGAGGGCGAGAAACAGATGGGCTGAAACACAGGGTGAGAAACAGAGGGGCTGAAACAGAGGGGCTGAAACAGAGGGGCTGAAACAGAGGGCGAGAAACAGAGGGGCTGAAACAGAGGGCGAGAAACAGAGGGGCTGAAACAGAGGGCGAGAAACAGAGGGGCTGAGACAGAGGGCGAGATACAGAGTGGCTGAAACAGACGGGCTGAAACAGAGGGGCTGAAAAAGAGGGCGAAAAACAGAGGGGCTGAAACAGAGGGCGAGAAACAGAGGGGCTGAAACAGAGGGGCTGAAACAGAGTGGCTGAAACAGAGTGGCTTAAACAGAGGGGCTGAAACAGAGGGGCTGGAACAGAGGGGGACAATCAGAGGGGCTGAAACAGAGGGGCTGAATCAGAGGGCGAGAAACAGAGGTGCTGAAACAGTGGGGCTGAAACAGAGGGCGAGAAACAGAGGGGCTTAAACAGAGGGCGAGAAACAGAGGGGCTGAAACTGAGGGGCTGAAACAGAGTGCGAGAAACAGAGGGGCTTAAACAGAGGGCGAGAAACAGAGGGGCTGAAACTGAGGGGCTGAAACAGAGGGGCTGAATCAGCGGGGCTGAAACAGAGGGTGAGAAACAGAGGGGCTGAAAAGAGGTGCTGAAACAGAGGGGCTGAATCAGAGGGGCTGAAACAGAGGGTGAGAAACAGAGGGGCTGAAACAGAGGTGCTGAAACAGAGGGTCTGAAACAGAGGGCGAGAAACAGCGGGGCTGAATCAGAGGCGCAAAATCAGAGGGGCTGAATCAGAGGGGCTGAAACAGAGGGGCTGAATCAGAGGGGCTGAAACAGAGGGCGAGAAACAGAGGGGCGGAAACAAAGGGCGAGAAACAGAGGGGCTGGAACAGAGGGCGAGAAACAGAGGGGCTGAAACAGAGGGGCTGGAACAGTGGGGGAGAAACAGAGGGGCTGAAACAGAGGGGCTGAATCAGAGGGGTTGGAACAGAGGGCGATAAACAGAGGGGCTGAAACAGAGGGCGAGAAACACAGGGGCTGAAACAGAGGGCGAGAAACACAGGGGATGAAACAGAGGGCGAGAAACCGACGGGCTGAAACAGAGGGCGAGAAACAGAGGTGCTGAAACAGAGGGGCTGAAACAGAGGGCGAGAAACAGAGGGGCTTAAACAGAGGGCGAGAAACAGAGGGGCTGAAACTGAGAGGCTGAAACAGAGGGGCTGAAACAGAGGGCGAGAAACAGATGGGCTGAAACACAGGGTGAGAAACAGAGGGGCTGAAACAGAGGGGCTGAAACAGAGGGGCTGAAACAGAGGGCGAGAAACAGAGGGGCTGAAAAAGAGGGCGAGAAACAGAGGGGCTGAAACAGAGGGCGAGAAACAGAGGGGCTGAGACAGAGGGCGAGAAACAGAGGGGCTGAATCAGAGGGGCCGAAACAGAGGGTGAGAAACAGAGGGGCTGAAACAGAGGGCGAGAAACAGAATGGCTGAAACAGACGGGCTGAAACAGAGGGGCTGAAAAAGAGGGCCTGAAACAGAGTGGCTGAAACAGAGTGGCTGAAACAGAGGGGCTGAAAAAGAGGGGCTGGAACAGAGGGGGAGAAACAGAGGGGCTGAAACAGAGGGGCGGAATCAGAGGGGCTGAAACAGAGGGCGAGAAACAGAGGGGCTGAAACAGAGGGCGAGAAACAGAGGGGCTGAAACAGAGGGGCTGAAACAGAGGGGCTGAATCAGAGGGGCTGATTTAGAGGGGCTGAATCAGAGGGGCTGAAACAGAGGGCGAGAAACAGAGGGGCTCAAACAGAGGGCGAGAAACAGAGGGGCTGAAACAGAGGGCGAGAAACAGAGGGGCTAAAACAGAGGGGCTGAAACAGAAGGGCTGAAACATAGGGGCTGAAACAGAGGGCGAGAAACAGAGGGTCTGAAACAGAGGGTCGGGAAAAAGAGGGGCTGAATCAGAGGGGCTGAATGAGTGGGGCAGAATCAGAGGGGCTGAATCAGAGGGGCTGAAACAGAGGGTGAGAAACAGAGGGGCTGAAACAGAGGTGCTGAAACAGAGGGTCTGAAACAGAGGGCGAGAAACAGCGGGGCTGAATCAGAGGCGCAAAATCAGAGGGGCTGAATCAGAGGGGCTGAAACAGAGGGGCTGAATCAGAGGGGCTGAAACAGAGGGCGAGAAACAGATGGCGGAAACAATGGGCGAGAAACAGAGGGGCTGGAACAGAGGGCGAGAAACAGAGGGGCTGAAACAGAGGGGCTGAAACAGAGGAGCTGAAACAGAGGGGCTGAATCAGAGGGGCTGAATCAGAGGGGCTGAAACAGAGGGGCTGAATTAGAGGGGCTGAAACAGAGGGCGAGAAACAGAGGGGCAGAAACAAAGGGCGAGAAACAGAGGGGCTGGTACAGAGGGCGAGAAACAGAGGGGCTGAAACAGAGGGGCTGAAACAGAGGGGCTGAAACAAAGGGGCTGAATCAGAGGTGCTGATTCAGAGGGTCTGAAACAGAGGGGCTGAATCAGCGGGGCTGAAACAGAGGAAGAGAAACTGAGGGGCTGAAACAGAGGGCGAGAAACAGAGGGGCAGAAACAGAGGGCGAGAAACAGAGGGGCTGAAACAGAGGGCGAGAAACAGAGGGGCTGAATCAGAGGGGCTGAAACAGAGGGTGAGAAACAGAGGGGCTGGAACAGAGGGCGAGAAACAGAGTGGCTGAAACAGACGGGCTGAAACAGAGGGGCTGAACAAGAGGGCGAAAATCAGAGGGGCTGAAACAGAGGGCGAGAAACAGAGGGGCTGAAACAGAGGGGCTGAAACAGAGTGGCTGAAACAGAGGGGCTGAAACAGAGGGGCTGGAACAGTGGGGGAGAAACAGAGGGGCTGAAACAGAGGGGCTGAATCAGAGGGGCTGAAACAGAGGGCGATAAACAGAGGGGCTGAAACAGAGGGCGAGAAACAGAGGGCGAGAAACAGAGGGGATGAAACAGAGGGCGAGAAACCGAGGGGCTGAAACAGAGGGCGAGAAACAGAGGGGCTGAAACAGAGGGCGAGAAACAGAGGGGCTTAAACAGAGGGCGAGAAACAGAGTGGCTGAAACAGAGAGGCTGAAACAGAGGGGCTGAAACAGAGGGCGAGAAACAGATGGGCTGAAACACAGGGTGAGAAACATAGGGGCTGAAACAGAGGGGCTGAAACAGAAGGGCTGAAACAGAGGGGCTGAAACAGAGGGCGAGAAACAGAGGGGCTGAAACAGTGGACGAGAAACAGAGGGGCTGAAACAGAGGGCTGAAACAGAGAGGCTGAAACAGAGGGGCTGAAACAGAGGGCGAGAAACAGAGGGGCTGAATCAGAGGGTCTGAATCAGAGGGGCTGAAACAGAGAGGCTGAAACAGAGTGCGAGAAACAAACGGGCTGAAACAGCGGGCGAGAAACAGAGGGCGAGAAACAGAGGGGATGAAACAGACGGGCTGACACAGAATGCCTGAAACAGAGGGCGAAAAAGAGAGGGGCTGCATCAGAGGGCGAGTAACAGAGGGTGAGAAACAGAGGGCGAGAAACAGAGGGTGAGAAACAGAGGGCGAGAAACAGAGGGGATGAAACAGAGGGGATGAAACAGAGGGGCTGAAACAGAGGGGCTGAATCAGAGGGGCTGAAACAGAGGGGCTGAAACAGAGGGCGAGAAACAGAGGGGCTGAAACAGAGAGGCTGATACAGAGGGCGTGAAACAGAGGGGCTGAAACAGAGGGCGAGAAACAGAGGGGCTGAAACAGAGGGGCTGAAACAGAGGGGCTGAAACAGAGGGCGATAAACAGAGAGGCTGAAAAAGAGGGCGAGAAACAGAGGGGCTGAAACAGAGGGCGAGAAACAGAGGGGATGAAACAGAGGGCGAGAAACCGAGGGGCTGAAACAGAGGGCGAGAAACAGAGGGGCTGAAACAGAGTGGCTGAAACAGAGGGCGAGAAACAGAGGGGCTTAAACAGAGAGCGAGAAACAGAGTGGCTGAAACAGAGAGGCTGAAACAGAGGGGCTGAAACAGAGGGCGAGAAACAGATGGGCTGAAACACAGGGTGAGAAACATAGGGGCTGAAACAGAGGGGCTGAAACAGAGGGCGAGAAACAGAGGGGCTGAAACAGAGAGGCTGATACAGAGGGCGTGAAACAGAGGGGCTGAAACAGAGGGCGAGAAACAGAGGGGCTGGAACAGAGGGCGAGAAACAGAGGGGCTGAAACAGAGAGGCTGATACAGAGGGCGTGAAACAGAGGGGCTGAAACAGAGGGCGAGAAACAGAGGGGCTGAAACAGAGGGGCTGAAACAGAGGGGCTGAAACAGAGGGCGATAAACAGAGGGGCTGAAAAAGAGGGCGAGAAACAGAGGGGCTGAAACAGAGGGCGAGAAACAGAGGGGATGAAACAGAGGGCGAGAAACCGAGGGGCTGAAACAGAGGGCGAGAAACAGAGGGGCTGAAACAGAGTGGCTGAAACAGAGGGCGAGAAACAGAGGGGCTTAAACAGAGAGCGAGAAACAGAGTGGCTGAAACAGAGAGGCTGAAACAGAGGGGCTGAAACAGAGGGCGAGAAACAGATGGGCTGAAACACAGGGTGAGAAACATAGGGGCTGAAACAGAGGGGCTGAAACAGAGGGCGAGAAACAGAGGGGCTGAAACAGAGAGGCTGATACAGAGGGCGTGAAACAGAGGGGCTGAAACAGAGGGCGAGAAACAGAGGGGCTGAAACAGAGGGGCTGAAACAGAGGGACTGAAACAGAGGGCGATAAACAGAGGGGCTGAAACAGAGGGCGAGAAACAGAGGGGCTGAAACAGAGGGCGAGAAACAGAGGGGCTGAATCAGAGGGGCTGAAACAGAGGGGCTAAATCAGAGGGTGAGAAACAGAGGGCGAGAAACAGAGGGTGAGAAACAGAGGGCGAGAAACAGAGGCGATGAAACAGAGGGGCTGAAACTGAGGGGCTGAAACAGAGGGGCTGAATCAGAGGGGCTGAAACAGAGCGCGAGAAACAGAGGGCGAGAAACAGAGGGGCTGAAACAGAGGGCGAGAAACAGACCGGCTGAAACAGAGGGGCTGAAACAGAGGGCCTGAAACAGAGGGGCTGAAACAGAGGGCGAGAATCAGAGAGGCAGAAACAGAGGGCGAGAAACAGAGGGGCTGAAACAGAGGGCGAGAAACAGAGGGGCTGAAACAGAGGGCGAGAAACAGAGGGGATGAAACAGAGGGGCTGAAACAGAGGGGCTAAATCAGAGGGTGAGAAACAGAGGGCGAGAAACAGAGGGTGAGAAACAGAGGGCGAGAAACAGAGGCGATGAAACAGAGGGGCTGAAACTGAGGGGCTGAAACAGAGGGGCTGAATCAGAGGGGCTGAAACAGAGCGCGAGAAACAGAGGGCGAGAAACAGAGGGGCTGAAACAGAGGGCGAGAAACAGACCGGCTGAAACAGAGGGGCTGAAACAGAGGGCCTGAAACAGAGGGGCTGAAACAGAGGGCGAGAATCAGAGAGGCAGAAACAGAGGGCGAGAAACAGAGGGGCTGAAACAGAGGGCGAGAAACAGAGGGGCTGAAACAGAGGGCGAGAAACAGAGGGGCTGAATCAGAGGGGCTGAATCAGAGGGGCTGAAACAGAGAGGCTGAATCAGAGGGCGAGAAACAAACGGGCTGAAACAGTGGGCGAGAAACAGAGGGGCTGAAACAGAGGGGCTGAAACAGAGGGGCTGAAACAGAGGGGCTGAAACAGTGGGTCTGAAACAGAGGGCGAGAAACAGAGGGGCTGAAACAGAGGGCGAGAAACAGAGGGGCTGAATCAGAGGGCCCGAAACAGAGGGTGAGAAACAGAGGGGCTGAAACAGAGGGCGAGAAACAGAGTGGCTGAAACAGACGGGCTGAAACAGAGGGGCTGAAAAAGAGGGCGAAAAACAGAGGGGCTGAAACAGAGGGCGAGAAACAGAGGGGCTGAAACAGAGGGGCTGAAACAGAGGGGCTGAAACAGAGTGGCTGAAACAGAGGGGCTGAAACAGAGGGGCTGGAACAGAGGGGGAGAAACAGAGGGGCTGAAAAAGAGGGGCTGAATCAGAGGGGCTGAAACAGAGGGCGAGAAACAGAGGGTCTGAAACAGAGGGTGAGAAACAGAGGGGCTGAAACAGAGGGGCTGAAACAGAGGGGCTGAATCAGAGGGGCTGATTTAGAGGGGCTGAATCAGAGGGGCTGAAACAGAGGGCGAGAAACAGAGGGGCTCAAACAGAGGGCGAGAAACAGAAGGGCTGAAACAGAGGGCGAGAAACAGAGGGGCTAAAACAGAGGGGCTGAAACAGAGGGGTTAAACATAGGGGCTGAAACAGAGGGCGAGAAACAGAGGGGCTGAAACAGAGGGGCGGGAAAAAGAGGGGCTGAATCAGAGGGGCTGAATGAGTGGGGCTGAATCAGAGGGGCTGAATCAGAGGGGCTGAAACAGAGGGTGAGAAACAGAGGGGCTGAAACAGAGGTGCTGAAACAGAGGGTCTGAAACAGAGGGCTAGAAACAGCGGGTCTGAATCAGAGGCGCAAAATCAGAGGGGCTGAATCAGAGGGGCTGAAACAGAGGGGCTGAATCAGAGGGGCTGAAACAGAGGGCGAGAAACAGAGGGGCGGAAACAAAGGGCGAGAAACAGAGGGGCTGGAACAGAGGGCGAGAAACAGAGGGGCTGAAACAGAGGGGCTGAAACAGAGGGGCTGAAACAGAGGGGCTGAATCAGAGGGGCTGATTCAGAGGGGCTGAAACAGAGGGGCTGAAACAGAGGGGCTGAATCAGCGGGGCTGAAACAGAGGGTGAGAAACAGAGGGGCTGAAAAGAGGTGCTGAAACAGAGGGGCTGAATCAGAGGGGCTGAAACAGAGGGTGAGAAACAGAGGGGCTGAAACAGAGGTGCTGAAACAGAGGGTCTGAAACAGAGGGCGAGAAACAGCGGGGCTGAATCAGAGGCGCAAAATCAGAGGGGCTGAAACAGAGGGGCTGAATCAGAGGGGCTGAAACAGAGGGCGAGAAACAGAGGGGCGGAAACAAAGGGCGAGAAACAGAGGGGCTGGAACAGAGGGCGAGAAACAGAGGGGCTGAAACAGAGGGGCTGGAACAGTGGGGGAGAAACAGAGGGGCTGAAACAGAGGGGCTGAATCAGAGGGGCTGGAACAGAGGGCGATAAACAGAGGGGCTGAAACAGAGGGCGAGAAACACAGGGGCTGAAACAGAGGGCGAGAAACACAGGGGATGAAACAGAGGGCGAGAAACCGAGGGGCTGAAACAGAGGGCGAGAAACAGAGGTGCTGAAACAGAGGGGCTGAAACAGAGGGCGAGAAACAGAGGGGCTTAAACAGAGGGCGAGAAACAGAGGGGCTGAAACTGAGAGGCTGAAACAGAGGGGCTGAAACAGAGGGCGAGAAACAGATGGGCTGAAACACAGGGTGAGAAACAGAGGGGCTGAAACAGAGGGGCTGAAACAGAGGGCGAGAAACAGAGGGGCTGAAACAGAGGGCGAGAAACAGAGGGGCTGAAACAGAGGGCGAGAAACAGAGGGGCTGAGACAGAGGGCGAGAAACAGAGGGGCTGAATCAGAGGGGCCGAAACAGAGGGTGAGAAACAGAGGGGCTGAAACAGAGGGCGAGAAACAGAGTGGCTGAAACAGACGGGCTGAAACAGAGGGGCTGAAAAAGAGGGCGAAAAACAGAGGGGCTGAAACAGAGGGCGAGAAACAGAGGGGCTGAAACAGAGGGGCTGAAACAGAGGGGCTGAAACAGAGTGGCTGAAACAGAGGGGCTGAAAAAGAGGGGCTGGAACAGTGGGGGAGAAACAGAGGGGCTGAAACAGAGGGGCGGAATCAGGGGGGCTGAAACAGAGGGCGAGAAACAGAGGGGCTGAAACAGAGGGCGAGAAACAGAGGGGCTGAAACAGAGGGGCTGAAACAGAGGGGCTGAATCAGAGGGGCTGGTTTAGAGGGGCTGAATCAGAGGGGCTGAAACAGAGGGCGAGAAACAGAGGGGCTCAAACAGAGGGCGAGAAACAGAGGGGCTGAAACAGAGGGCGAGAAACAGAGGGGCTAAAACAGAGGCGCTGAAACAGAAGGGTTGAAACATAGGGGCTGAAACAGAGGGCGAGAAACAGAGGGTCTGAAACAGAGGGTCGGGAAAAAGAGGGGCTGAATCAGAGGGGCTGAATGAGTGGGGCAGAATCAGAGGGGCTGAATCAGAGGGGCTGAAACAGAGGGTGAGAAACAGAGGGGCTGAAACAGAGGTGCTGAAACAGAGGGTCTGAAACAGAGGGCGAGAAACAGCGGGGCTGAATAAGATGCGCAAAATCAGAGGGGCTGAATCAGAGGGGCTGAAAAAGAGGGGCTGAATCAGAGGGGCTGAAACAGAGGGCGAGAAACAGAGGAGCGGAAACAAAGGGCGAGAAACAGAGGGGCTGGAACAGAGGGCGAGAAACACAGGGGCTGAAACAGAGGGGCTGAATCAGAGGGGCTGAAACAGAGCGCGAGAAACAGAGGGGCTGAAACAGAGGGCGAGAAACAGAGGGGCTGAAACAGAGGGCGAGAAACAGACCGTCTGAAACAGAGGGGCTGAAACAGAGGGCCTGAAACAGAGGGGCTGAAACAGAGGGCGAGAATCAGAGAGGCAGAAACAGAGGGCGAGAAACAGAGGGGCTGAAACAGAGGGCGAGAAACAGAGGGGCTGAAACAGAGGGCGAGAAACAGAGGGGCTGAATCAGAGGGGCTGAATCAGAGGGGCTGAAACAGAGAGGCTGAATCAGAGGGCGAGAAACAAACGGGCTGAAACAGTGGGCGAGAAACAGAGGGGCTGAAACAGAGGGGCTGAAACAGAGGGGCTGAAACAGTGGGTCTGAAACAGAGGGCGAGAAACAGAGGGGCTGAAAGAGAGGGCGAGAAACAGAGGGGCTGAATCAGAGGGGCCGAAACAGAGGGTGAGAAACAGAGGGGCTGAAACAGAGGGCGAGAAACAGAGTGGCTGAAACAGACGGGCTGAAACAGAGGGGCTGAAAAAGAGGGCGAAAAACCGAGGGGCTGAAACAGAGGGCGAGAAACAGAGGGGCTGAAACAGAGGGACTGAAACAGAGGGGCTGAAACAGAGTGGCTGAAACAGAGGGGCTGAAACAGAGGGGCTGGAACAGAGGGGGAGAAACAGAGGGGCTGAAACAGAGGGGCTGAATCAGAGGGGCTGAAACAGAGGGCGAGAAACAGAGGGGCTGAAACAGAGGGCGAGAAACAGAGGGGCTGAAACAGAGGGGCTGAAACAGAGGGGCTGAATCAGAGGGGCTGATTTAGAGGGGCTGAATCAGAGGGGCTGAAACAGAGGGCGAGAAACAGAGGGGCTCAAACAGAGGGCGAGAAACAGAAGGGCTGAAACAGAGGGCGAGAAACAGAGGGGCTAAAACAGAGGGGCTGAAACAGAGGGGTTAAACATAGGGGCTGAAACAGAGGGCGAGAAACAGAGGGGCTGAAACAGAGGGGCGGGAAAAAGAGGGGCTGAATCAGAGGGGCTGAATGAGTGGGGCTGAATCAGAGGGGCTGAATCAGAGGGGCTGAAACAGAGGGTGAGAAACAGAGGGGCTGAAACAGAGGTGCTGAAACAGAGGGTCTGAAACAGAGGGCTAGAAACAGCGGGGCTGAATCAGAGGCGCAAAATCAGAGGGGCTGAATCAGAGGGGCTGAAACAGAGGGGCTGAATCAGAGGGGCTGAAACGGAGGGCGAGAAACTGAGGGGCGGAAACAAAGGGCGAGAAACAGAGGGGCTGGAACAGAGGGCGAGAAACAGAGGGGCTGAAACAGAGGGGCTGAAACAGAGGGGCTGAAACAGAGGGGCTGAATCAGAGGGGCTGATTCAGAGGGGCTGAAACAGAGGGTCTGAAACAGAGGGCGAGAAACAGAGGGGCTGAAACAGAGGGCGAGAAACAGAGGGGCTGAATCAGAGGGCCCGAAACAGAGGGTGAGAAACAGAGGGGCTGAAACAGAGGGCGAGAAACAGAGTGGCTGAAACAGACGGGCTGAAACAGAGGGGCTGAAAAAGAGGGCGAAAAACAGAGGGGCTGAAACAGAGGGCGAGAAACAGAGGGGCTGAAACAGAGGGGCTGAAACAGAGGGGCTGAAACAGAGTGGCTGAAACAGAGGGGCTGAAACAGAGGGGCTGGAACAGAGGGGGAGAAACAGAGGGGCTGAAAAAGAGGGGCTGAATCAGAGGGGCTGAAACAGAGGGCGAGAAACAGAGGGTCTGAAACAGAGGGTGAGAAACAGAGGGGCTGAAACAGAGGGGCTGAAACAGAGGGGCTGAATCAGAGGGGCTGATTTAGAGGGGCTGAATCAGAGGGGCTGAAACAGAGGGCGAGAAACAGAGGGGCTCAAACAGAGGGCGAGAAACAGAAGGGCTGAAACAGAGGGCGAGAAACAGAGGGGCTAAAACAGAGGGGCTGAAACAGAGGGGTTAAACATAGGGGCAGAAACAGAGGGCGAGAAACAGAGGGGCTGAAACAGACGGGCGGGAAAAAGAGGGGCTGAATCAGAGGGGCTGAATGAGTGGGGCTGAATCAGAGGGGCTGAATCAGAGGGGCTGAAACAGAGGGTGAGAAACAGAGGGGCTGAAACAGAGGTGCTGAAACAGAGGGTCTGAAACAGAGGGCTAGAAACAGCGGGGCTGAATCAGAGGCGCAAAATCAGAGGGGCTGAATGAGTGGGGCTGAATCAGAGGGGCTGAATCAGAGGGGCTGAAACAGAGGGTGAGAAACAGAGGGGCTGAAACAGAGGTGCTGAAACAGAGGGTCTGAAACAGAGGGCTAGAAACAGCGGGGCTGAATCAGAGGCGCAAAATCAGAGGGGCTGAATCAGAGGGGCTGAAACAGAGGGGCTGAATCAGAGGGGCTGAAACGGAGGGCGAGAAACTGAGGGGCGGAAACAAAGGGCGAGAAACAGAGGGGCTGGAACAGAGGGCGAGAAACAGAGGGGCTGAAACAGAGGGGCTGAAACAGAGGGGCTGAAACAGAGGGGCTGAATCAGAGGGGCTGATTCAGAGGGGCTGAAACAGAGGGTCTGAAACAGAGGGCGAGAAACAGAGGGGCTGAAACAGAGGGCGAGAAACAGAGGGGCTGAATCAGAGGGCCCGAAACAGAGGGTGAGAAACAGAGGGGCTGAAACAGAGGGCGAGAAACAGAGTGGCTGAAACAGACGGGCTGAAACAGAGGGGCTGAAAAAGAGGGCGAAAAACAGAGGGGCTGAAACAGAGGGCGAGAAACAGAGGGGCTGAAACAGAGGGGCTGAAACAGAGGGGCTGAAACAGAGTGGCTGAAACAGAGGGGCTGAAACAGAGGGGCTGGAACAGAGGGGGAGAAACAGAGGGGCTGAAACAGAGGGGCTGAATCAGAGGGGCTGAAACGGAGGGCGAGAAACTGAGGGGCGGAAACAAAGGGCGAGAAACAGAGGGGCTGGAACAGAGGGCGAGAAACAGAGGGGCTGAAACAGAGGGGCTGAAACAGAGGGGCTGAAACAGAGGGGCTGAATCAGAGGGGCTGATTCAGAGGGGCTGAAACAGAGGGTCTGAAACAGAGGGCGAGAAACAGAGGGGCTGAAACAGAGGGGCTGAAAAAGAGGGGCTGGAACAGAGGGGGAGAAACAGAGGGGCTGAAACAGAGGGGCGGAATCAGAGGGGCTGAAACAGAGGGCGAGAAACAGAGGGGCTGAAACAGAGGGCGAGAAACAGAGGGGCTGAAACAGAGGGGCTGAAACAGAGGGGCTGAATCAGAGGGGCTGATTTAGAGGGGCTGAATCAGAGGGGCTGAAACAGAGGGCGAGAAACAGAGGGGCTCAAACAGAGGGCGAGAAACAGAGGGGCTGAAACAGAGGGCGTTAAACAGAGGGGCTAAAACAGAGGGGCTGAAACAGAAGGGCTGAAACATAGGGGCTGAAACAGAGGGCGAGAAACAGAGGGTCTGAAACAGAGGGTCGGGAAAAAGAGGGGCTGAATCAGAGGGGCTGAATGAGTGGGGCAGAATCAGAGGGGCTGAATCAGAGGGGCTGAAACAGAGGGTGAGAAACAGAGGGGCTGAAACAGAGGTGCTGAAACAGAGGGTCTGAAACAGAGGGCGAGAAACAGCGGGGCTGAATCAGAGGCGCAAAATCAGAGGGGCTGAATCAGAGGGGCTGAAAAAGAGGGGCTGAATCAGAGGGGCTGAAACAGAGGGCGAGAAACAGAGGGGCGGAAACAAAGTGCGAGAAACAGAGGGGCTGGAACAGAGGGCGCGAAACAGAGGGGCTGAAACAGAGGGGCTGAAACAGAGGAGCTGAAACAGAGGGGCTGAATCAGAGGGGCTGATTCAGAGGGGCTGAAACAGAGGGCCTGAATCAGCGGGGCTCAAACAGAGGGTGAGAAACAGGGGGGCTGAAACAGAGGTGCTGAAACAGCGGGGCTGAATCAGAGGGACTGAAACAGAGGGTGAGAAACAGAGGGGCTAAAACAGAGGTGCTGAAACAGAGGGTCTGAAACAGAGGGCGAGAAACAGCGGGGCTGAATCAGAGGCGCAAAATCAGAGGGGCTGAATCAGAGGGGCTGAAACAGAGGGGCTGAATCAGAGGGGCTGAAACAGAGGGCGAGAAACAGAGGGGCAGAAACAAAGGGCGAGAAACAGAGGGGCTGGTACAGAGGGCGAGAAACAGAGGGGCTGAAACAGAGGGGCTGAAACAGAGGGGCTGAAACAGAGGGGCTGAATCAGAGGTGCTGATTCAGAGGGTCTGAAACAGAGGGGCTGAATCAGCGGGGCTGAAACAGAGGGCGAGAAACTGAGGGGCTGAAACAGAGGGCGAGAAACAGAGGGGCAGAAACAGAGGGCGAGAAACAGAGGGGCTGAAACAGAGGGCGAGAAACAGAGGGGCTGAATCAGAGGCGCTGAAACAGAGGGTGAGAAACAGAGGGGCTGAAACAGAGGGCGAGAAACAGAGTGGCTGAAACAGACGGGCTGAAACAGAGGGGCTGAACAAGAGGGCGAAAATCAGAGGGGCTGAAACAGAGGGCGAGAAACAGAGGGGCTGAAACAGAGGGGCTGAAACAGAGTGGCTGAAACAGAGGGGCTGAAACAGAGGGGCTGGAACAGTGGGGGAGAAACAGAGGGGCTGAAACAGAGGGGCTGAATCAGAGGGGCTGAAACAGAGGGCGATAAACAGCGGCGCTGAAACAGAGGGCGAGAAACAGAGGGGCTGAAACAGAGGGCGAGAAACAGAGGGGATGAAACAGAGGGCGAGCAACCGAAGGGCTGAAACAGAGGGCGAGAAACAGAGGGGCTGAAACAGAGGGGCTGAAACAGAGGGCGAGAAACAGAGGGGCTTAAACAGAGGGCGAGAAACAGAGTGGCTGAAACAGAGAGGCTGAAACAGAGGGGCTGAAACAGAGGGCGAGAAACAGATGGGCTGAAACACAGGGTGAGAAACATAGGGGCTGAAACAGAGGGGCTGAAACAGAAGGGCTGAAACAGAGGGCGAGAAACAGAGGGGCTGAAACAGAGGGCGAGAAACAGAGGGGCTAAAACAGAGGCGCTGAAACAGAAGGGTTGAAACATAGGGGCTGAAACAGAGGGCGAGAAACAGAGGGTCTGAAACAGAGGGTCGGGAAAAAGAGGGGCTGAATCAGAGGGGCTGAATGAGTGGGGCAGAATCAGAGGGGCTGAATCAGAGGGGCTGAAACAGAGGGTGAGAAACAGAGGGGCTGAAACAGAGGTGCTGAAACAGAGGGTCTGAAACAGAGGGCGAGAAACAGCGGGGCTGAATAAGATGCGCAAAATCAGAGGGGCTGAATCAGAGGGGCTGAAAAAGAGGGGCTGAATCAGAGGGGCTGAAACAGAGGGCGAGAAACAGAGGGGCGGAAACAAAGGGCGAGAAACAGAGGGGCTGGAACAGAGGGCGAGAAACAGAGGGGCTGAAACAGAGGGGCTGAATCAGAGGGGCTGAAACAGAGCGCGAGAAACAGAGGGGCTGAAACAGAGGGCGAGAAACAGAGGGGCTGAAACAGAGGGCGAGAAACAGACCGTCTGAAACAGAGGGGCTGAAACAGAGGGCCTGAAACAGAGGGGCTGAAACAGAGGGCGAGAATCAGAGAGGCAGAAACAGAGGGCGAGAAACAGAGGGGCTGAAACAGAGGGCGAGAAACAGAGGGGCTGAAACAGAGGGCGAGAAACAGAGGGGCTGAATCAGAGGGGCTGAATCAGAGGGGCTGAAACAGAGAGGCTGAATCAGAGGGCGAGAAACAAACGGGCTGAAACAGTGGGCGAGAAACAGAGGGGCTGAAACAGAGGGGCTGAAACAGAGGGACTGAAACAGAGGGGCTGAAACAGTGGGTCTGAAACAGAGGGCGAGAAACAGAGGGGCTGAAAGAGAGGGCGAGAAACAGAGGGGCTGAATCAGAGGGGCCGAAACAGAGGGTGAGAAACAGAGGGGCTGAAACAGAGGGCGAGAAACAGAGTGGCTGAAACAGACGGGCTGAAACAGAGGGGCTGAAAAAGAGGGCGAAAAACCGAGGGGCTGAAACAGAGGGCGAGAAACAGAGGGGCTGAAACAGAGGGACTGAAACAGAGGGGCTGAAACAGAGTGGCTGAAACAGAGGGGCTGAAACAGAGGGGCTGGAACAGAGGGGGAGAAACAGAGGGGCTGAAACAGAGGGGCTGAATCAGAGGGGCTGAAACAGAGGGCGAGAAACAGAGGGGCTGAAACAGAGGGCGAGAAACAGAGGGGCTGAAACAGAGGGGCTGAAACAGAGGGGCTGAATCAGAGGGGCTGATTTAGAGGGGCTGAATCAGAGGGGCTGAAACAGAGGGCGAGAAACAGAGGGGCTCAAACAGAGGGCGAGAAACAGAAGGGCTGAAACAGAGGGCGAGAAACAGAGGGGCTAAAACAGAGGGGCTGAAACAGAGGGGTTAAACATAGGGGCTGAAACAGAGGGCGAGAAACAGAGGGGCTGAAACAGAGGGGCGGGAAAAAGAGGGGCTGAATCAGAGGGGCTGAATGAGTGGGGCTGAATCAGAGGGGCTGAATCAGAGGGGCTGAAACAGAGGGTGAGAAACAGAGGGGCTGAAACAGAGGTGCTGAAACAGAGGGTCTGAAACAGAGGGCTAGAAACAGCGGGGCTGAATCAGAGGCGCAAAATCAGAGGGGCTGAATCAGAGGGGCTGAAACAGAGGGGCTGAATCAGAGGGGCTGAAACGGAGGGCGAGAAACTGAGGGGCGGAAACAAAGGGCGAGAAACAGAGGGGCTGGAACAGAGGGCGAGAAACAGAGGGGCTGAAACAGAGGGGCTGAAACAGAGGGGCTGAAACAGAGGGGCTGAATCAGAGGGGCTGATTCAGAGGGGCTGAAACAGAGGGGCTGAAACAGAGGGGCTGAATCAGCGGGGCTGAAACAGAGGGTGAGAAACAGAGGGGCTGAAAAGAGGTGCTGAAACAGAGGGGCTGAATCAGAGGGGCTGAAACAGAGGGTGAGAAACAGAGGGGCTGAAACAGAGGTGCTGAAACAGAGGGTCTGAAACAGAGGGCGAGAAACAGCGGGGCTGAATCAGAGGCGCAAAATCAGAGGGGCTGAATCAGAGGGGCTGAAACAGAGGGGCTGAATCAGAGGGGCTGAAACAGAGGGCGAGAAACAGAGGGGCGGAAACAAAGGGCGAGAAACAGAGGGGCTGGAACAGAGGGCGAGAAACAGAGGGGCTGAAACAGAGGGGCTGGAACAGTGGGGGAGAAACAGAGGGGTTGAAACAGAGGGGCTGAATCAGAGGGGCTGGAACAGAGGGCGATAAACAGAGGGGCTGAAACAGAGGGTGAGAAACACAGGGGCTGAAACAGAGGGCGAGAAACACAGGGGATGAAACAGAGGGCGAGAAACCGAGGGGCTGAAACAGAGGGCGAGAAACAGAGGTGCTGAAACAGAGGGGCTGAAACAGAGGGCGAGAAACAGAGGGGCTTAAACAGAGGGCGAGAAACAGAGGGGCTGAAACTGAGAGGCTGAAACAGAGGGGCTGAAACAGAGGGCGAGAAACAGATGGGCTGAAACACAGGGTGAGAAACAGAGGGGCTGAAACAGAGGGGCTGAAACAGTGGGGCTGAAACAGACGGCGAGAAACAGAGGGGCTGAAACAGAGGGCGAGAAACAGAGGGGCTGAAACAGAGGGCGAGAAACAGAGGGGCTGAGACAGAGGGCGAGAAACAGAGGGGCTGAATCAGAGGGGCCGAAACAGACGGTGAGAAACAGAGGGGCTGAAACAGAGGGCGAGAAACAGAGTGGCTGAAACAGACGGGCTGAAACAGAGGGGCTGAAAAAGAGGGCGAAAAACAGAGGGGCTGAAACAGAGGGCGAGAAACAGAGGGGCTGAAACAGAGGGGCTGAAACAGAGGGGCTGAAACAGAGTGGCTGAAACAGAGGGGCTGAAAAAGAGGGGCTGGAACAGAGGGGGAGAAACAGAGGGGCTGAAACAGAGGGGCGGAATCAGAGGGGCTGAAACAGAGGGCGAGAAACAGAGGGGCTGAAACAGAGGGCGAGAAACAGAGGGGCTGAAACAGAGGGGCTGAAACAGAGGGGCTGAATCAGAGGGGCTGATTTAGAGGGGCTGAATCAGAGGGGCTGAAACAGAGGGCGAGAAACAGAGGGGCTCAAACAGAGGGCGAGAAACAGAGGGGCTGAAACAGAGGGCGTTAAACAGAGGGGCTAAAACAGAGGGGCTGAAACAGAAGGGCTGAAACATAGGGGCTGAAACAGAGGGCGAGAAACAGAGGGTCTGAAACAGAGGGTCGGGAAAAAGAGGGGCTGAATCAGAGGGGCTGAATGAGTGGGGCAGAATCAGAGGGGCTGAATCAGAGGGGCTGAAACAGAGGGTGAGAAACAGAGGGGCTGAAACAGAGGTGCTGAAACAGAGGGTCTGAAACAGAGGGCGAGAAACAGCGGGGCTGAATCAGAGGCGCAAAATCAGAGGGGCTGAATCAGAGGGGCTGAAAAAGAGGGGCTGAATCAGAGGGGCTGAAACAGAGGGCGAGAAACAGAGGGGCGGAAACAAAGTGCGAGAAACAGAGGGGCTGGAACAGAGGGCGCGAAACAGAGGGGCTGAAACAGAGGGGCTGAAACAGAGGAGCTGAAACAGAGGGGCTGAATCAGAGGGGCTGATTCAGAGGGGCTGAAACAGAGGGCCTGAATCAGCGGGGCTCAAACAGAGGGTGAGAAACAGGGGGGCTGAAACAGAGGTGCTGAAACAGCGGGGCTGAATCAGAGGGACTGAAACAGAGGGTGAGAAACAGAGGGGCTAAAACAGAGGTGCTGAAACAGAGGGTCTGAAACAGAGGGCGAGAAACAGCGGGGCTGAATCAGAGGCGCAAAATCAGAGGGGCTGAATCAGAGGGGCTGAAACAGAGGGGCTGAATCAGAGGGGCTGAAACAGAGGGCGAGAAACAGAGGGGCAGAAACAAAGGGCGAGAAACAGAGGGGCTGGTACAGAGGGCGAGAAACAGAGGGGCTGAAACAGAGGGGCTGAAACAGAGGGGCTGAAACAGAGGGGCTGAATCAGAGGTGCTGATTCAGAGGGTCTGAAACAGAGGGGCTGAATCAGCGGGGCTGAAACAGAGGGCGAGAAACTGAGGGGCTGAAACAGAGGGCGAGAAACAGAGGGGCAGAAACAGAGGGCGAGAAACAGAGGGGCTGAAACAGAGGGCGAGAAACAGAGGGGCTGAATCAGAGGCGCTGAAACAGAGGGTGAGAAACAGAGGGGCTGAAACAGAGGGCGAGAAACAGAGTGGCTGAAACAGACGGGCTGAAACAGAGGGGCTGAACAAGAGGGCGAAAATCAGAGGGGCTGAAACAGAGGGCGAGAAACAGAGGGGCTGAAACAGAGGGGCTGAAACAGAGTGGCTGAAACAGAGGGGCTGAAACAGAGGGGCTGGAACAGTGGGGGAGAAACAGAGGGGCTGAAACAGAGGGGCTGAATCAGAGGGGCTGAAACAGAGGGCGATAAACAGCGGCGCTGAAACAGAGGGCGAGAAACAGAGGGGCTGAAACAGAGGGCGAGAAACAGAGGGGATGAAACAGAGGGCGAGAAACCGAAGGGCTGAAACAGAGGGCGAGAAACAGAGGGGCTGAAACAGAGGGGCTGAAACAGAGGGCGAGAAACAGAGGGGCTTAAACAGAGGGCGAGAAACAGATGGGCTGAAACACAGGGTGAGAAACATAGGGGCTGAAACAGAGGGGCTGAAACAGAAGGGCTGAAACAGAGGGGCTGAAACAGATGGCGAGAAACAGAGGGGCTGAAACAGTGGACGAGAAACAGAGGGGCTGAAACAGAGGGCTGAAACAGAGGGGCTGAAACAGAGGGGCTGAAACAAAGGGCGAGAAACAGAGGGGCTGAATCAGAGGGGCTGAATCAGAGGGGCTGAAACAGAGAGGCTGAAACAGAGGGCGAGAAACTAACGGTCTGAAACAGCGGGCGAGAAACAGAGGGCGAAAAAGAGAGGGGCTGGATCAGAGGGCGAGAAACAGAGGGTGAGAAACAGAGGGCGAGAAACAGAGGGTGAGAAACAGAGGGCGAGAAACAGAGGGGATGAAACAGAGCGGATGAAACAGAGGGGCTGAAACAGAGGGGCTGAATCAGAGGGGCTGAAACAGAGGGGCTGAAACAGAGGGCGAGAAACAGAGGGGCTGAAACATAGAGGCTGATACAGAGGGCGTGAAACAGAGGGGCCGAAACAGAGGGCGAGAAACAGAGGGGCTGAAACAGAGGGGCTGAAACAGAGGGGCTGATACAGAGGGACTGAAACAGAGGGCGAGAAACAGAGAGGATGAAACAGAGGGCGAGAAACAAAGGGGCTGAAACAGAGGGCGAGAAACAGAGGGGCTGATACAGAGGGGCTGAAACAGAGGGCGAGAAACAGAGCGGCTGAAACAGAGGGCGAGAAACAGAGGGGCTGAAACAGAGGGCGAGAAACAGAGTGCGAGAAACAGAGGGACTGAAACAGAGGGACTGAAACAGAGGGGCTGAAACAGAGGGCGAGAAACAGATAGGCTAAAACAGAGGGACTGAAACAGAGGGCGAGAAACAGAGAGGCTGAAACAGAGGGCGAGAAACAGAGGGGCTGAAACAGAGGGCGAGAAACAGAGGGGCTGAAATTGAGGGCGAGAAACAGAGGGGCTGAAACAGAGGGGCTGAAACAGAGGGCGAGAAACTGAGCGGCTGAAACAGAGGGCGAGAAACAGAGGGGCTGAAACAGAGGGCGAGAAACAGAGGGCGAGAAACAGAGGGACTGAAACAGAGGGACTGAAACAGAGGGGCTGAAACAGAGGGCGAGAAACAGAGGGGCTAAAACAGAGGGCGAGAAACAGAGGGGCTGAAACAGAGGGGCTGAATGAGAGGGGCTGAATCAGAGGGGCTGAAACAGAGGGTGAGAAACAGAGGGGCTGAAACAGAGGGGCTGAAACAGATGGGCTGAAACAGAGAGCGAGAAACAGAGCGGCTGAATCAGAGGGGCTAAATCAGAGTGGCTGAATCAGAGGGGCTGAAACAGAGGGGCTGAATCAGAGGGGCTGAAACAGAGGGCGACAAACAGAGGGGCTGAAACAGAGGGGCTGAAACAGAGTGGCTGAAAAAGAGGGGCTGAAACAGAGGGGCTGGAACAGAGGGGGAGAAACAGAGGGGCTGAAACAGAGGCGCTGAATCAGAGGGGCTGAAACAGAGGGCGAGAAACAGAGGGGTTGAAACAGAGGGCGAGAAACAAAGGGACTGAAACAGAGGGGCTGAAACAGAGGGGCTGAATTAGAGGGGCTGATTCTGAGGGGCTGAATCAGAGGGGCTGAAACAGAGGGCGATAAACAGAGGGGCTGAAACAGAGGGCGAGAAACAGAGGGGCTGAAACAGAGGGGCTGAAACAGAGGGGCTGAAACAGAGTGGCTGGAACAGATGGGCTGAAACAGAGGGGCTGGAACAGAGGGCGAGACACAGTGGGGCTGAAACAGAGGTCGAGAATCAGAGGGGCTGAAACAGAGGGGCTGAATCAGAGGGGCTGAAACAGAGGGGCTGAATCAAAGGGGCTGAATCAGAGGGGCTGAATCAGAGGGGCTGAAACAGAGGGCGAGAAACAGAGGGGCTGAAAGAGAGGGCGAGAAACAGAGGGGCTGAAACAGAGGGGCTGAAACAGTGGGGCTAAAACAGAGGGGCTGAAACAGAGGGCGAGAAACAGAGGGGCTGAAACAGAGGGGCTGAAACAGAGGGGCTAAATCAGAGGGTGAGAAACAGAGGGCGAGAAACAGAGGCGATGAAACAGAGGGGCTGAAACAGAGGGGCTGAAACAGAGGGGCTGAATCAGAGGGGCTGAAACAGAGCGCGAGAAACAGAGGGGCTGAAACAGAGGGCGAGAAACAGAGGGGCTGAAACAGAGGGCGAGAAACAGACCGGCTGAAACAGAGGGGCTGAAACAGAGGGCCTGAAACAGAGGGGCTGAAACAGAGGGCGAGAATCAGAGAGGCTGAAACAGAGGGCGAGAAACAGAGGGGCTGAAACAGAGGGCGAGAAACAGAGGGGCTGAAACAGAGGGCGAGAAACAGAGGGGCTGAATCAGAGGGGCTGAATCAGAGGGGCTGAAACAGAGGGGCTGAAACAGATGGTGAGAAACAAACGGGCTGTAACAGAGGGAGAGAAACAGAGGGCGAGAAACAGAGGGGCTGAAACAGAGGGACTGAAACAGACGGGCTGAAACAGAGTGCCTGAAATAGAGGGCGAGAAACAGAGGGGCTGATACAGAGGGCGAGAAACAGAGGGTGAGAAACAGAGGGCGAGAAACAGAGGGTGAGAAACAGAGGGCGAGAAACAGAGGGGATGAAACAGAGGGGCTGAATCAGAGGGGCTGAATCAGAGGGGCTGAAACAGAGGGCGAGAAACAGAGGGACTGAAACAGAGGGACTGAAGCAGAGGGGCTGAATCAGAGGGCGAGAAACAGAGGGGCTGAAACAGAGGGCGAGAAACAGAGGGGCAGAAACAGAGGGGCTGAATGAGTGGGGCTGAATCAGAGGGGCTGAATCAGAGGGGCTGAAACAGAGTGTGAGAAACAGAGGGGCTGAAACTGAGGGGCTGAAACAGATGGTCTGAAACAGTGGGCGAGAAACTGAGGGGCTGAATCAGAGGTGCTAAATCAGAGGGGCTGAATCAGAGGGGCTGAAACAGAGGGGCTGAATCAGAGGGACTGAAACAGAGGGCGAGAAACAGATGGGCTGAAACAGAGGGCGAGAAACAGAGGGGCTGAAACAGAGGGGCTGAAACAGAGGGGCTGAAACACAGGGGCTGAATCAGAGGGGCTGAATCAGCGGGGCTGAAACAGAGGGCGAGAAACAGAGGGGCTGAAACAGAGGGCGAGAGACAGAGGTGCAGAAACAGAGGGCGAGAAACAGAGGGGCTGATAATGAGGGGCTGAAACAGAGGGCGAGAAACAGAGGGGCTGAAACAGAGGGGCTGAAACAGAGGGGCTGAAACAGTGGGGCTGAAACAGAGGGCGAGAAACAGAGGGGCTGAAACAGAGGGCGAGAAACAGAGGGGCTGAAACAGAGGGCGAGAAACAGAGGGGCTGAATCAGAGGGGCTGAAATAGTAGGTGAGAAACAGACGGGCTGAAACAGAGGGTGAGAAACAGAGTGGCTGAAACAGACGGGCTGAAACAGAAGGGCTGAAAAAGACGGCGAAAAACAGAGGGGCGGAAACAGAGGGCGAGAAACAGAGGGACTGAAACAGAGGGGCTGAAACAGAGGGGCTGAAACAGAGTTGCTGAAACAGAGGGGCTGAAACAGAGGGGCTGGAACAGAGGGGGAGAAACAGAGGGGCTGAAACAGAGTGGCTGAACCAGAGGGGCTGAAACAGAGGGCGAGAAACAGAGGGGCTGAAACAGAGGGCGAGAAACAGAGGGGTGAAACAGAGGGGCTGAAACAGAGGGGCTGAATCAGAGGGGCTGATTCAGAGGGGCTGAATCAGAGGGGCTGAAACAGAGGGCGAGAAACAGAGGGGCTGAAACAGAGGGCGAGAAACAGAGGGGCTGAAACAGAGGGGCTGAAACAGAGGGGCTGAAACAGAGGGGCTGAAACAGAGGGCGAGAAACAGAGGGGCTGAAACAGAGGGGCGGGAAACAGAGGGGCTGAATCAGAGGGGCTGAATGAGTGGGGCTGAATCAGAGGGGCTGAATCAGAGGGGCTGAAACAGAGGGTGAGAATCAGAGGGGCTGAACCGGAGGTGCTGAAACAGAGGGGCTGAAACAGAGGGCGAGAAACAGAGGGGCTGAATCAGATGCGCAAAATCAGAGGGGCTGAATCAGAGGGGCTGAAACAGAGGGGCTGAATCAGAGGGGCTGAAACAGAGGGCGAGAAACAGAGGGGCGGAAACAAAGGACAAGAAACAGAGGGGCTGGAACAGAGGGCGAGAAACAGAGGGGCTGAAACAGAGGGGCTGAAACAGAGGGGCTGAAACAGAGGGGCTGAATCAGAGGGGCTGATTCAGAGGGGCTGAAACAGAGGGGCTGAATCAGCGGGGCTGAAACAGAGGGCGAGAAACTGAGGGGCTGAAACAGAGGGCGAGAAACAGAGGGGCAGAAACAGAGGGCGAGAAACAGAGGGGCTGAAACAGAGGGCGAGAAACAGAGGGGCTGAATCAGAGGGGCTGAAACAGAGGGTGAGAAACAGAGGGGCTGAAACAGAGGGCGAGAAACAGAGTGGCTGAAACAGACGGGGTGAAACAGATGGACTGAAAAAGAGGGCGAAAAACAGAGGGGCTGCAACAGAGTGCGAGAAACAGAGGGGCTGAAACAGAGGGGCTGAAACAGAGTGGCTGAAACAGAGGGGCTGAAACAGAGGGGCTTGAACAGTTGGGGAGAAACAGAGGGGCTGAAACAGAGGGGCTGAATCAGAGGGGCTGAAACAGAGGGTGAGAAACAGAGGGGCTGAGACAGAGGGCGAGAAACAGAGGGGATGAAACAGAGGGCGAGAAACCGAGGGGCTGAAACAGAGGGCGAGAAACAGAGGGGCTGAAACAGAGAGGCTGAAACAGAGGGGCTGAAACAGAGGGCGAGAAACAGATGGGCTGAAACAGAGGGCGAGAAACAGAGGGGCTGATACAGAGGGGCTGAAACAGAGGGGCTGAAACAGAGGGGCTGAAACAGATGGCGAGAAACAGACGGGCTGAAACAGAGGGCGAGAAACAGAGGGGCTGAAACAGAGGGGCTGAAACAGAGGGGCTGAAACAGAGGGCGAGAAACAGAGGGGCTGAATCAGAGGGGCTGAATCAGAGGGGCGGAAACAGAGAGGCTGAAACAGAGGGCGAGAAACAGAGGGGCTGAATCAGAGGGGCTGAAACAGAGGGCGAGAAACAGAGGGGCTGAAACAGAGGGCGAGAAACAGAGGGGCTGAAACAGAGGGCGAGAAACAGAGGGGCTGAAACAGAGGGGCTGAAACAGAGGGGCTGAAACAGAGTGGCTGAAACAGAGGGGCTGAAACAGAGGGGCTGGAACAGAGGGGGAGAAACAGAGGGGCTGAAACAGAGGGGCGGAATCAGAGGGGCTGAAAATGAGGGCGAGAAACAGAGGGGCTGAAACAGAGGGCGAGAAACAGAGGGGCTGAAACAGAGGGGCTGAATCAGCGGGGCTGAAACAGAGGGCGAGAAACAGAGGGGCTGAAACAGAGGGCGAGAAACAGAGGGGATGAAACAGATGGGCTGAAATAGATGGGCTGAAACAGAGGGCGAGAAACAGAGGGGCTGAAACAGAGGGGATGAAACAGAGTGGCTGAAACAGGGGGGCTGAAACAGAGGGCAAGAAACAGAGGGGCTGAAACAGAGGGGCTGAAAGAGAGGGCGAGAAACAGAGGGGCTGATACAGAGGGCGAAAAACAGAGGAGCTGAAACAGAGAGGCTGAAACAGAGGGCGAGAAACAGAGGGGCTGAATCAGAGGGGCTGAAACAGAGGGGCTGAAACAGAGGGCGAGAAACAGAGGGCGAGAAACAGTGGGGCTGAAACAGAGTGGCTGAAAGAGGAGCTGAAACAGAGGGGCTGGAACAGTGCGGGAGAAACAGAGGGGCTGAATCAGAGGGGCTGATTCAGAGGGGCTGAAACAGAGGGGCTGAATCAGCGGGGCTGAAACAGAGGGCGAGAAACTGAGAGGCTGAAACAGAGGGCGAGAAACAGAGGGGCAGAAACAGAGGGCGAGAAACAGAGGGGCTGAAACAGAGGGCGAGAAACAGAGTGGCTGAAACAGACGGGCTGAAACAGAGGGGCTGAAAAAGAGGGCGAAAAACAGAGGGGCTGAAACAGAGTGCGAGAAACAGAGGGGCTGAAACAGAGGGCGAGAAACAGAGTGGCTGAAACAGACGGGCTGAAACAGAGGTGCTGAAAAAGAGGGCGAAAAACAGAGGGTCTGAAACAGAGTGCGAGAAACAGAGGGGCTGAAACAGAGGGACTGAAACAGAGTGGCTGATACAGAGGGGCTGAAACAGAGGGGCTGGAACAGTGGGGAAGAAACAGAGGGGCTGAAACAGAGGGGCTGAATCAGAGGGGCTGAAACAGAGGGCGATAAACAGAGGGGCTGAGACAGAGGGCGAGAAACAGAGGGGCTGAAACAGAGGGGCGAAAACAGAGGTGCTGAAACAGAGGGCGAGAAACAGAGGGACTGAAACAGAGGGCGAGAAACACAGGGGCTGAAACAGAGGGGCTGAAACAGAGGGGCTGAAACAGAGGGGCTGAAACAGAGGGCGAGAAACAGAGGGGCTGAAACAGAGGGCGAGAAACAGAGGGGCTGAAACAGAGGGGCTGAAACAGAGGGGCTGAAACAGAGGGGCTGAAACAGAGGGCGAGAAACAGAGGGGCTGAATCAGAGGGGCTGAATCAGAGGGGCTGAAACAGAGAGGCTGAATCAGAGGGCGAGAAACAAACGGGCTGAAACAGTGGGCGAGAAACAGAGGGGCTGAAACAGAGGGGCTGAAACAGAGGGGCTGAAACAGTGGATCTGAAACAGAGGGCGAGAAACAGAGGGGCTGAAACAGAGGGCGAGAAACAGAGTGGCTGAAACAGACGGGCTGAAACAGAGGTGCTGAAAAAGTGGGCGAAAAACAGAGGGGCAGAAACAGAGTGCGAGAAACAGAGGGGCTGAAACAGAGGGGCTGAAACAGAGTGGCTGATACAGAGGGGCTGAAACAGTGGGGCTGGAACAGTGGGGAAGAAACAGAGGGGCTGAAACAGAGGGGCTGAATCAGAGGGGCTGAAACAGAGGGCGATAAACAGAGGGGCTGAGACAGAGGGCGAGAAACAGAGGGGCTGAAACAGAGGGTGAGAAACAGAGGGGATGAAACAGAGGGCGAGAAACCGAGGGGCTGAAACAGAGGGGCTAAAACAGAGGTGCTGAAACAGAGGGCGAGAAACAGAGGGACTGGAACAGAGGGCGAGAAACACAGGGGCTGAAACAGAGGGGCTGAAACAGAGGGGCTGAAACAGAGGGGCTGAAACAGAGGGCGAGAAACAGAGGGGCTGAAACAGAGGGCGAGAAACAGAGGGGCTGAAACAGAGGGGCTGAAACAGAGGGGCTGAAACAGAGGGGCTGAAACAGAGGGCGAGAAACAGAGGGGCTGAATCAGAGGGGCTGAATCAGAGTGGCTGAAACAGAGAGGCTGAATCAGAGGGCGAGAAACAAACGGGCTGAAACAGTGGGCGAGAAACAGAGGGGCTGAAACAGAGGGGCTGAAACAGAGGGGCTGAAACAGTGGGTCTGAAACAGAGGGCGAGAAACAGAGGGGCTGAAACAGAGGGCGAGAAACCGAGGGGCTGAATCAGAGGGGCTGAAACAGAGGGTGAGAAACAGAGGGGCTGAAACAGAGGGCGAGAAACAGAGTGGCTGAAACAGACGGGCTGAAACAGAGGGGCTGAAAAAGAGGGCGAAAAACAGAGGGGCTGAAACAGAGGGCGAGAAACAGAGGGGCTGAAACAGAGGGGCTGAAACAGAGGGGCTGAAACAGAGTGGCTGAAACAGAGGGGCTGAAACAGAGGGGCTGGAACAGAGGGGGAGAAACAGAGGGGCTGAAACAGAGGGGCGGAATCAGAGGGGCTGAAACAGAGGGCGAGAAACAGAGGGGCTGAAACAGAGGGCGAGAAACAGAGGGGCTGAAACAGAGGGGCTGAAACAGAGGGGCTGAATCAGAGGGGCTGATTTAGAGGGGCTGAATCAGAGGGGCTGAAACAGAAAGCGAGAAACAGAGGGGCTCAAACAGAGGGCGAGAAACAGAAGGGCTGAAACAGAGGGCGAGAAACAGAGGGCGAGAAACAGAGGGGCTGAAACAGAGGGGCGGGAAAAAGAGGGGCTGAATCAGAGGGGCTGAATGAGTGGGGCTGAATCAGAGGGGCTGAATCAGAGGGGCTGAAACAGAGGGTGAGAAACAGAGGGGCTAAAACAGAGGTGCTGAAACAGAGGGGCTGAATCAGAGGGGCTGAAACAGAGGGGCTGAAACAGAGGGGCTGATTCAGAGGGGCTGAAACAGAGGGCCTGAATCAGCGGTGTTGAAACAGAGGGTGAGAAACAGAGGGGCTGAAACAGAGGTGCTGAAACAGAGGGGCTGAATCAGAGGGGCTGAAACAGAGGGTGAGAAACAGAGGGGCTAAAACAGAGGTGCTGAAACAGAGGGTCTGAAACAGAGGGCGAGAAACAGCGGGGCTGAATCAGAGGCGCAAAATCAGAGGGGCTGAATCAGAGGGGCTGAAACAGAGGGGCTGAATCAGAGGGGCTGAAACAGAGGGCGAGAAACAGAGGGGCAGAAACAAAGGGCGAGAAACAGAGGGGCTGGAACAGAGGGCGAGAAACAGAGGGGCTGAAACAGAGGGGCTGAAACAGAGGGGCTGAAACAGAGGGGCTGAATCAGAGGTGCTGATTCAGAGCGTCTGAAACAGAGGGGCTGAATCAGCGGGGCTGAAACAGAGGGCGAGAAACTGAGGGGCTGAAACAGAGGGCGAGAAACAGAGGGGCAGAAACAGAGGGCGAGAAACAGAGGGGCTGAAACAGAGGGCGAGAAACAGAGGGGCTGAATCAGAGGGGCTGAAACAGAGGGTGAGAAACAGAGGGGCTGAAACAGAGGGCGAGAAACAGAGTGGCTGAAACAGACGGGCTGAAACAGAGGGGCTGAACAAGAGGGCGAAAATCAGAGGGGCTGAAACAGAGGGCGAGAAACAGAGGGGCTGAAACAGAGGGGCTGAATCAGAGTGGCTGAAACAGACGGGGTGAAACAGATGGACTGAAAAAGAGGGCGAAAAACAGAGGGGCTGCAACAGAGTGCGAGAAACAGAGGGGCTGAAACAGAGGGGCTGAAACAGAGTGGCTGAAACAGAGGGGCTGAAACAGAGGGGCTTGAACAGTTGGGGAGAAACAGAGGGGCTGAAACAGAGGGGCTGAATCAGAGGGGCTGAAACAGAGGGTGAGAAACAGAGGGGCTGAGACAGAGGGCGAGAAACAGAGGGGATGAAACAGAGGGCGAGAAACCGAGGGGCTGAAACAGAGGGCGAGAAACAGAGGGGCTGAAACAGAGAGGCTGAAACAGAGGGGCTGAAACAGAGGGCGAGAAACAGATGGGCTGAAACAGAGGGCGAGAAACAGAGGGGCTGATACAGAGGGGCTGAAACAGAGGGGCTGAAACAGAGGGGCTGAAACAGATGGCGAGAAACAGACGGGCTGAAACAGAGGGCGAGAAACAGAGGGGCTGAAACAGAGGGGCTGAAACAGAGGGGCTGAAACAGAGGGCGAGAAACAGAGGGGCTGAATCAGAGGGGCTGAATCAGAGGGGCGGAAACAGAGAGGCTGAAACAGAGGGCGAGAAACAGAGGGGCTGAATCAGAGGGGCTGAAACAGAGGGCGAGAAACAGAGGGGCTGAAACAGAGGGCGAGAAACAGAGGGGCTGAAACAGAGGGCGAGAAACAGAGGGGCTGAAACAGAGGGGCTGAAACAGAGGGGCTGAAACAGAGTGGCTGAAACAGAGGGGCTGAAACAGAGGGGCTGGAACAGAGGGGGAGAAACAGAGGGGCTGAAACAGAGGGGCGGAATCAGAGGGGCTGAAAATGAGGGCGAGAAACAGAGGGGCTGAAACAGAGGGCGAGAAACAGAGGGGCTGAAACAGAGGGGCTGAATCAGCGGGGCTGAAACAGAGGGCGAGAAACAGAGGGGCTGAAACAGAGGGCGAGAAACAGAGGGGATGAAACAGATGGGCTGAAATAGATGGGCTGAAACAGAGGGCGAGAAACAGAGGGGCTGAAACAGAGGGGATGAAACAGAGTGGCTGAAACAGGGGGGCTGAAACAGAGGGCAAGAAACAGAGGGGCTGAAACAGAGGGGCTGAAAGAGAGGGCGAGAAACAGAGGGGCTGATACAGAGGGCGAAAAACAGAGGAGCTGAAACAGAGAGGCTGAAACAGAGGGCGAGAAACAGAGGGGCTGAATCAGAGGGGCTGAAACAGAGGGGCTGAAACAGAGGGCGAGAAACAGAGGGCGAGAAACAGTGGGGCTGAAACAGAGTGGCTGAAAGAGGAGCTGAAACAGAGGGGCTGGAACAGTGCGGGAGAAACAGAGGGGCTGAATCAGAGGGGCTGATTCAGAGGGGCTGAAACAGAGGGGCTGAATCAGCGGGGCTGAAACAGAGGGCGAGAAACTGAGGGGCTGAAACAGAGGGCGAGAAACAGAGGGGCAGAAACAGAGGGCGAGAAACAGAGGGGCTGAAACAGAGGGCGAGAAACAGAGTGGCTGAAACAGACGGGCTGAAACAGAGGGGCTGAAAAAGAGGGCGAAAAACAGAGGGGCTGAAACAGAGTGCGAGAAACAGAGGGGCTGAAACAGAGGGCGAGAAACAGAGTGGCTGAAACAGACGGGCTGAAACAGAGGTGCTGAAAAAGGGGGCGAAAAACAGAGGGTCTGAAACAGAGGGCGAGAAACAGAGGGGCTGAAACAGAGGGGCTGAAACAGAGGGGCTGAAACAGAGTGGCTGAAACAGAGGGGCTGAAACAGAGGGGCTGGAACAGAGGGGGAGAAACAGAGGGGCTGAAACAGAGGGGCGGAATCAGAGGGGCTGAAAATGAGGGCGAGAAACAGAGGGGCTGAAACAGAGGGCGAGAAACAGAGGGGCTGAAACAGAGGGGCTGAATCAGCGGGGCTGAAACAGAGGGCGAGAAACAGAGGGGCTGAAACAGAGGGCGAGAAACAGAGGGGATGAAACAGATGGGCTGAAATAGATGGGCTGAAACAGAGGGCGAGAAACAGAGGGGCTGAAACAGAGGGGATGAAACAGAGTGGCTGAAACAGGGGGGCTGAAACAGAGGGCAAGAAACAGAGGGGCTGAAACAGAGGGGCTGAAAGAGAGGGCGAGAAACAGAGGGGCTGATACAGAGGGCGAAAAACAGAGGAGCTGAAACAGAGAGGCTGAAACAGAGGGCGAGAAACAGAGGGGCTGAATCAGAGGGGCTGAAACAGAGGGGCTGAAACAGAGGGCGAGAAACAGAGGGCGAGAAACAGTGGGGCTGAAACAGAGTGGCTGAAAGAGGAGCTGAAACAGAGGGGCTGGAACAGTGCGGGAGAAACAGAGGGGCTGAATCAGAGGGGCTGATTCAGAGGGGCTGAAACAGAGGGGCTGAATCAGCGGGGCTGAAACAGAGGGCGAGAAACTGAGGGGCTGAAACAGAGGGCGAGAAACAGAGGGGCAGAAACAGAGGGCGAGAAACAGAGGGGCTGAAACAGAGGGCGAGAAACAGAGTGGCTGAAACAGACGGGCTGAAACAGAGGGGCTGAAAAAGAGGGCGAAAAACAGAGGGGCTGAAACAGAGTGCGAGAAACAGAGGGGCTGAAACAGAGGGCGAGAAACAGAGTGGCTGAAACAGACGGGCTGAAACAGAGGTGCTGAAAAAGAGGGCGAAAAACAGAGGGTCTGAAACAGAGTGCGAGAAACAGAGGGGCTGAAACAGAGGGGCTGAAACAGAGTGGCTGATACAGAGGGGCTGAAACAGAGGGGCTGGAACAGTGGGGAAGAAACAGAGGGGCTGAAACAGAGGGGCTGAATCAGAGGGGCTGAAACAGAGGGCGATAAACAGAGGGGCTGAGACAGAGGGCGAGAAACAGAGGGGCTGAAACAGAGGGCGAGAAACAGAGGGGATGAAACAGAGGGCGAGAAACCGAGGGGCTGAAACAGAGGGGCGAAAACAGAGGTGCTGAAACAGAGGGCGAGAAACAGAGGGACTGAAACAGAGGGCGAGAAACACAGGGGCTGAAACAGAGGGGCTGAAACAGAGGGGCTGAAACAGAGGGACTGAAACAGAGGGCGAGAAACAGAGGGGCTGAAACAGAGGGCGAGAAACAGAGGGGCTGAAACAGAGGGGCTGAAACAGAGGGGCTGAAACAGAGGGGCTGAAACAGAGGGCGAGAAACAGAGGGGCTGAATCAGAGGGGCGGAATCAGAGGGGCTGAAACAGAGAGGCTGAATCAGAGGGCGAGAAACAAACGGGCTGAAACAGTGGGCGAGAAACAGAGGGGCTGAAACAGAGGGGCTGAAACAGAGGGGCTGAAACAGTGGGTCTGAAACAGAGGGCGAGAAACAGAGGGGCTGAAACAGAGGGCGAGAAACAGAGTGGCTGAAACAGACGGGCTGAAACAGAGGTGCTGAAAAAGTGGGCGAAAAACAGAGGGGCTGAAACAGAGTGCGAGAAACAGAGGGGCTGAAACAGAGGGGCTGAAACAGAGTGGCTGATACAGAGGGGCTGAAACAGAGGGGCTGGAACAGTGGGGAAGAAACAGAGGGGCTGAAACAGAGGGGCTGAATCAGAGGGGCTGAAACAGAGGGCGATAAACAGAGGGGCTGAGACAGAGGGCGAGAAACAGAGGGGCTGAAACAGAGGGCGAGAAACAGAGGGGATGAAACAGAGGGCGAGAAACCGAGGGGCTGAAACAGAGGGGCTAAAACAGAGGTGCTGAAACAGAGGGCGAGAAACAGAGGGACTGGAACAGAGGGCGAGAAACACAGGGGCTGAAACAGAGGGGCTGAAACAGAGGGGCTGAAACAGAGGGCGAGAAACAGAGGGGCTGAAACAGAGGGCGAGAAACAGAGGGGCTGAAACAGAGGGGCTGAAACAGAGGGGCTGAAACAGAGGGGCTGAAACAGAGGGCGAGAAACAGAGGGGCTGAATCAGAGGGGCTGAATCAGAGTGGCTGAAACAGAGAGGCTGAATCAGGGGGCGAGAAACAAACGGGCTGAAACAGTGGGCGAGAAACAGAGGGGCTGAAACAGAGGGGCTGAAACAGAGGGGCTGAAACAGTGGGTCTGAAACAGAGGGCGAGAAACAGAGGGGCTGAAACAGAGGGCGAGAAACCGAGGGGCTGAATCAGAGGGCCTGAAACAGAGGGTGAGAAACAGAGGGGCTGAAAGAGAGGGCGAGAAACAGAGTGGCTGAAACAGACGGGCTGAAACAGAGGGGCTGAAAAAGAGGGCGAAAAACAGAGGGGCTGAAACAGAGGGCGAGAAACAGAGGGGCTGAAACAGAGGGGCTGAAACAGAGGGGCTGAAACAGAGTGGCTGAAACAGAGGGGCTGAAACAGAGGGGCTGGAACAGAGGGGGAGAAACAGAGGGGCTGAAACAGAGGGGCGGAATCAGAGGGGCTGAAACAGAGGGCGAGAAACAGAGGGGCTGAAACAGAGGGCGAGAAACAGAGGGGCTGAAACAGAGGGGCTGAAACAGAGGGGCTGAATCAGAGGGGCTGATTTAGAGGGGCTGAATCAGAGGGGCTGAAACAGAAAGCGAGAAACAGAGGGGCTCAAACAGAGGGCGAGAAACAGAAGGGCTGAAACAGAGGGCGAGAAACAGAGGGCGAGAAACAGAGGGGCTGAAACAGAGGGGCGGGAAAAAGAGGGGCTGAATCAGAGGGGCTGAATGAGTGGGGCTGAATCAGAGGGGCTGAATCAGAGGGGCTGAAACAGAGGGTGAGAAACAGAGGGGCTAAAACAGAGGTGCTGAAACAGAGGGGCTGAATCAGAGGGGCTGAAACAGAGGGGCTGAAACAGAGGGGCTGATTCAGAGGGGCTGAAACAGAGGGCCTGAATCAGCGGTGTTGAAACAGAGGGTGAGAAACAGAGGGGCTGAAACAGAGGTGCTGAAACAGAGGGGCTGAATCAGAGGGGCTGAAACAGAGGGTGAGAAACAGAGGGGCTAAAACAGAGGTGCTGAAACAGAGGGTCTGAAACAGAGGGCGAGAAACAGCGGGGCTGAATCAGAGGCGCAAAATCAGAGGGGCTGAATCAGAGGGGCTGAAACAGAGGGGCTGAATCAGAGGGGCTGAAACAGAGGGCGAGAAACAGAGGGGCAGAAACAAAGGGCGAGAAACAGAGGGGCTGGAACAGAGGGCGAGAAACAGAGGGGCTGAAACAGAGGGGCTGAAACAGAGGGGCTGAAACAGAGGGGCTGAATCAGAGGTGCTGATTCAGAGCGTCTGAAACAGAGGGGCTGAATCAGCGGGGCTGAAACAGAGGGCGAGAAACTGAGGGGCTGAAACAGAGGGCGAGAAACAGAGGGGCAGAAACAGAGGGCGAGAAACAGAGGGGCTGAAACAGAGGGCGAGAAACAGAGGGGCTGAATCAGAGGGGCTGAAACAGAGGGTGAGAAACAGAGGGGCTGAAACAGAGGGCGAGAAACAGAGTGGCTGAAACAGACGGGCTGAAACAGAGGGGCTGAACAAGAGGGCGAAAATCAGAGGGGCTGAAACAGAGGGCGAGAAACAGAGGGGCTGAAACAGAGGGGCTGAAACAGAGTGGCTGAAACAGAGGGGCTGAAACAGAGGGGCTGGAACAGTGGGGGAGAAACAGAGTGGCTGAAACAGAGGGGCTGAATCAGAGGGGCTGAAACAGAGGGCGATAAACAGAGGGGCTGAAACAGAGGGCGAGAAACAGAGGGGCTGAAACAGAGGGCGAGAAACAGAGGGGATGAAACAGAGGGCGAGAAACCGAGGGGCTGAAACAGAGGGCGAGAAACAGAGGGGCTGAAACAGAGGGGCTTAAACAGAGGGCGAGAAACAGAGGGGCTTAAACAGAGGGCGAGAAACAGAGTGGCTGAAACAGAGAGGCTGAAACAGAGGGGCTGAAACAGAGGGCGAGAAACAGATGGGCTGAAACACAGGGTGAGAAACATAGGGGCTGAAACAGAGGGGCTGAAACAGAAGGGCTGAAACAGAGGGCGAGAAACAGAGGGGCTGAAACAGTGGACGAGAAACAGAGGGGCTGAAACAGAGGGCTGAAACAGAGGGGCTGAAACAGAGGGGCTGAAACAGAGGGCGAGAAACAGAGTGGCTGAATCAGAGGGGCTGAATCAGAGGGGCTGAAACAGAGAGGCTGAAACAGAGGGCGAGAAACAAACGGGCTGAAACAGCGGGCGAGAAACAGAGGGCGAGAAACAGAGGGGATGAAACAGACGGGCTGAAAAAGAATGCCTGAAACAGAGGGCGAAAAAGAGAGGGTGAGAAACAGAGGGCGAGAAACAGAGGGTGAGAAACAGAGGGCGAGAAACAGAGGGGATGAAACAGAGTGGATGAAACAGAGGGGCTGAAACAGAGGGGCTGAAACAGAGGGGCTGAAACAGAGTGGCTGAAACAGAGGGGCTGAAACAGAGGGGCTGGAACAGAGGGGGAGAAACAGAGGGGCTGAAACAGAGGGGCGGAATCAGAGGGGCTGAAACAGAGGGCGAGAAACAGAGGGGCTGAAACAGAAAGCGAGAAACAGAGGGGCTCAAACAGAGGGCGAGAAACAGAAGGGCTGAAACAGAGGGCGAGAAACAGAGGGCGAGAAACAGAGGGGCTGAAACAGAGGGGCGGGAAAAAGAGGGGCTGAATCAGAGGGGCTGAATGAGTGGGGCTGAATCAGAGGGGCTGAATCAGAGGGGCTGAAACAGAGGGTGAGAAACAGAGGGGCTAAAACAGAGGTGCTGAAACAGAGGGGCTGAATCAGAGGGGCTGAAACAGAGGGGCTGAAACAGAGGGGCTGATTCAGAGGGGCTGAAACAGAGGGCCTGAATCAGCAGTGTTGAAACAGAGGGTGAGAAACAGAGGGGCTGAAACAGAGGTGCTGAAACAGAGGGGCTGAATCAGAGGGGCTGAAACAGAGGGTGAGAAACAGAGGGGCTAAAACAGAGGTGCTGAAACAGAGGGTCTGAAACAGAGGGCGAGAAACAGCGGGGCTGAATCAGAGGCGCAAAATCAGAGGGGCTGAATCAGAGGGGCTGAAACAGAGGGGCTGAATCAGAGGGGCTGAAACAGAGGGCGAGAAACAGAGGGGCAGAAACAAAGGGCGAGAAACAGAGGGGCTGGAACAGAGGGCGAGAAACAGAGGGGCTGAAACAGAGGGGCTGAAACAGAGGGGCTGAAACAGAGGGGCTGAATCAGAGGTGCTGATTCAGAGCGTCTGAAACAGAGGGGCTGAAACAGAGGGCGAGAAACAGAGGGGCTGAAACAGAGGGGCTGAAACAGAGGGGCTGAAACAGAGGGCGAGAAACAGAGGGGATGAAACAGAGGGCGAGAAACCGAGGGGCTGAAACAGAGGGCGAGAAACAGAGGGGCTGAAACAGAGGGGCTTAAACAGAGGGCGAGAAACAGAGGGGCTTAAACAGAGGGCGAGAAACAGAGTGGCTGAAACAGAGAGGCTGAAACAGAGGGGCTGAAACAGAGGGCGAGAAACAGATGGGCTGAAACACAGGGTGAGAAACATAGGGGCTGAAACAGAGGGGCTGAAACAGAAGGGCTGAAACAGAGGGGCTGAAACAGAGGGCGAGAAACAGAGGGGCTGAAACAGTGGACGAGAAACAGAGGGGCTGAAACAGAGGGCTGAAACAGAGGGGCTGAAACAGAGGGGCTGAAACAGAGGGCGAGAAACAGAGTGGCTGAATCAGAGGGGCTGAATCAGAGGGGCTGAAACAGAGAGGCTGAAACAGAGGGCGAGAAACAAACGGGCTGAAACAGCGGGCGAGAAACAGAGGGCGAGAAACAGAGGGGATGAAACAGACGGGCTGAAAAAGAATGCCTGAAACAGAGGGCGAAAAAGAGAGGGGCTGGATCAGAGGGCGAGAAACAGAGGGTGAGAAACAGAGGGCGAGAAACAGAGGGTGAGAAACAGAGGGCGAGAAACAGAGGGGATGAAACAGAGTGGATGAAACAGAGGGGCTGAAACAGAGGGGCTGAAACAGAGGGGCTGAAACAGAGTGGCTGAAACAGAGGGGCTGAAACAGAGGGGCTGGAACAGAGGGGGAGAAACAGAGGGGCTGAAACAGAGGGGCGGAATCAGAGGGGCTGAAACAGAGGGCGAGAAACAGAGGGGCTGAAACAGAGGGCGAGAAACAGAGGGGCTGAAACAGAGGGGCTGAAACAGAGGGGCTGAATCAGAGGGGCTGATTTAGAGGGGCTGAATCAGAGGGGCTGAAACAGAGGGCGAGAAACAGAGGGGCTCAAACAGAGGGCGAGAAACAGAAGGGCTGAAACAGAGGGCGAGAAACAGAGGGGCTGAAACAGAGGGGCTGAAACAGAGGGCGAGAAACAGAGGGGCTGAAACAGAGGGGCCGGAAAAAGAGGGGCTGAATCAGAGGGGCTGAATGAGTGGGGCTGAATCAGAGGGGCTGAATCAGAGGGGCTGAAACAGAGGGTGAGAAACAGAGGGGCTGAAACAGAGGTGCTGAAACAGAGGGTCTGAAACAGAGGGCGAGAAATAGCGGGGCTGAATCAGAGGCGCAAAATCAGAGGGGCTGAATCAGAGGGGCTGAAACAGAGGGGCTGAATCAGAGGGGCTGAAACAGAGGGCGAGAAACAGAGGGGCAGAAACAAAGGGCGAGAAACAGAGGGGCTGGAACAGAGGGCGAGAAACAGAGGGGCTGAAACAGAGGGGCTGAAACAAAGGGGCTGAAACAGAGGGGCGGAATCAGAGGGGCTGATTCAGAGGGGCTGAAACAGAGGGGCTGAATCAGCGGGGCTGAAACCGAGGGTGACAAACAGAGGGGCTGAAACAGAGGTGCTGAAACAGAGGGGCTGAATCAGAGGGGCTGAAACAGAGGGTGAGAAACAGAGGGGCTGAAACAGAGGTGCTGAAACAGAGGGTCTGAAACAGAGGGCGAGAAACAGCGGGGCTGAATCAGAGGCGCAAAATCAGAGGGGCTGAATCAGAGGGGCTGAAACAGAGGGGCTGAATCAGAGGCGCTGAAACAGAGGGCGAGAAACAGAGGGGCGGAAACAAAGGGCGAGAAACAGAGGGGCTGGAACAGAGGGCGAGAAACAGAAGGGCTGAAACAGAGGGGCTGAAACAGAGGGGCGGAAACAGAGGGGCTGAATCAGAGGGGCTGATTCAGAGGGGCTGAAACAGAGGGGCTGAATCAGCGGGGCTGAAACAGAGGGCGAGAAACTGAGGGGCTGAAACTGAGGGCGAGAAACAGAGGGGCAGAAACAGAGGGCGAGAAACAGAGGGGCTGAAACAGAGGGCGAGAAACAGAGGGGCAGAATCAGAGGGGCTGAAACAGAGGGCGAGAAACAGAGGGGCTGAAACAGAGGGGCTGAAACAGAGTGGCTGAAACAGAGGGGCTGAAACAGAGGGGCTGGAACAGTGGGGGAGAAACAGAGGGGCTGAAACAGAGGGGCTGAATCAGAGGGGCTGAAACAGAGGGCGATAAACAGAGGAGCTGAAACAGAGGGCGAGAAACAGAGGGGCTGAAAGAGAGGGCGAGAAACAGAGGGGATGAAACAGAGGGCGAGAAACCGAGGGGCTGAAACAGAGGGCGAGAAACAGAGGGGCTGAAACAGAGGGGCTGAAACAGAGGGCGAGAAACAGAGGGGCTTAAACAGAGGGCGAGAAACAGAGGGGCTGAAACAGAGGGGCTGAATCAGAGGGGCTGAAACAGAGGGTGAGAAACAGAGGGGCTGAAGCAGAGGTGCTGAAACAGAGGGGCTGAAACAGAGGGTGAGAAACAGAGGGGCTGAAACAGAGGTGCTGAAACAGAGGGTCTGAAACAGAGGGCGAGAAACAGCGGGGTTGAATCAGAGGCGCAAAATCAGAGGGGCTGAATCAGAGGGGCTGAATCAGAGGAGCTGATACAGAGGGGGAGAAACAGAGGGGCGGAAACAAAGGGCGAGAAACAGTGGGGCTGGAACAGAGGGCGAGAAACAGAGGGGCTGAAACAGAGGGGCTGAAACAGAGGGGCTGAAACAGAGGGGCTGAATCAGAGGGGCTGATTCAGAGGGGCTGAAACAGAGGGGCTGAATCAGCGGGGCTGAAACAGAGGGCGAGAAACTGAGGGGCTGAAACAGAGGGCGAGAAACAGAGGGGCAGAAACAGAGGGCGAGAAATAGAGGGGCTGAAACAGAGGGCGAGAAACAGAGGGGCTGAATCAGAGGGGCTGAAACAGAGGGTGAGAAACAGAGGGGCTGAAACAGAGGGCGTGAAACAGAGTGGCTGAAACAGACGGGGTGAAACAGAGGGGCTGAACAAGAGGGCGAAAATCAGAGGGCTGAAACAGAGGGCGAGAAACAGAGGGGCTGAAACAGAGGGGCTGAAACAGAGTGGCTGAAACAGAGGGGCTGAAACAGAGGGGCTGGAACAGTGGGGGAGAAACAGAGGGGCTGAAACAGAGGGGCTGAATCAGAGGGGCTGAAACAGAGGGCGATAAACAGAGGGGCTGAAACAGAGGGCGAGAAACAGAGGGGCTGAAACAGAGGGCGAGAAACAGAGGGGATGAAACAGAGGGCGAGAAACCGAGGGGCTGAAACAGAGGGCGAGAAACAGAGGGGCTGAAACAGAGGGCGAGAAACAGAGGGGCTTAAACAGAGGGGCTGAAACAGAGGGGCTGAAACAGAGGGGCTGAAACAGAGGGCGAGAAACAGAGAGGCTGAAAAAGAGGGCGAGAAACAGAGGGGCTGAAACAGAGGGCGAGAAACAGAGGGGCTGAAACAGAGGGCGAGAAACAGTGGGGCTTAAACAGAGGGGCTGATACAGAGGGTGTGGAACAGAGGGGCTGAAACAGAGGGCGAGAAACAGAGGGGCTGAAAAAGAGGGCGAGAAACAGAGGGGCTGAAACAGAGGGGCTGAAACAGAGGGGCTGAAACAGAGGGACTGAAACCGAGGGCGAGAAACAGAGAGGCTGAAACAGAGGGCGAGAAACAGAGGGGCTGAAACAGCGGGCGAGAAACAGAGAGGCTGAAACAGAGGGCGAGAAACAGAGGGGCTGAAACAGCGGGCGAGAAACAGAGGGGCTGAAACAGAGGGCCAGAAACAGAGGGGCTGAAACAGAGGGGCTGAAACAGAGGGCGACAAACTGAGCGGCTGAAACAGAGGGCGAGAAACAGAGGGGCTGAAACAGAGGGCGAGAAACAGAGGGCGAGAAACAGAGGGACTGAAACAGAGGGACTGAAACAGAGGGGCTGAAACAGAGGGACTGAAACAGAGGGCGAGAAACAGAGAGGCTGAAACAGAGGGCGAGAAACAGAGGGGCTGAAACAGAGGGCGAGAAACAGAGGGGCTGAAACAGAGGGCGAGAAACAGAGGGACTGAAACAGAGGGGCTGAAACAGAGGGAGAGAAACTGAGCGGCTGAAACAGAGGGCGAGAAACAGAGGGGCTGAAACAGAGGGCGAGAAACAGAGGGCGAGAAACAGAGGGACTGAAACAGAGGGACTGAAACAGAGGGGCTGAAACAGAGGGCGAGAAACAGAGGGGCTGAAACAGAGGGCGAGAAACAGAGGGGCTGAATCAGAGGGGCTAAATCAGAGGGGCTGAATCAGAGGGGCTGAAACAGAGGGCTGAATCAGAGGGGCTGAAACAGAGGGCGACAAACAGAGGGGCTGAAACAGAGGGGCTGAAACAGAGTGGCTGAAACAGAGGGGCTG
Organism: Chiloscyllium punctatum; assembly: GCF_047496795.1. NCBI lineage: Eukaryota > Metazoa > Chordata > Chondrichthyes > Orectolobiformes > Hemiscylliidae > Chiloscyllium > Chiloscyllium punctatum. Next base: position 143,394,593 of record NC_092742.1, read on the forward strand.
AAACAGAGGTGCTGGAACAGAGGGGGAGAAACAGAGGGGCTGAAACAGAGGCGATGAATCAGAGGGGCTGAAACAGAGGGCGAGAAACAGAGGGGTTGAAACAGAGGGCGAGAAACAAAGGGGCTGAAACAGAGGGGCTGAAACAGAGGGGCTGAATCAGAGGGGCTGATTCAGAGGGGCTGAATCAGAGGGGCTGAAACAGAGGGCGAGAAACAGAGGGGCTGAAACAGAGGGCGAGAAACAGAGGGGCTGAAACAGAGGGGCTGAAACAGAGGGGCTGAAACAGAGGGCGAGAAACAGAGGGGCTGAAACAGAGGGGCTGAAGCAGAGGGCGAGAAACAGAGGGGCTGAATCAGAGGGGCTGAAACAGAGGGCGAGAAACATAGGTGCTGAAACAGAGAGCGAGAAACAGAGGGGCTGAAACAGAGGGGCTGAAACAGAGGGGCTGAATCAGAGGGGCTGAAACAGAGGGCGAGAAACAGAGGGGCTGAAACAGAGGGCGAGACACAGAGGGGCTGAAACAGAGGGGCTGAAACAGAGGGGCTGAAACAGAGGGCGAGAAACAGAGGGGCTGAAACAGAGGGGCTGAAGCAGAGGGCGAGAAACAGAGGGGCTGAATCAGAGGGGCTGAAACAGAGGGCGAGAAACATAGGTGCTGAAACAGAGAGCGAGAAACAGAGGGGCTGAAACAGAGGGGCTGAAACAGAGGGGCTGAAACACAGGGGCTGAATCAGAGGGGCTGAATCAGCGGGGCTGAAACAGAGGGCGAGAAACAGAGGGGCTGAAACAGAGGGCGAGAGACAGAGGGGCAGAAACAGAGGGCGAGAAACAGAGGGGCTGAAAAAGAGGGGCTGAAACAGAGGGCGAGAAACAGAGGGGCTGAAACAGAGGGGCTGAAACAGAGGGGCTGAAACAGTGGGGCTGAAACAGAGGGCGAGAAACAGAGGGGCTGAAACAGAGGGCGAGAAACAGAGGGGCTGAAACAGAGGGCGAGAAACAGAGGGGCTGAATCAGAGGGGCTGAAATAGAAGGTGAGAAACAGAGGGATGAAACAGAGGGGCTGAAACAGAGGGGCTGAATCAGAGGGGCTGATTCAGAGGGGCTGAATCAGAGGGGCTGAAACAGAGGGCGAGAAACAGAGGGGCTGAAACAGAGGGCGAGAAACAGAGGGGCTGAAACAGAGGGGCTGAAACAGAGGGGCTGAAACAGAGGGGCTGAAACAGAGGGCGAGAAACAGAGGGGCTGAAACAGAGGGGCGGGAAACAGAGGGGCTGAATCAGAGGGGCTGAATGAGTGGGGCTGAATCAGAGGGGCTGAATCAGAGGGGCTGAAACAGAGGGTGAGAATCAGAGGGGCTGAACCGGAGGTGCTGAAACAGAGGGGCTGAAACAGAGGGCGAGAAACAGAGGGGCTGAATCAGATGCGCAAAATCAGAGGGGCTGAATCAGAGGGGCTGAAACAGAGGGGCTGAATCAGAGGGGCTGAAACAGAGGGCGAGAAACAGAGGGGCGGAAACAAAGGACAAGAAACAGAGGGGCTGGAACAGAGGGCGAGAAACAGAGGGGCTGAAACAGAGGGGCTGAAACAGAGGGGCTGAAACAGAGGGGCTGAATCAGAGGGGCTGATTCAGAGGGGCTGAAACAGAGGGGCTGAATCAGCGGGGCTGAAACAGAGGGCGAGAAACTGAGGGGCTGAAACAGAGGGCGAGAAACAGAGGGGCAGAAACAGAGGGCGAGAAACAGAGGGGCTGAAACAGAGGGCGAGAAACAGAGGGGCTGAATCAGAGGGGCTGAAACAGAGGGTGAGAAACAGAGGGGCTGAAACAGAGGGCGAGAAACAGAGTGGCTGAAACAGACGGGGTGAAACAGATGGACTGAAAAAGAGGGCGAAAAACAGAGGGGCTGCAACAGAGTGCGAGAAACAGAGGGCTGAAACAGAGGGGCTGAAACAGAGTGGCTGAAACAGAGGGGCTGAAACAGAGGGGCTTGAACAGTTGGGGAGAAACAGAGGGGCTGAAACAGAGGGGCTGAATCAGAGGGGCTGAAACAGAGGGTGAGAAACAGAGGGGCTGAGACAGAGGGCGAGAAACAGAGGGGATGAAACAGAGGGCGAGAAACCGAGGGGCTGAAACAGAGGGCGAGAAACAGAGGGGCTGAAACAGAGAGGCTGAAACAGAGGGGCTGAAACAGAGGGCGAGAAACAGATGGGCTGAAACAGAGGGCGAGAAACAGAGGGGCTGATACAGAGGGGCTGAAACAGAGGGGCTGAAACAGAGGGGCTGAAACAGATGGCGAGAAACAGACGGGCTGAAACAGAGGGCGAGAAACAGAGGGGCTGAAACAGAGGGGCTGAAACAGAGGGGCTGAAACAGAGGGCGAGAAACAGAGGGGCTGAATCAGAGGGGCTGAATCAGAGGGGCGGAAACAGAGAGGCTGAAACAGAGGGCGAGAAACAGAGGGGCTGAATCAGAGGGGCTGAAACAGAGGGCGAGAAACAGAGGGGCTGAAACAGAGGGCGAGAAACAGAGGGGCTGAAACAGAGGGCGAGAAACAGAGGGGCTGAAACAGAGGGGCTGAAACAGAGGGGCTGAAACAGAGTGGCTGAAACAGAGGGGCTGAAACAGAGGGGCTGGAACAGAGGGGGAGAAACAGAGGGGCTGAAACAGAGGGGCGGAATCAGAGGGGCTGAAAATGAGGGCGAGAAACAGAGGGGCTGAAACAGAGGGCGAGAAACAGAGGGGCTGAAACAGAGGGGCTGAATCAGCGGGGCTGAAACAGAGGGCGAGAAACAGAGGGGCTGAAACAGAGGGCGAGAAACAGAGGGGATGAAACAGATGGGCTGAAATAGATGGGCTGAAACAGAGGGCGAGAAACAGAGGGGCTGAAACAGAGGGGATGAAACAGAGTGGCTGAAACAGGGGGGCTGAAACAGAGGGCAAGAAACAGAGGGGCTGAAACAGAGGGGCTGAAAGAGAGGGCGAGAAACAGAGGGGCTGATACAGAGGGCGAAAAACAGAGGAGCTGAAACAGAGAGGCTGAAACAGAGGGCGAGAAACAGAGGGGCTGAATCAGAGGGGCTGAAACAGAGGGGCTGAAACAGAGGGCGAGAAACAGAGGGCGAGAAACAGTGGGGCTGAAACAGAGTGGCTGAAAGAGGAGCTGAAACAGAGGGGCTGGAACAGTGCGGGAGAAACAGAGGGGCTGAATCAGAGGGGCTGATTCAGAGGGGCTGAAACAGAGGGGCTGAATCAGCGGGGCTGAAACAGAGGGCGAGAAACTGAGAGGCTGAAACAGAGGGCGAGAAACAGAGGGGCAGAAACAGAGGGCGAGAAACAGAGGGGCTGAAACAGAGGGCGAGAAACAGAGTGGCTGAAACAGACGGGCTGAAACAGAGGGGCTGAAAAAGAGGGCGAAAAACAGAGGGGTTGAAACAGAGTGCGAGAAACAGAGGGGCTGAAACAGAGGGCGAGAAACAGAGTGGCTGAAACAGACGGGCTGAAACAGAGGTGCTGAAAAAGAGGGCGAAAAACAGAGGGTCTGAAACAGAGTGCGAGAAACAGAGGGGCTGAAACAGAGGGGCTGAAACAGAGTGGCTGATACAGAGGGGCTGAAACAGAGGGGCTGGAACAGTGGGGAAGAAACAGAGGGGCTGAAACAGAGGGGCTGAATCAGAGGGGCTGAAACAGAGGGCGATAAACAGAGGGGCTGAGACAGAGGGCGAGAAACAGAGGGGCTGAAACAGAGGGGCGAAAACAGAGGTGCTGAAACAGAGGGCGAGAAACAGAGGGACTGAAACAGAGGGCGAGAAACACAGGGGCTGAAACAGAGGGGCTGAAACAGAGGGGCTGAAACAGAGGGGCTGAAACAGAGGGCGAGAAACAGAGGGGCTGAAACAGAGGGCGAGAAACAGAGGGGCTGAAACAGAGGGGCTGAAACAGAGGGGCTGAAACAGAGGGGCTGAAACAGAGGGCGAGAAACAGAGGGGCTGAATCAGAGGGGCTGAATCAGAGGGGCTGAAACAGAGAGGCTGAATCAGAGGGCGAGAAACAAACGGGCTGAAACAGTGGGCGAGAAACAGAGGGGCTGAAACAGAGGGGCTGAAACAGAGGGGCTGAAACAGTGGATCTGAAACAGAGGGCGAGAAACAGAGGGGCTGAAACAGAGGGCGAGAAACAGAGTGGCTGAAACAGACGGGCTGAAACAGAGGTGCTGAAAAAGTGGGCGAAAAACAGAGGGGCTGAAACAGAGTGCGAGAAACAGAGGGGCTGAAACAGAGGGGCTGAAACAGAGTGGCTGATACAGAGGGGCTGAAACAGTGGGGCTGGAACAGTGGGGAAGAAACAGAGGGGCTGAAACAGAGGGGCTGAATCAGAGGGGCTGAAACAGAGGGCGATAAACAGAGGGGCTGAGACAGAGGGCGAGAAACAGAGGGGCTGAAACAGAGGGTGAGAAACAGAGGGGATGAAACAGAGGGCGAGAAACCGAGGGGCTGAAACAGAGGGGCTAAAACAGAGGTGCTGAAACAGAGGGCGAGAAACAGAGGGACTGGAACAGAGGGCGAGAAACACAGGGGCTGAAACAGAGGGGCTGAAACAGAGGGGCTGAAACAGAGGGGCTGAAACAGAGGGCGAGAAACAGAGGGGCTGAAACAGAGGGCGAGAAACAGAGGGGCTGAAACAGAGGGGCTGAAACAGAGGGGCTGAAACAGAGGGGCTGAAACAGAGGGCGAGAAACAGAGGGGCTGAATCAGAGGGGCTGAATCAGAGTGGCTGAAACAGAGAGGCTGAATCAGAGGGCGAGAAACAAACGGGCTGAAACAGTGGGCGAGAAACAGAGGGGCTGAAACAGAGGGGCTGAAACAGAGGGGCTGAAACAGTGGGTCTGAAACAGAGGGCGAGAAACAGAGGGGCTGAAACAGAGGGCGAGAAACCGAGGGGCTGAATCAGAGGGGCTGAAACAGAGGGTGAGAAACAGAGGGGCTGAAACAGAGGGCGAGAAACAGAGTGGCTGAAACAGACGGGCTGAAACAGAGGGGCTGAAAAAGAGGGCGAAAAACAGAGGGGCTGAAACAGAGGGCGAGAAACAGAGGGGCTGAAACAGAGGGGCTGAAACAGAGGGGCTGAAACAGAGTGGCTGAAACAGAGGGGCTGAAACAGAGGGGCTGGAACAGAGGGGGAGAAACAGAGGGGCTGAAACAGAGGGGCGGAATCAGAGGGGCTGAAACAGAGGGCGAGAAACAGAGGGGCTGAAACAGAGGGCGAGAAACAGAGGGGCTGAAACAGAGGGGCTGAAACAGAGGGGCTGAATCAGAGGGGCTGATTTAGAGGGGCTGAATCAGAGGGGCTGAAACAGAAAGCGAGAAACAGAGGGGCTCAAACAGAGGGCGAGAAACAGAAGGGCTGAAACAGAGGGCGAGAAACAGAGGGCGAGAAACAGAGGGGCTGAAACAGAGGGGCGGGAAAAAGAGGGGCTGAATCAGAGGGGCTGAATGAGTGGGGCTGAATCAGAGGGGCTGAATCAGAGGGGCTGAAACAGAGGGTGAGAAACAGAGGGGCTAAAACAGAGGTGCTGAAACAGAGGGGCTGAATCAGAGGGGCTGAAACAGAGGGGCTGAAACAGAGGGGCTGATTCAGAGGGGCTGAAACAGAGGGCCTGAATCAGCGGTGTTGAAACAGAGGGTGAGAAACAGAGGGGCTGAAACAGAGGTGCTGAAACAGAGGGGCTGAATCAGAGGGGCTGAAACAGAGGGTGAGAAACAGAGGGGCTAAAACAGAGGTGCTGAAACAGAGGGTCTGAAACAGAGGGCGAGAAACAGCGGGGCTGGATCAGAGGCGCAAAATCAGAGGGGCTGAATCAGAGGGGCTGAAACAGAGGGGCTGAATCAGAGGGGCTGAAACAGAGGGCGAGAAACAGAGGGGCAGAAACAAAGGGCGAGAAACAGAGGGGCTGGAACAGAGGGCGAGAAACAGAGGGGCTGAAACAGAGGGGCTGAAACAGAGGGGCTGAAACAGAGGGGCTGAATCAGAGGTGCTGATTCAGAGCGTCTGAAACAGAGGGGCTGAATCAGCGGGGCTGAAACAGAGGGCGAGAAACTGAGGGGCTGAAACAGAGGGCGAGAAACAGAGGGGCAGAAACAGAGGGCGAGAAACAGAGGGGCTGAAACAGAGGGCGAGAAACAGAGGGGCTGAATCAGAGGGGCTGAAACAGAGGGCGAGAAACTGAGGGGCTGAAACAGAGGGCGAGAAACAGAGTGGCTGAAACAGACGGGCTGAAACAGAGGGGCTGAACAAGAGGGCGAAAATCAGAGGGGCTGAAACAGAGGGCGAGAAACAGAGGGGCTGAAACAGAGGGGCTGAATCAGAGTGGCTGAAACAGACGGGGTGAAACAGATGGACTGAAAAAGAGGGCGAAAAACAGAGGGGCTGCAACAGAGTGCGAGAAACAGAGGGGCTGAAACAGAGGGGCTGAAACAGAGTGGCTGAAACAGAGGGGCTGAAACAGAGGGGCTTGAACAGTTGGGGAGAAACAGAGGGGCTGAAACAGAGGGGCTGAATCAGAGGGGCTGAAACAGAGGGTGAGAAACAGAGGGGCTGAGACAGAGGGCGAGAAACAGAGGGGCTGAAACAGAGGGGCTGAAACAGAGGGGCTGAATCAGAGGGGCTGATTTAGAGGGGCTGAATCAGAGGGCCTAAAACAGAAAGCGAGAAACAGAGGGGCTCAAACAGAGGGCGAGAAACAGAAGGGCTGAAACAGAGGGCGAGAAACAGAGGGCGAGAAACAGAGGGGCTGAAACAGAGGGGCGGGAAAAAGAGGGGCTGAATCAGAGGGGCTGAATGAGTGGGGCTGAATCAGAGGGGCTGAATCAGAGGGGCTGAAACAGAGGGTGAGAAACAGAGGGGCTAAAACAGAGGTGCTGAAACAGAGGGGCTGAATCAGAGGGGCTGAAACAGAGGGGCTGAAACAGAGGGGCTGATTCAGAGGGGCTGAAACAGAGGGCCTGAATCAGCGGTGTTGAAACAGAGGGTGAGAAACAGAGGGGCTGAAACAGAGGTGCTGAAACAGAGGGGCTGAATCAGAGGGGCTGAAACAGAGGGTGAGAAACAGAGGGGCTAAAACAGAGGTGCTGAAACAGAGGGTCTGAAACAGAGGGCGAGAAACAGCGGGGCTGGATCAGAGGCGCAAAATCAGAGGGGCTGAATCAGAGGGGCTGAAACAGAGGGGCTGAATCAGAGGGGCTGAAACAGAGGGCGAGAAACAGAGGGGCAGAAACAAAGGGCGAGAAACAGAGGGGCTGGAACAGAGGGCGAGAAACAGAGGGGCTGAAACAGAGGGGCTGAAACAGAGGGGCTGAAACAGAGGGGCTGAATCAGAGGTGCTGATTCAGAGCGTCTGAAACAGAGGGGCTGAATCAGCGGGGCTGAAACAGAGGGCGAGAAACTGAGGGGCTGAAACAGAGGGCGAGAAACAGAGGGGCAGAAACAGAGGGCGAGAAACAGAGGGGCTGAAACAGAGGGCGAGAAACAGAGGGGCTGAATCAGAGGGGCTGAAACAGAGGGTGAGAAACAGAGGGGCTGAAACAGAGGGCGAGAAACAGAGTGGCTGAAACAGACGGGCTGAAACAGAGGGGCTGAACAAGAGGGCGAAAATCAGAGGGGCTGAAACAGAGGGCGAGAAACAGAGGGGCTGAAACAGAGGGGCTGAATCAGAGTGGCTGAAACAGACGGGGTGAAACAGATGGACTGAAAAAGAGGGCGAAAAACAGAGGGGCTGCAACAGAGTGCGAGAAACAGAGGGGCTGAAACAGAGGGGCTGAAACAGAGTGGCTGAAACAGAGGGGCTGAAACAGAGGGGCTTGAACAGTTGGGGAGAAACAGAGGGGCTGAAACAGAGGGGCTGAATCAGAGGGGCTGAAACAGAGGGTGAGAAACAGAGGGGCTGAGACAGAGGGCGAGAAACAGAGGGGATGAAACAGAGGGCGAGAAACCGAGGGGCTGAAACAGAGGGCGAGAAACAGAGGGGCTGAAACAGAGAGGCTGAAACAGAGGGGCTGAAACAGAGGGCGAGAAACAGATGGGCTGAAACAGAGGGCGAGAAACAGAGGGGCTGATACAGAGGGGCTGAAACAGAGGGGCTGAAACAGAGGGGCTGAAACAGATGGCGAGAAACAGACGGGCTGAAACAGAGGGCGAGAAACAGAGGGGCTGAAACAGAGGGGCTGAAACAGAGGGGCTGAAACAGAGGGCGAGAAACAGAGGGGCTGAATCAGAGGGGCTGAATCAGAGGGGCGGAAACAGAGAGGCTGAAACAGAGGGCGAGAAACAGAGGGGCTGAATCAGAGGGGCTGAAACAGAGGGCGAGAAACAGAGGGGCTGAAACAGAGGGCGAGAAACAGAGGGGCTGAAACAGAGGGCGAGAAACAGAGGGGCTGAAACAGAGGGGCTGAAACAGAGGGGCTGAAACAGAGTGGCTGAAACAGAGGGGCTGAAACAGAGGGGCTGGAACAGAGGGGGAGAAACAGAGGGGCTGAAACAGAGGGGCGGAATCAGAGGGGCTGAAAATGAGGGCGAGAAACAGAGGGGCTGAAACAGAGGGCGAGAAACAGAGGGGCTGAAACAGAGGGGCTGAATCAGCGGGGCTGAAACAGAGGGCGAGAAACAGAGGGGCTGAAACAGAGGGCGAGAAACAGAGGGGATGAAACAGATGGGCTGAAATAGATGGGCTGAAACAGAGGGCGAGAAACAGAGGGGCTGAAACAGAGGGGATGAAACAGAGTGGCTGAAACAGGGGGGCTGAAACAGAGGGCAAGAAACAGAGGGGCTGAAACAGAGGGGCTGAAAGAGAGGGCGAGAAACAGAGGGGCTGATACAGAGGGCGAAAAACAGAGGAGCTGAAACAGAGAGGCTGAAACAGAGGGCGAGAAACAGAGGGGCTGAATCAGAGGGGCTGAAACAGAGGGGCTGAAACAGAGGGCGAGAAACAGAGGGCGAGAAACAGTGGGGCTGAAACAGAGTGGCTGAAAGAGGAGCTGAAACAGAGGGGCTGGAACAGTGCGGGAGAAACAGAGGGGCTGAATCAGAGGGGCTGATTCAGAGGGGCTGAAACAGAGGGGCTGAATCAGCGGGGCTGAAACAGAGGGCGAGAAACTGAGGGGCTGAAACAGAGGGCGAGAAACAGAGGGGCAGAAACAGAGGGCGAGAAACAGAGGGGCTGAAACAGAGGGCGAGAAACAGAGTGGCTGAAACAGACGGGCTGAAACAGAGGGGCTGAAAAAGAGGGCGAAAAACAGAGGGGCTGAAACAGAGTGCGAGAAACAGAGGGGCTGAAACAGAGGGCGAGAAACAGAGTGGCTGAAACAGACGGGCTGAAACAGAGGTGCTGAAAAAGAGGGCGAAAAACAGAGGGTCTGAAACAGAGTGCGAGAAACAGAGGGGCTGAAACAGAGGGGCTGAAACAGAGTGGCTGATACAGAGGGGCTGAAACAGAGGGGCTGGAACAGTTGGGAAGAAACAGAGGGGCTGAAACAGAGGGGCTGAATCAGAGGGGCTGAAACAGAGGGCGATAAACAGAGGGGCTGAGACAGAGGGCGAGAAACAGAGGGGCTGAAACAGAGGGCGAGAAACAGAGGGGATGAAACAGAGGGCGAGAAACCGAGGGGCTGAAACAGAGGGGCGAAAACAGAGGTGCTGAAACAGAGGGCGAGAAACAGAGGGACTGAAACAGAGGGCGAGAAACACAGGGGCTGAAACAGAGGGGCTGAAACAGAGGGGCTGAAACAGAGGGACTGAAACAGAGGGCGAGAAACAGAGGGGCTGAAACAGAGGGCGAGAAACAGAGGGGCTGAAACAGAGGGGCTGAAACAGAGGGGCTGAAACAGAGGGGCTGAAACAGAGGGCGAGAAACAGAGGGGCTGAATCAGAGGGGCGGAATCAGAGGGGCTGAAACAGAGAGGCTGAATCAGAGGGCGAGAAACAAACGGGCTGAAACAGTGGGCGAGAAACAGAGGGGCTGAAACAGAGGGGCTGAAACAGAGGGGCTGAAACAGTGGGTCTGAAACAGAGGGCGAGAAACAGAGGGGCTGAAACAGAGGGCGAGAAACAGAGTGGCTGAAACAGACGGGCTGAAACAGAGGTGCTGAAAAAGTGGGCGAAAAACAGAGGGGCTGAAACAGAGTGCGAGAAACAGAGGGGCTGAAACAGAGGGGCTGAATCAGCGGGGCTGAAACAGAGGGCGAGAAACTGAGGGGCTGAAACTGAGGGCGAGAAACAGAGGGGCAGAAACAGAGGGCGAGAAACAGAGGGGCTGAAACAGAGGGCGAGAAACAGAGGGGCAGAATCAGAGGGGCTGAAACAGAGGGCGAGAAACAGAGGGGCTGAAACAGAGGGGCTGAAACAGAGTGGCTGAAACAGAGGGGCTGAAACAGAGGGGCTGGAACAGTGGGGGAGAAACAGAGGGGCTGAAACAGAGGGGCTGAATCAGAGGGGCTGAAACAGAGGGCGATAAACAGAGGAGCTGAAACAGAGGGCGAGAAACAGAGGGGCTGAAAGAGAGGGCGAGAAACAGAGGGGATGAAACAGAGGGCGAGAAACCGAGGGGCTGAAACAGAGGGCGAGAAACAGAGGGGCTGAAACAGAGGGGCTGAAACAGAGGGCGAGAAACAGAGGGGCTTAAACAGAGGGCGAGAAACAGAGGGGCTGAAACAGAGGGGCTGAATCAGAGGGGCTGAAACAGAGGGTGAGAAACAGAGGGGCTGAAGCAGAGGTGCTGAAACAGAGGGGCTGAAACAGAGGGTGAGAAACAGAGGGGCTGAAACAGAGGTGCTGAAACAGAGGGTCTGAAACAGAGGGCGAGAAACAGCGGGGTTGAATCAGAGGCGCAAAATCAGAGGGGCTGAATCAGAGGGGCTGAATCAGAGGAGCTGATACAGAGGGGGAGAAACAGAGGGGCGGAAACAAAGGGCGAGAAACAGTGGGGCTGGAACAGAGGGCGAGAAACAGAGGGGCTGAAACAGAGGGGCTGAAACAGAGGGGCTGAAACAGAGGGGCTGAATCAGAGGGGCTGATTCAGAGGGGCTGAAACAGAGGGGCTGAATCAGCGGGGCTGAAACAGAGGGCGAGAAACTGAGGGGCTGAAACAGAGGGCGAGAAACAGAGGGGCAGAAACAGAGGGCGAGAAATAGAGGGGCTGAAACAGAGGGCGAGAAACAGAGGGGCTGAATCAGAGGGGCTGAAACAGAGGGTGAGAAACAGAGGGGCTGAAACAGAGGGCGTGAAACAGAGTGGCTGAAACAGACGGGGTGAAACAGAGGGGCTGAACAAGAGGGCGAAAATCAGAGGGGCTGAAACAGAGGGCGAGAAACAGAGGGGCTGAAACAGAGGGGCTGAAACAGAGTGGCTGAAACAGAGGGGCTGAAACAGAGGGGCTGGAACAGTGGGGGAGAAACAGAGGGGCTGAAACAGAGGGGCTGAATCAGAGGGGCTGAAACAGAGGGCGATAAACAGAGGGGCTGAAACAGAGGGCGAGAAACAGAGGGGCTGAAACAGAGGGCGAGAAACAGAGGGGATGAAACAGAGGGCGAGAAACCGAGGGGCTGAAACAGAGGGCGAGAAACAGAGGGGCTGAAACAGAGGGCGAGAAACAGAGGGGCTTAAACAGAGGGGCTGAAACAGAGGGGCTGAAACAGAGGGGCTGAAACAGAGGGCGAGAAACAGAGAGGCTGAAAAAGAGGGCGAGAAACAGAGGGGCTGAAACAGAGGGCGAGAAACAGAGGGGCTGAAACAGAGGGCGAGAAACAGTGGGGCTTAAACAGAGGGGCTGATACAGAGGGTGTGGAACAGAGGGGCTGAAACAGAGGGCGAGAAACAGAGGGGCTGAAAAAGAGGGCGAGAAACAGAGGGGCTGAAACAGAGGGGCTGAAACAGAGGGGCTGAAACAGAGGGACTGAAACCGAGGGCGAGAAACAGAGAGGCTGAAACAGAGGGCGAGAAACAGAGGGGCTGAAACAGCGGGCGAGAAACAGAGAGGCTGAAACAGAGGGCGAGAAACAGAGGGGCTGAAACAGCGGGCGAGAAACAGAGGGGCTGAAACAGAGGGCCAGAAACAGAGGGGCTGAAACAGGGGGGCTGAAACAGAGGGCGACAAACTGAGCGGCTGAAACAGAGGGCGAGAAACAGAGGGGCTGAAACAGAGGGCGAGAAACAGAGGGCGAGAAACAGAGGGACTGAAACAGAGGGACTGAAACAGAGGGGCTGAAACAGAGGGACTGAAACAGAGGGCGAGAAACAGAGAGGCTGAAACAGAGGGCGAGAAACAGAGGGGCTGAAACAGAGGGCGAGAAACAGAGGGGCTGAAACAGAGGGCGAGAAACAGAGGGACTGAAACAGAGGGGCTGAAACAGAGGGCGAGAAACTGAGCGGCTGAAACAGAGGGCGAGAAACAGAGGGGCTGAAACAGAGGGCGAGAAACAGAGGGCGAGAAACAGAGGGACTGAAACAGAGGGACTGAAACAGAGGGGCTGAAACAGAGGGCGAGAAACAGAGGGGCTGAAACAGAGGGCGAGAAACAGAGGGGCTGAATCAGAGGGGCTAAATCAGAGGGGCTGAATCAGAGGGGCTGAAACAGAGGGGCTGAATCAGAGGGGCTGAAACAGAGGGCGACAAACAGAGGGGCTGAAACAGAGGGGCTGAAACAGTGTGGCTGAAACAGAGGGGCTGAAACAGAGGGGCTGGAACAGAGGGGGAGAAACAGAGGGGCTGAAACAGAGGCGATGAATCAGAGGGGCTGAAACAGAGGGCGAGAAACAGAGGGGTTGAAACAGAGGGCGAGAAACAAAGGGGCTGAAACAGAGGGGCTGAAACAGAGGGGCTGAATCAGAGGGGCTGATTCAGAGGGGCTGAATCAGAGGGGCTGAAACAGAGGGCGAGAAACAGAGGGGCTGAAACAGAGGGCGAGAAACAGAGGGGCTGAAACAGAGGGGCTGAAACAGAGGGGCTGAAACAGAGGGCGAGAAACAGAGGGGCTGAAACAGAGGGGCTGAAGCAGAGGGCGAGAAACAGAGGGGCTGAATCAGAGGGGCTGAAACAGAGGGCGAGAAACATAGGTGCTGAAACAGAGAGCGAGAAACAGAGGGGCTGAAACAGAGGGGCTGAAACAGAGGGGCTGAATCAGAGGGGCTGTTTCAGAGGGGCTGAATCAGAGGGGCTGAAACAGAGGGCGAGAAACAGAGGGGCTGAAACAGAGGGCGAGACACAGAGGGGCTGAAACAGAGGGGCTGAAACAGAGGGGCTGAAACAGAGGGCGAGAAACAGAGGGGCTGAAACAGAGGGGCTGAAGCAGAGGGCGAGAAACAGAGGGGCTGAATCAGAGGGGCTGAAACAGAGGGCGAGAAACATAGGTGCTGAAACAGAGAGCGAGAAACAGAGGGGCTGAAACAGAGGGGCTGAAACAGAGGGGCTGAAACACAGGGGCTGAATCAGAGGGGCTGAATCAGCGGGGCTGAAACAGAGGGCGAGAAACAGAGGGGCTGAAACAGAGGGCGAGAGACAGAGGGGCAGAAACAGAGGGCGAGAAACAGAGGGGCTGAAAAAGAGGGGCTGAAACAGAGGGCGAGAAACAGAGGGGCTGAAACAGAGGGGCTGAAACAGAGGGGCTGAAACAGTGGGGCTGAAACAGAGGGCGAGAAACAGAGGGGCTGAAACAGAGGGCGAGAAACAGAGGGGCTGAAACAGAGGGCGAGAAACAGAGGGGCTGAATCAGAGGGGCTGAAATAGAAGGTGAGAAACAGAGGGATGAAACAGAGGGGCTGAAACAGAGGGGCTGAATCAGAGGGGCTGATTCAGAGGGGCTGAATCAGAGGGGCTGAAACAGAGGGCGAGAAACAGAGGGGCTGAAACAGAGGGCGAGAAACAGAGGGGCTGAAACAGAGGGGCTGAAACAGAGGGGCTGAAACAGAGGGGCTGAAACAGAGGGCGAGAAACAGAGGGGCTGAAACAGAGGGGCGGGAAACAGAGGGGCTGAATCAGAGGGGCTGAATGAGTGGGGCTGAATCAGAGGGGCTGAATCAGAGGGGCTGAAACAGAGGGTGAGAATCAGAGGGGCTGAACCGGAGGTGCTGAAACAGAGGGGCTGAAACAGAGGGCGAGAAACAGAGGGGCTGAATCAGATGCGCAAAATCAGAGGGGCTGAATCAGAGGGGCTGAAACAGAGGGGCTGAATCAGAGGGGCTGAAACAGAGGGCGAGAAACAGAGGGGCGGAAACAAAGGACAAGAAACAGAGGGGCTGGAACAGAGGGCGAGAAACAGAGGGGCTGAAACAGAGGGGCTGAAACAGAGGGGCTGAAACAGAGGGGCTGAATCAGAGGGGCTGATTCAGAGGGGCTGAAACAGAGGGGCTGAATCAGCGGGGCTGAAACAGAGGGCGAGAAACTGAGGGGCTGAAACAGAGGGCGAGAAACAGAGGGGCAGAAACAGAGGGCGAGAAACAGAGGGGCTGAAACAGAGGGCGAGAAACAGAGGGGCTGAATCAGAGGGGCTGAAACAGAGGGTGAGAAACAGAGGGGCTGAAACAGAGGGCGAGAAACAGAGTGGCTGAAACAGACGGGGTGAAACAGATGGACTGAAAAAGAGGGCGAAAAACAGAGGGGCTGCAACAGAGTGCGAGAAACAGAGGGGCTGAAACAGAGGGGCTGAAACAGAGTGGCTGAAACAGAGGGGCTGAAACAGAGGGGCTTGAACAGTTGGGGAGAAACAGAGGGGCTGAAACAGAGGGGCTGAATCAGAGGGGCTGAAACAGAGGGTGAGAAACAGAGGGGCTGAGACAGAGGGCGAGAAACAGAGGGGATGAAACAGAGGGCGAGAAACCGAGGGGCTGAAACAGAGGGCGAGAAACAGAGGGGCTGAAACAGAGAGGCTGAAACAGAGGGGCTGAAACAGAGGGCGAGAAACAGATGGGCTGAAACAGAGGGCGAGAAACAGAGGGGCTGATACAGAGGGGCTGAAACAGAGGGGCTGAAACAGAGGGGCTGAAACAGATGGCGAGAAACAGACGGGCTGAAACAGAGGGCGAGAAACAGAGGGGCTGAAACAGAGGGGCTGAAACAGAGGGGCTGAAACAGAGGGCGAGAAACAGAGGGGCTGAATCAGAGGGGCTGAATCAGAGGGGCGGAAACAGAGAGGCTGAAACAGAGGGCGAGAAACAGAGGGGCTGAATCAGAGGGGCTGAAACAGAGGGCGAGAAACAGAGGGGCTGAAACAGAGGGCGAGAAACAGAGGGGCTGAAACAGAGGGCGAGAAACAGAGGGGCTGAAACAGAGGGGCTGAAACAGAGGGGCTGAAACAGAGTGGCTGAAACAGAGGGGCTGAAACAGAGGGGCTGGAACAGAGGGGGAGAAACAGAGGGGCTGAAACAGAGGGGCGGAATCAGAGGGGCTGAAAATGAGGGCGAGAAACAGAGGGGCTGAAACAGAGGGCGAGAAACAGAGGGGCTGAAACAGAGGGGCTGAATCAGCGGGGCTGAAACAGAGGGCGAGAAACAGAGGGGCTGAAACAGAGGGCGAGAAACAGAGGGGATGAAACAGATGGGCTGAAATAGATGGGCTGAAACAGAGGGCGAGAAACAGAGGGGCTGAAACAGAGGGGATGAAACAGAGTGGCTGAAACAGGGGGGCTGAAACAGAGGGCAAGAAACAGAGGGGCTGAAACAGAGGGGCTGAAAGAGAGGGCGAGAAACAGAGGGGCTGATACAGAGGGCGAAAAACAGAGGAGCTGAAACAGAGAGGCTGAAACAGAGGGCGAGAAACAGAGGGGCTGAATCAGAGGGGCTGAAACAGAGGGGCTGAAACAGAGGGCGAGAAACAGAGGGCGAGAAACAGTGGGGCTGAAACAGAGTGGCTGAAAGAGGAGCTGAAACAGAGGGGCTGGAACAGTGCGGGAGAAACAGAGGGGCTGAATCAGAGGGGCTGATTCAGAGGGGCTGAAACAGAGGGGCTGAATCAGCGGGGCTGAAACAGAGGGCGAGAAACTGAGAGGCTGAAACAGAGGGCGAGAAACAGAGGGGCAGAAACAGAGGGCGAGAAACAGAGGGGCTGAAACAGAGGGCGAGAAACAGAGTGGCTGAAACAGACGGGCTGAAACAGAGGGGCTGAAAAAGAGGGCGAAAAACAGAGGGGTTGAAACAGAGTGCGAGAAACAGAGGGGCTGAAACAGAGGGCGAGAAACAGAGTGGCTGAAACAGACGGGCTGAAACAGAGGTGCTGAAAAAGAGGGCGAAAAACAGAGGGTCTGAAACAGAGTGCGAGAAACAGAGGGGCTGAAACAGAGGGGCTGAAACAGAGTGGCTGATACAGAGGGGCTGAAACAGAGGGGCTGGAACAGTGGGGAAGAAACAGAGGGGCTGAAACAGAGGGGCTGAATCAGAGGGGCTGAAACAGAGGGCGATAAACAGAGGGGCTGAGACAGAGGGCGAGAAACAGAGGGGCTGAAACAGAGGGGCGAAAACAGAGGTGCTGAAACAGAGGGCGAGAAACAGAGGGACTGAAACAGAGGGCGAGAAACACAGGGGCTGAAACAGAGGGGCTGAAACAGAGGGGCTGAAACAGAGGGGCTGAAACAGAGGGCGAGAAACAGAGGGGCTGAAACAGAGGGCGAGAAACAGAGGGGCTGAAACAGAGGGGCTGAAACAGAGGGGCTGAAACAGAGGGGCTGAAACAGAGGGCGAGAAACAGAGGGGCTGAATCAGAGGGGCTGAATCAGAGGGGCTGAAACAGAGAGGCTGAATCAGAGGGCGAGAAACAAACGGGCTGAAACAGTGGGCGAGAAACAGAGGGGCTGAAACAGAGGGGCTGAAACAGAGGGGCTGAAACAGTGGATCTGAAACAGAGGGCGAGAAACAGAGGGGCTGAAACAGAGGGCGAGAAACAGAGTGGCTGAAACAGACGGGCTGAAACAGAGGTGCTGAAAAAGTGGGCGAAAAACAGAGGGGCTGAAACAGAGTGCGAGAAACAGAGGGGCTGAAACAGAGGGGCTGAAACAGAGTGGCTGATACAGAGGGGCTGAAACAGTGGGGCTGGAACAGTGGGGAAGAAACAGAGGGGCTGAAACAGAGGGGCTGAATCAGAGGGGCTGAAACAGAGGGCGATAAACAGAGGGGCTGAGACAGAAGGCGAGAAACAGAGGGGCTGAAACAGAGGGTGAGAAACAGAGGGGATGAAACAGAGGGCGAGAAACCGAGGGGCTGAAACAGAGGGGCTAAAACAGAGGTGCTGAAACAGAGGGCGAGAAACAGAGGGACTGGAACAGAGGGCGAGAAACACAGGGGCTGAAACAGAGGGGCTGAAACAGAGGGGCTGAAACAGAGGGGCTGAAACAGAGGGCGAGAAACAGAGGGGCTGAAACAGAGGGCGAGAAACAGAGGGGCTGAAACAGAGGGGCTGAAACAGAGGGGCTGAAACAGAGGGGCTGAAACAGAGGGCGAGAAACAGAGGGGCTGAATCAGAGGGGCTGAATCAGAGTGGCTGAAACAGAGAGGCTGAATCAGAGGGCGAGAAACAAACGGGCTGAAACAGTGGGCGAGAAACAGAGGGGCTGAAACAGAGGGGCTGAAACAGAGGGGCTGAAACAGTGGGTCTGAAACAGAGGGCGAGAAACAGAGGGGCTGAAACAGAGGGCGAGAAACCGAGGGGCTGAATCAGAGGGGCTGAAACAGAGGGTGAGAAACAGAGGGGCTGAAACAGAGGGCGAGAAACAGAGTGGCTGAAACAGACGGGCTGAAACAGAGGGGCTGAAAAAGAGGGCGAAAAACAGAGGGGCTGAAACAGAGGGCGAGAAACAGAGGGGCTGAAACAGAGGGGCTGAAACAGAGGGGCTGAAACAGAGTGGCTGAAACAGAGGGGCTGAAACAGAGGGGCTGGAACAGAGGGGGAGAAACAGAGGGGCTGAAACAGAGGGGCGGAATCAGAGGGGCTGAAACAGAGGGCGAGAAACAGAGGGGCTGAAACAGAGGGCGAGAAACAGAGGGGCTGAAACAGAGGGGCTGAAACAGAGGGGCTGAATCAGAGGGGCTGATTTAGAGGGGCTGAATCAGAGGGGCTGAAACAGAAAGCGAGAAACAGAGGGGCTCAAACAGAGGGCGAGAAACAGAAGGGCTGAAACAGAGGGCGAGAAACAGAGGGCGAGAAACAGAGGGGCTGAAACAGAGGGGCGGGAAAAAGAGGGGCTGAATCAGAGGGGCTGAATGAGTGGGGCTGAATCAGAGGGGCTGAATCAGAGGGGCTGAAACAGAGGGTGAGAAACAGAGGGGCTAAAACAGAGGTGCTGAAACAGAGGGGCTGAATCAGAGGGGCTGAAACAGAGGGGCTGAAACAGAGGGGCTGATTCAGAGGGGCTGAAACAGAGGGCCTGAATCAGCGGTGTTGAAACAGAGGGTGAGAAACAGAGGGGCTGAAACAGAGGTGCTGAAACAGAGGGGCTGAATCAGAGGGGCTGAAACAGAGGGTGAGAAACAGAGGGGCTAAAACAGAGGTGCTGAAACAGAGGGTCTGAAACAGAGGGCGAGAAACAGCGGGGCTGGATCAGAGGCGCAAAATCAGAGGGGCTGAATCAGAGGGGCTGAAACAGAGGGGCTGAATCAGAGGGGCTGAAACAGAGGGCGAGAAACAGAGGGGCAGAAACAAAGGGCGAGAAACAGAGGGGCTGGAACAGAGGGCGAGAAACAGAGGGGCTGAAACAGAGGGGCTGAAACAGAGGGGCTGAAACAGAGGGGCTGAATCAGAGGTGCTGATTCAGAGCGTCTGAAACAGAGGGGCTGAATCAGCGGGGCTGAAACAGAGGGCGAGAAACTGAGGGGCTGAAACAGAGGGCGAGAAACAGAGGGGCAGAAACAGAGGGCGAGAAACAGAGGGGCTGAAACAGAGGGCGAGAAACAGAGGGGCTGAATCAGAGGGGCTGAAACAGAGGGCGAGAAACTGAGGGGCTGAAACAGAGGGCGAGAAACAGAGTGGCTGAAACAGACGGGCTGAAACAGAGGGGCTGAACAAGAGGGCGAAAATCAGAGGGGCTGAAACAGAGGGCGAGAAACAGAGGGGCTGAAACAGAGGGGCTGAATCAGAGTGGCTGAAACAGACGGGGTGAAACAGATGGACTGAAAAAGAGGGCGAAAAACAGAGGGGCTGCAACAGAGTGCGAGAAACAGAGGGGCTGAAACAGAGGGGCTGAAACAGAGTGGCTGAAACAGAGGGGCTGAAACAGAGGGGCTTGAACAGTTGGGGAGAAACAGAGGGGCTGAAACAGAGGGGCTGAATCAGAGGGGCTGAAACAGAGGGTGAGAAACAGAGGGGCTGAGACAGAGGGCGAGAAACAGAGGGGCTGAAACAGAGGGGCTGAAACAGAGGGGCTGAATCAGAGGGGCTGATTTAGAGGGGCTGAATCAGAGGGGCTGAAACAGAAAGCGAGAAACAGAGGGGCTCAAACAGAGGGCGAGAAACAGAAGGGCTGAAACAGAGGGCGAGAAACAGAGGGCGAGAAACAGAGGGGCTGAAACAGAGGGGCGGGAAAAAGAGGGGCTGAATCAGAGGGGCTGAATGAGTGGGGCTGAATCAGAGGGGCTGAATCAGAGGGGCTGAAACAGAGGGTGAGAAACAGAGGGGCTAAAACAGAGGTGCTGAAACAGAGGGGCTGAATCAGAGGGGCTGAAACAGAGGGGCTGAAACAGAGGGGCTGATTCAGAGGGGCTGAAACAGAGGGCCTGAATCAGCGGTGTTGAAACAGAGGGTGAGAAACAGAGGGGCTGAAACAGAGGTGCTGAAACAGAGGGGCTGAATCAGAGGGGCTGAAACAGAGGGTGAGAAACAGAGGGGCTAAAACAGAGGTGCTGAAACAGAGGGTCTGAAACAGAGGGCGAGAAACAGCGGGGCTGGATCAGAGGCGCAAAATCAGAGGGGCTGAATCAGAGGGGCTGAAACAGAGGGGCTGAATCAGAGGGGCTGAAACAGAGGGCGAGAAACAGAGGGGCAGAAACAAAGGGCGAGAAACAGAGGGGCTGGAACAGAGGGCGAGAAACAGAGGGGCTGAAACAGAGGGGCTGAAACAGAGGGGCTGAAACAGAGGGGCTGAATCAGAGGTGCTGATTCAGAGCGTCTGAAACAGAGGGGCTGAATCAGCGGGGCTGAAACAGAGGGCGAGAAACTGAGGGGCTGAAACAGAGGGCGAGAAACAGAGGGGCAGAAACAGAGGGCGAGAAACAGAGGGGCTGAAACAGAGGGCGAGAAACAGAGGGGCTGAATCAGAGGGGCTGAAACAGAGGGTGAGAAACAGAGGGGCTGAAACAGAGGGCGAGAAACAGAGTGGCTGAAACAGACGGGCTGAAACAGAGGGGCTGAACAAGAGGGCGAAAATCAGAGGGGCTGAAACAGAGGGCGAGAAACAGAGGGGCTGAAACAGAGGGGCTGAATCAGAGTGGCTGAAACAGACGGGGTGAAACAGATGGACTGAAAAAGAGGGCGAAAAACAGAGGGGCTGCAACAGAGTGCGAGAAACAGAGGGGCTGAAACAGAGGGGCTGAAACAGAGTGGCTGAAACAGAGGGGCTGAAACAGAGGGGCTTGAACAGTTGGGGAGAAACAGAGGGGCTGAAACAGAGGGGCTGAATCAGAGGGGCTGAAACAGAGGGTGAGAAACAGAGGGGCTGAGACAGAGGGCGAGAAACAGAGGGGATGAAACAGAGGGCGAGAAACCGAGGGGCTGAAACAGAGGGCGAGAAACAGAGGGGCTGAAACAGAGAGGCTGAAACAGAGGGGCTGAAACAGAGGGCGAGAAACAGATGGGCTGAAACAGAGGGCGAGAAACAGAGGGGCTGATACAGAGGGGCTGAAACAGAGGGGCTGAAACAGAGGGGCTGAAACAGATGGCGAGAAACAGACGGGCTGAAACAGAGGGCGAGAAACAGAGGGGCTGAAACAGAGGGGCTGAAACAGAGGGGCTGAAACAGAGGGCGAGAAACAGAGGGGCTGAATCAGAGGGGCTGAATCAGAGGGGCGGAAACAGAGAGGCTGAAACAGAGGGCGAGAAACAGAGGGGCTGAATCAGAGGGGCTGAAACAGAGGGCGAGAAACAGAGGGGCTGAAACAGAGGGCGAGAAACAGAGGGGCTGAAACAGAGGGCGAGAAACAGAGGGGCTGAAACAGAGGGGCTGAAACAGAGGGGCTGAAACAGAGTGGCTGAAACAGAGGGGCTGAAACAGAGGGGCTGGAACAGAGGGGGAGAAACAGAGGGGCTGAAACAGAGGGGCGGAATCAGAGGGGCTGAAAATGAGGGCGAGAAACAGAGGGGCTGAAACAGAGGGCGAGAAACAGAGGGGCTGAAACAGAGGGGCTGAATCAGCGGGGCTGAAACAGAGGGCGAGAAACAGAGGGGCTGAAACAGAGGGCGAGAAACAGAGGGGATGAAACAGATGGGCTGAAATAGATGGGCTGAAACAGAGGGCGAGAAACAGAGGGGCTGAAACAGAGGGGATGAAACAGAGTGGCTGAAACAGGGGGGCTGAAACAGAGGGCAAGAAACAGAGGGGCTGAAACAGAGGGGCTGAAAGAGAGGGCGAGAAACAGAGGGGCTGATACAGAGGGCGAAAAACAGAGGAGCTGAAACAGAGAGGCTGAAACAGAGGGCGAGAAACAGAGGGGCTGAATCAGAGGGGCTGAAACAGAGGGGCTGAAACAGAGGGCGAGAAACAGAGGGCGAGAAACAGTGGGGCTGAAACAGAGTGGCTGAAAGAGGAGCTGAAACAGAGGGGCTGGAACAGTGCGGGAGAAACAGAGGGGCTGAATCAGAGGGGCTGATTCAGAGGGGCTGAAACAGAGGGGCTGAATCAGCGGGGCTGAAACAGAGGGCGAGAAACTGAGGGGCTGAAACAGAGGGCGAGAAACAGAGGGGCAGAAACAGAGGGCGAGAAACAGAGGGGCTGAAACAGAGGGCGAGAAACAGAGTGGCTGAAACAGACGGGCTGAAACAGAGGGGCTGAAAAAGAGGGCGAAAAACAGAGGGGCTGAAACAGAGTGCGAGAAACAGAGGGGCTGAAACAGAGGGCGAGAAACAGAGTGGCTGAAACAGACGGGCTGAAACAGAGGTGCTGAAAAAGAGGGCGAAAAACAGAGGGTCTGAAACAGAGTGCGAGAAACAGAGGGGCTGAAACAGAGGGGCTGAAACAGAGTGGCTGATACAGAGGGGCTGAAACAGAGGGGCTGGAACAGTGGGGAAGAAACAGAGGGGCTGAAACAGAGGGGCTGAATCAGAGGGGCTGAAACAGAGGGCGATAAACAGAGGGGCTGAGACAGAGGGCGAGAAACAGAGGGGCTGAAACAGAGGGCGAGAAACAGAGGGGATGAAACAGAGGGCGAGAAACCGAGGGGCTGAAACAGAGGGGCGAAAACAGAGGTGCTGAAACAGAGGGCGAGAAACAGAGGGCGAGAAACAGAGGGCGAGAAACACAGGGGCTGAAACAGAGGGGCTGAAACAGAGGGGCTGAAACAGAGGGACTGAAACAGAGGGCGAGAAACAGAGGGGCTGAAACAGAGGGCGAGAAACAGAGGGGCTGAAACAGAGGGGCTGAAACAGAGGGGCTGAAACAGAGGGGCTGAAACAGAGGGCGAGAAACAGAGGGGCTGAATCAGAGGGGCGGAATCAGAGGGGCTGAAACAGAGAGGCTGAATCAGAGGGCGAGAAACAAACGGGCTGAAACAGTGGGCGAGAAACAGAGGGGCTGAAACAGAGGGGCTGAAACAGAGGGGCTGAAACAGTGGGTCTGAAACAGAGGGCGAGAAACAGAGGGGCTGAAACAGAGGGCGAGAAACAGAGTGGCTGAAACAGACGGGCTGAAACAGAGGTGCTGAAAAAGTGGGCGAAAAACAGAGGGGCTGAAACAGAGTGCGAGAAACAGAGGGGCTGAAACAGAGGGGCTGAAACAGAGTGGCTGATACAGAGGGGCTGAAACAGAGGGGCTGGAACAGTGGGGAAGAAACAGAGGGGCTGAAACAGAGGGGCTGAATCAGAGGGGCTGAAACAGAGGGCGATAAACAGAGGGGCTGAGACAGAGGGCGAGAAACAGAGGGGCTGAAACAGAGGGCGAGAAACAGAGGGGATGAAACAGAGGGCGAGAAACCGAGGGGCTGAAACAGAGGGGCTAAAACAGAGGTGCTGAAACAGAGGGCGAGAAACAGAGGGACTGGAACAGAGGGCGAGAAACACAGGGGCTGAAACAGAGGGGCTGAAACAGAGGGGCTGAAACAGAGGGCGAGAAACAGAGGGGCTGAAACAGAGGGCGAGAAACAGAGGGGCTGAAACAGAGGGGCTGAAACAGAGGGGCTGAAACAGAGGGGCTGAAACAGAGGGCGAGAAACAGAGGGGCTGAATCAGAGGGGCTGAATCAGAGTGGCTGAAACAGAGAGGCTGAATCAGAGGGCGAGAAACAAACGGGCTGAAACAGTGGGCGAGAAACAGAGGGGCTGAAACAGAGGGGCTGAAACAGAGGGGCTGAAACAGTGGGTCTGAAACAGAGGGCGAGAAACAGAGGGGCTGAAACAGAGGGCGAGAAACCGAGGGGCTGAATCAGAGGGCCTGAAACAGAGGGTGAGAAACAGAGGGGCTGAAAGAGAGGGCGAGAAACAGAGTGGCTGAAACAGACGGGCTGAAACAGAGGGGCTGAAAAAGAGGGCGAAAAACAGAGGGGCTGAAACAGAGGGCGAGAAACAGAGGGGCTGAAACAGAGGGGCTGAAACAGAGGGGCTGAAACAGAGTGGCTGAAACAGAGGGGCTGAAACAGAGGGGCTGGAACAGAGGGGGAGAAACAGAGGGGCTGAAACAGAGGGGCGGAATCAGAGGGGCTGAAACAGAGGGCGAGAAACAGAGGGGCTGAAACAGAGGGCGAGAAACAGAGGGGCTGAAACAGAGGGGCTGAAACAGAGGGGCTGAATCAGAGGGGCTGATTTAGAGGGGCTGAATCAGAGGGGCTGAAACAGAAAGCGAGAAACAGAGGGGCTCAAACAGAGGGCGAGAAACAGAAGGGCTGAAACAGAGGGCGAGAAACAGAGGGCGAGAAACAGAGGGGCTGAAACAGAGGGGCGGGAAAAAGAGGGGCTGAATCAGAGGGGCTGAATGAGTGGGGCTGAATCAGAGGGGCTGAATCAGAGGGGCTGAAACAGAGGGTGAGAAACAGAGGGGCTAAAACAGAGGTGCTGAAACAGAGGGGCTGAATCAGAGGGGCTGAAACAGAGGGGCTGAAACAGAGGGGCTGATTCAGAGGGGCTGAAACAGAGGGCCTGAATCAGCGGTGTTGAAACAGAGGGTGAGAAACAGAGGGGCTGAAACAGAGGTGCTGAAACAGAGGGGCTGAATCAGAGGGGCTGAAACAGAGGGTGAGAAACAGAGGGGCTAAAACAGAGGTGCTGAAACAGAGGGTCTGAAACAGAGGGCGAGAAACAGCGGGGCTGAATCAGAGGCGCAAAATCAGAGGGGCTGAATCAGAGGGGCTGAAACAGAGGGGCTGAATCAGAGGGGCTGAAACAGAGGGCGAGAAACAGAGGGGCAGAAACAAAGGGCGAGAAACAGAGGGGCTGGAACAGAGGGCGAGAAACAGAGGGGCTGAAACAGAGGGGCTGAAACAGAGGGGCTGAAACAGAGGGGCTGAATCAGAGGTGCTGATTCAGAGCGTCTGAAACAGAGGGGCTGAATCAGCGGGGCTGAAACAGAGGGCGAGAAACTGAGGGGCTGAAACAGAGGGCGAGAAACAGAGGGGCAGAAACAGAGGGCGAGAAACAGAGGGGCTGAAACAGAGGGCGAGAAACAGAGGGGCTGAATCAGAGGGGCTGAAACAGAGGGTGAGAAACAGAGGGGCTGAAACAGAGGGCGAGAAACAGAGTGGCTGAAACAGACGGGCTGAAACAGAGGGGCTGAACAAGAGGGCGAAAATCAGAGGGGCTGAAACAGAGGGCGAGAAACAGAGGGGCTGAAACAGAGGGGCTGAAACAGAGTGGCTGAAACAGAGGGGCTGAAACAGAGGGGCTGGAACAGTGGGGGAGAAACAGAGGGGCTGAAACAGAGGGGCTGAATCAGAGGGGCTGAAACAGAGGGCGATAAACAGAGGGGCTGAAACAGAGGGCGAGAAACAGAGGGGCTGAAACAGAGGGCGAGAAACAGAGGGGATGAAACAGAGGGCGAGAAACCGAGGGGCTGAAACAGAGGGCGAGAAACAGAGGGGCTGAAACAGAGGGGCTTAAACAGAGGGCGAGAAACAGAGGGGCTTAAACAGAGGGCGAGAAACAGAGTGGCTGAAACAGAGAGGCTGAAACAGAGGGGCTGAAACAGAGGGCGAGAAACAGATGGGCTGAAACACAGGGTGAGAAACATAGGGGCTGAAACAGAGGGGCTGAAACAGAAGGGCTGAAACAGAGGGCGAGAAACAGAGGGGCTGAAACAGTGGACGAGAAACAGAGGGGCTGAAACAGAGGGCTGAAACAGAGGGGCTGAAACAGAGGGGCTGAAACAGAGGGCGAGAAACAGAGTGGCTGAATCAGAGGGGCTGAATCAGAGGGGCTGAAACAGAGAGGCTGAAACAGAGGGCGAGAAACAAACGGGCTGAAACAGCGGGCGAGAAACAGAGGGCGAGAAACAGAGGGGATGAAACAGACGGGCTGAAAAAGAATGCCTGAAACAGAGGGCGAAAAAGAGAGGGTGAGAAACAGAGGGCGAGAAACAGAGGGTGAGAAACAGAGGGCGAGAAACAGAGGGGATGAAACAGAGTGGATGAAACAGAGGGGCTGAAACAGAGGGGCTGAAACAGAGGGGCTGAAACAGAGTGGCTGAAACAGAGGGGCTGAAACAGAGGGGCTGGAACAGAGGGGGAGAAACAGAGGGGCTGAAACAGAGGGGCGGAATCAGAGGGGCTGAAACAGAGGGCGAGAAACAGAGGGGCTGAAACAGAAAGCGAGAAACAGAGGGGCTCAAACAGAGGGCGAGAAACAGAAGGGCTGAAACAGAGGGCGAGAAACAGAGGGCGAGAAACAGAGGGGCTGAAACAGAGGGGCGGGAAAAAGAGGGGCTGAATCAGAGGGGCTGAATGAGTGGGGCTGAATCAGAGGGGCTGAATCAGAGGGGCTGAAACAGAGGGTGAGAAACAGAGGGGCTAAAACAGAGGTGCTGAAACAGAGGGGCTGAATCAGAGGGGCTGAAACAGAGGGGCTGAAACAGAGGGGCTGATTCAGAGGGGCTGAAACAGAGGGCCTGAATCAGCAGTGTTGAAACAGAGGGTGAGAAACAGAGGGGCTGAAACAGAGGTGCTGAAACAGAGGGGCTGAATCAGAGGGGCTGAAACAGAGGGTGAGAAACAGAGGGGCTAAAACAGAGGTGCTGAAACAGAGGGTCTGAAACAGAGGGCGAGAAACAGCGGGGCTGAATCAGAGGCGCAAAATCAGAGGGGCTGAATCAGAGGGGCTGAAACAGAGGGGCTGAATCAGAGGGGCTGAAACAGAGGGCGAGAAACAGAGGGGCAGAAACAAAGGGCGAGAAACAGAGGGGCTGGAACAGAGGGCGAGAAACAGAGGGGCTGAAACAGAGGGGCTGAAACAGAGGGGCTGAAACAGAGGGGCTGAATCAGAGGTGCTGATTCAGAGCGTCTGAAACAGAGGGGCTGAAACAGAGGGCGAGAAACAGAGGGGCTGAAACAGAGGGGCTGAAACAGAGGGGCTGAAACAGAGGGCGAGAAACAGAGGGGATGAAACAGAGGGCGAGAAACCGAGGGGCTGAAACAGAGGGCGAGAAACAGAGGGGCTGAAACAGAGGGGCTTAAACAGAGGGCGAGAAACAGAGGGGCTTAAACAGAGGGCGAGAAACAGAGTGGCTGAAACAGAGAGGCTGAAACAGAGGGGCTGAAACAGAGGGCGAGAAACAGATGGGCTGAAACACAGGGTGAGAAACATAGGGGCTGAAACAGAGGGGCTGAAACAGAAGGGCTGAAACAGAGGGGCTGAAACAGAGGGCGAGAAACAGAGGGGCTGAAACAGTGGACGAGAAACAGAGGGGCTGAAACAGAGGGCTGAAACAGAGGGGCTGAAACAGAGGGGCTGAAACAGAGGGCGAGAAACAGAGTGGCTGAATCAGAGGGGCTGAATCAGAGGGGCTGAAACAGAGAGGCTGAAACAGAGGGCGAGAAACAAACGGGCTGAAACAGCGGGCGAGAAACAGAGGGCGAGAAACAGAGGGGATGAAACAGACGGGCTGAAAAAGAATGCCTGAAACAGAGGGCGAAAAAGAGAGGGGCTGGATCAGAGGGCGAGAAACAGAGGGTGAGAAACAGAGGGCGAGAAACAGAGGGTGAGAAACAGAGGGCGAGAAACAGAGGGGATGAAACAGAGTGGATGAAACAGAGGGGCTGAAACAGAGGGGCTGAAACAGAGGGGCTGAAACAGAGTGGCTGAAACAGAGGGGCTGAAACAGAGGGGCTGGAACAGAGGGGGAGAAACAGAGGGGCTGAAACAGAGGGGCGGAATCAGAGGGGCTGAAACAGAGGGCGAGAAACAGAGGGGCTGAAACAGAGGGCGAGAAACAGAGGGGCTGAAACAGAGGGGCTGAAACAGAGGGGCTGAATCAGAGGGGCTGATTTAGAGGGGCTGAATCAGAGGGGCTGAAACAGAGGGCGAGAAACAGAGGGGCTCAAACAGAGGGCGAGAAACAGAAGGGCTGAAACAGAGGGCGAGAAACAGAGGGGCTGAAACAGAGGGGCTGAAACAGAGGGCGAGAAACAGAGGGGCTGAAACAGAGGGGCCGGAAAAAGAGGGGCTGAATCAGAGGGGCTGAATGAGTGGGGCTGAATCAGAGGGGCTGAATCAGAGGGGCTGAAACAGAGGGTGAGAAACAGAGGGGCTGAAACAGAGGTGCTGAAACAGAGGGTCTGAAACAGAGGGCGAGAAATAGCGGGGCTGAATCAGAGGCGCAAAATCAGAGGGGCTGAATCAGAGGGGCTGAAACAGAGGGGCTGAATCAGAGGGGCTGAAACAGAGGGCGAGAAACAGAGGGGCAGAAACAAAGGGCGAGAAACAGAGGGGCTGGAACAGAGGGCGAGAAACAGAGGGGCTGAAACAGAGGGGCTGAAACAAAGGGGCTGAAACAGAGGGGCGGAATCAGAGGGGCTGATTCAGAGGGGCTGAAACAGAGGGGCTGAATCAGCGGGGCTGAAACCGAGGGTGACAAACAGAGGGGCTGAAACAGAGGTGCTGAAACAGAGGGGCTGAATCAGAGGGGCTGAAACAGAGGGTGAGAAACAGAGGGGCTGAAACAGAGGTGCTGAAACAGAGGGTCTGAAACAGAGGGCGAGAAACAGCGGGGCTGAATCAGAGGCGCAAAATCAGAGGGGCTGAATCAGAGGGGCTGAAACAGAGGGGCTGAATCAGAGGCGCTGAAACAGAGGGCGAGAAACAGAGGGGCGGAAACAAAGGGCGAGAAACAGAGGGGCTGGAACAGAGGGCGAGAAACAGAAGGGCTGAAACAGAGGGGCTGAAACAGAGGGGCGGAAACAGAGGGGCTGAATCAGAGGGGCTGATTCAGAGGGGCTGAAACAGAGGGGCTGAATCAGCGGGGCTGAAACAGAGGGCGAGAAACTGAGGGGCTGAAACTGAGGGCGAGAAACAGAGGGGCAGAAACAGAGGGCGAGAAACAGAGGGGCTGAAACAGAGGGCGAGAAACAGAGGGGCTGAATCAGAGGGGCTGAAACAGAGGGCGAGAAACAGAGGGGCTGAAACAGAGGGGCTGAAACAGAGTGGCTGAAACAGAGGGGCTGAAACAGAGGGGCTGGAACAGTGGGGGAGAAACAGAGGGGCTGAAACAGAGGGGCTGAATCAGAGGGGCTGAAACAGAGGGCGATAAACAGAGGAGCTGAAACAGAGGGCGAGAAACAGAGGGGCTGAAAGAGAGGGCGAGAAACAGAGGGGATGAAACAGAGGGCGAGAAACCGAGGGGCTGAAACAGAGGGCGAGAAACAGAGGGGCTGAAACAGAGGGGCTGAAACAGAGGGCGAGAAACAGAGGGGCTTAAACAGAGGGCGAGAAACAGAGGGGCTGAAACAGAGGGGCTGAATCAGAGGGGCTGAAACAGAGGGTGAGAAACAGAGGGGCTGAAGCAGAGGTGCTGAAACAGAGGGGCTGAAACAGAGGGTGAGAAACAGAGGGGCTGAAACAGAGGTGCTGAAACAGAGGGTCTGAAACAGAGGGCGAGAAACAGCGGGGTTGAATCAGAGGCGCAAAATCAGAGGGGCTGAATCAGAGGGGCTGAATCAGAGGAGCTGATACAGAGGGGGAGAAACAGAGGGGCGGAAACAAAGGGCGAGAAACAGTGGGGCTGGAACAGAGGGCGAGAAACAGAGGGGCTGAAACAGAGGGGCTGAAACAGAGGGGCTGAAACAGAGGGGCTGAATCAGAGGGGCTGATTCAGAGGGGCTGAAACAGAGGGGCTGAATCAGCGGGGCTGAAACAGAGGGCGAGAAACTGAGGGGCTGAAACAGAGGGCGAGAAACAGAGGGGCAGAAACAGAGGGCGAGAAATAGAGGGGCTGAAACAGAGGGCGAGAAACAGAGGGGCTGAATCAGAGGGGCTGAAACAGAGGGTGAGAAACAGAGGGGCTGAAACAGAGGGCGTGAAACAGAGTGGCTGAAACAGACGGGGTGAAACAGAGGGGCTGAACAAGAGGGCGAAAATCAGAGGGGCTGAAACAGAGGGCGAGAAACAGAGGGGCTGAAACAGAGGGGCTGAAACAGAGTGGCTGAAACAGAGGGGCTGAAACAGAGGGGCTGGAACAGTGGGGGAGAAACAGAGGGGCTGAAACAGAGGGGATGAATCAGAGGGGCTGAAACAGAGGGCGATAAACAGAGGGGCTGAAACAGAGGGCGAGAAACAGAGGGGCTGAAACAGAGGGCGAGAAACAGAGGGGATGAAACAGAGGGCGAGAAACCGAGGGGCTGAAACAGAGGGCGAGAAACAGAGGGGCTGAAACAGAGGGCGAGAAACAGAGGGGCTTAAACAGAGGGGCTGAAACAGAGGGGCTGAAACAGAGGGGCTGAAACAGAGGGCGAGAAACAGAGAGGCTGAAAAAGAGGGCGAGAAACAGAGGGGCTGAAACAGAGGGCGAGAAACAGAGGGGCTGAAACAGAGGGCGAGAAACAGTGGGGCTTAAACAGAGGGGCTGATACAGAGGGTGTGGAACAGAGGGGCTGAAACAGAGGGCGAGAAACAGAGGGGCTGAAAAAGAGGGCGAGAAACAGAGGGGCTGAAACAGAGGGGCTGAAACAGAGGGGCTGAAACAGAGGGACTGAAACCGAGGGCGAGAAACAGAGAGGCTGAAACAGAGGGCGAGAAACAGAGGGGCTGAAACAGCGGGCGAGAAACAGAGAGGCTGAAACAGAGGGCGAGAAACAGAGGGGCTGAAACAGCGGGCGAGAAACAGAGGGGCTGAAACAGAGGGCCAGAAACAGAGGGGCTGAAACAGAGGGGCTGAAACAGAGGGCGACAAACTGAGCGGCTGAAACAGAGGGCGAGAAACAGAGGGGCTGAAACAGAGGGCGAGAAACAGAGGGCGAGAAACAGAGGGACTGAAACAGAGGGACTGAAACAGAGGGGCTGAAACAGAGGGACTGAAACAGAGGGCGAGAAACAGAGAGGCTGAAACAGAGGGCGAGAAACAGAGGGGCTGAAACAGAGGGCGAGAAACAGAGGGGCTGAAACAGAGGGCGAGAAACAGAGGGACTGAAACAGAGGGGCTGAAACAGAGGGCGAGAAACTGAGCGGCTGAAACAGAGGGCGAGAAACAGAGGGGCTGAAACAGAGGGCGAGAAACAGAGGGCGAGAAACAGAGGGACTGAAACAGAGGGACTGAAACAGAGGGGCTGAAACAGAGGGCGAGAAACAGAGGGGCTGAAACAGAGGGCGAGAAACAGAGGGGCTGAATCAGAGGGGCTAAATCAGAGGGGCTGAATCAGAGGGGCTGAAACAGAGGGGCTGAATCAGAGGGGCTGAAACAGAGGGCGACAAACAGAGGGGCTGAAACAGAGGGGCTGAAACAGAGTGGCTGAAACAGAGGGGCTGAAACAGAGGGGCTGGAACAGAGGGGGAGAAACAGAGGGGCTGAAACAGAGGCGATGAATCAGAGGGGCTGAAACAGAGGGCGAGAAACAGAGGGGTTGAAACAGAGGGCGAGAAACAAAGGGGCTGAAACAGAGGGGCTGAAACAGAGGGGCTGAATCAGAGGGGCTGATTCAGAGGGGCTGAATCAGAGGGGCTGAAACAGAGGGCGAGAAACAGAGGGGCTGAAACAGAGGGCGAGAAACAGAGGGGCTGAAACAGAGGGGCTGAAACAGAGGGGCTGAAACAGAGGGCGAGAAACAGAGGGGCTGAAACAGAGGGGCTGAAGCAGAGGGCGAGAAACAGAGGGGCTGAATCAGAGGGGCTGAAACAGAGGGCGAGAAACATAGGTGCTGAAACAGAGAGCGAGAAACAGAGGGGCTGAAACAGAGGGGCTGAAACAGAGGGGCTGAATCAGAGGGGCTGTTTCAGAGGGGCTGAATCAGAG
Source organism: Chiloscyllium punctatum (assembly GCF_047496795.1). Taxonomy (NCBI): domain Eukaryota; kingdom Metazoa; phylum Chordata; class Chondrichthyes; order Orectolobiformes; family Hemiscylliidae; genus Chiloscyllium; species Chiloscyllium punctatum. The sequence goes on from NC_092742.1 coordinate 143,426,181, forward strand.
GGGCTGAAACAGAGGGCGAGAAACAGAGGGGCTGAAACAGAGGGCGAGACACAGAGGGGCTGAAACAGAGGGGCTGAAACAGAGGGGCTGAAACAGAGGGCGAGAAACAGAGGGGCTGAAACAGAGGGGCTGAAGCAGAGGGCGAGAAACAGAGGGGCTGAATCAGAGGGGCTGAAACAGAGGGCGAGAAACATAGGTGCTGAAACAGAGAGCGAGAAACAGAGGGGCTGAAACAGAGGGGCTGAAACAGAGGGGCTGAAACACAGGGGCTGAATCAGAGGGGCTGAATCAGCGGGGCTGAAACAGAGGGCGAGAAACAGAGGGGCTGAAACAGAGGGCGAGAGACAGAGGGGCAGAAACAGAGGGCGAGAAACAGAGGGGCTGAAAAAGAGGGGCTGAAACAGAGGGCGAGAAACAGAGGGGCTGAAACAGAGGGGCTGAAACAGAGGGGCTGAAACAGTGGGGCTGAAACAGAGGGCGAGAAACAGAGGGGCTGAAACAGAGGGCGAGAAACAGAGGGGCTGAAACAGAGGGCGAGAAACAGAGGGGCTGAATCAGAGGGGCTGAAATAGAAGGTGAGAAACAGAGGGGCTGAAACAGAGGGTGAGAAACAGAGTGGCTGAAACAGACGGGCTGAAACAGAAGGGCTGAAAAAGACGGCGAAAAACAGAGGGGCGGAAACAGAGGGCGAGAAACAGAGGGACTGAAACAGAGGGTCTGAAACAGAGGGGCTGAAACAGAGTGGCTGAAACAGAGGGGCTGAAACAGAGGGGCTGGAACAGAGGGGGAGAAACAGAGGGGCTGAAACAGAGGGGCTGAACCAGAGGGGCTGAAACAGAGGGCGGGAAACAGAGGGGCTGAAACAGAGGGCGAGAAACAGAGGGCTGAAACAGAGGGGCTGAAACAGAGGGGCTGAATCAGAGGGGCTGATTCAGGGGGGCTGAATCAGAGGGGCTGAAACAGAGGGCGAGAAACAGAGGGGCTGAAACAGAGGGCGAGAAACAGAGGGGCTGAAATAGAGGGGCTGAAACAGAGGGGCTGAAACAGAGGGGCTGAAACAGAGGGCGAGAAACAGAGGGGCTGAAACAGAGGGGCGGGAAACAGAGGGGCTGAATGAGTGGGGCTGAATCAGAGGGGCTGAATCAGAGGGGCTGAAACAGAGGGTGAGAATCAGAGGGGCTGAAACAGAGGTGCTGAAACAGAGGGGCTGAAACAGAGGGCGAGAAACAGAGGGGCTGAATCAGATGCGCAAAATCAGAGGGGCTGAATCAGAGGGGCTGAAAAAGAGGGGCTGAATCAGAGGGGCTGAAACAGAGGGCGAGAAACAGAGGGGCGGAAACAAAGGGCAAGAAACAGAGGGGCTGGAACAGAGGGCGAGAAACAGAGGGGCTGAAACAGAGGGGCTGAAACAGAGGGGCTGAAACAGAGGGGCTGAATCAGAGGGGCTGATTCAGAGGGGCTGAAACAGAGGGGCTGAATCAGCGGGGCTGAAACAGAGGGCGAGAAACTGAGGGGCTGAAACAGAGGGCGTGAAACAGAGGGGCAGAAACAGAGGGCGAGAAACAGAGGGGCTGAAACAGAGGGCGAGAAACAGAGGGGCTGAATCAGAGGGGCTGAAACAGAGGGTGAGAAACAGAGGGGCTGAAACAGAGGGCGAGAAACAGAGTGGCTGAAACAGACGGGGTGAAACAGATGGACTGAAAAAGAGGGCGAAAAACAGAGGGGCTGAAACAGAGTGCGAGAAACAGAGGGGCTGAAACAGAGGGGCTGAAACAGAGTGGCTGAAACAGAGGGGCTGAAACAGAGGGGCTGGAACAGTTTGGGAGAAACAGAGGGGCTGAAACAGAGGGGCTGAATCAGAGGGGCTGAAACAGAGGGTGAGAAACAGAGGGGCTGAGACAGAGGGCGAGAAACAGAGGGGATGAAACAGAGGGCGAGAAACCGAGGGGCTGAAACAGAGGGCGAGAAACAGAGGGGCTAAAACAGAGGGGCTGAAACAGAGGGCGAGAAACAGAGGGGCTGAAACAGAGGGCGAGAAACAGAGGGGCTGAAACAGAGAGGCTGAAACAGAGGGGCTGAAACAGAGGGCGAGAAACAGATGGGCTGAAACAGAGGGCGAGAAACAGAGGGGCTGATACAGAGGGGCTGAAACAGAGGGGCTGAAACAGAGGGGCTGAAACAGAGGGCGAGAAACAGACGGGCTGAAACAGAGGGCGAGAAACAGAGGGGCTGAAACAGAGGGGCTGAAACAGAGGGGCTGAAACAGAGGGCGAGTAACAGAGGGGCTGAATCAGAGGGGCTGAATCAGAGGGGCGGAAACAGAGAGGCTGAAACAGAGGGCGAGAAACAGAGGGGCTGAATCAGAGGGGCTGAAACAGAGGGCGAGAAACAGAGGGGCTGAAACAGTGAGCGAGAAAAAGAGGGGCTGAAACAGAGGGCGAGAAACAGAGGGGCTGAAACAGACGGGCTGAAACAGAGGGGCTGAAACAGAGTGGCTGAAACAGAGGGGCTGAAACAGAGGGGCTGAAACAGAGTGCGAGAAACAGAGGGGCTGAAACAGAGGGGCTGAAACAGAGTGGCTGAAACAGAGGGGCTGAAAAAGAGGGGCTGGATCAGTTGGGGAGAAACAGAGGGGCTGAAACAGAGGGGCTGAATCAGAGGGGCTGAAACAGAGGGTGAGAAACAGAGGGGCTGAGACAGAGGGCGAGAAACAGAGGGGATGAAACAGAGGGCGAGAAACCGAGGGGCTGAAACAGAGGGCGAGAAACAGAGGGGCTGAATCAGAGGGGCTGAAAAAGACGGCGAGAAACAGAGGGGCTGAAACAGAGGGCGAGAAACAGAGGGGCTGAAACAGAGGGCGAGAAACAGAGGGGCTGAAACAGAGGGGCTGAAACAGAGGGGCTGAAACAGAGTGGCTGAAACAGAGGGGCTGAAACAGAGGGGCTGAAACAGAGTGCGAGAAACAGAGGGGCTGAAACAGAGGGGCTGAAACAGAGTGGCTGAAACAGAGGGGCTGAAACAGAGGGGCTGGAACAGTTGGGGAGAAACAGAGGGGCTGAAACAGAGGGGCTGAATCAGAGGGGCTGAAACAGAGGGTGAGAAACAGAGGGGCTGAGACAGAGGGCGAGAAACAGAGGGGATGAAAGAGAGGGCGAGATACCGAGGGGCTGAAACAGAGGGCGAGAAACAGAGGGGCTAAAACAGAGGGGCTGAAACAGAGGGCGAGAAACAGAGGGGCTGAAACAGAGGGCGAGAAACAGAGTGGCTGAAACAGAGAGGCTGAAACAGAGGGGCTGAAACAGAGGGCGAGAAACAGATGGGCTGAAACAGAGGGCGAGAAACAGAGGGGCTGATACAGAGGGGCTGAAACAGAGGGGCTGAAACAGAGGGCGAGAAACAGACGGGCTGAAACAGAGGGCGAGAAACAGAGGGGCTGAAACAGAGGGGCTGAAACAGAGGGCGAGTAACAGAGGGGCTGAATCAGAGGGGCTGAATCAGAGGGGCGGAAACAGAGAGGCTGAAACAGAGGGCGAGAAACAGAGGGGCTGAATCAGAGGGGCTGAAACAGAGGGCGAGAAACAGTGGGGCTGAAACAGAGGGCGAGAAACAGAGGGGCTGAAACAGAGTGCGAGAAACAGAGGGGCTGAAACAGAGGGGCTGAAACAGAGGGGCTGAAACAGAGTGGCTGAAACAGAGGGGCTGAAACAGAGGGGCTGGAACAGAGGGGGAGAAACAGAGGGGCTGAAACAGAGGGGCGGAATCAGAGGGGCTGAAACAGAGGGCGAGAAACAGAGGGGCTGAAACAGAGGGCGAGAAACAGAGGGGCTGAAACAGAGGGGCTGAAACAGAGGGCGAGAAACAGAGGGGCTGAAACAGAGTGCGAGAAACAGAGGGGCTGAAACAGAGGGGCTGAAACAGAGTGGCTGAAAGAGGAGCTGAAACAGAGGGGCTGGAACAGTGCGGGAGAAACAGAGGGGCTGAATCAGAGGGGCTGATTCAGAGGGGCTGAAACAGAGGGGCTGAATCAGCGGGGCTGAAACAGAGGGCGAGAAACTGAGGGGCTGAAACAGAGGGCGAGAAACAGAGGGGCAGAAACAGAGGGCGAGAAACAGAGGGGCTGAAACAGAGGGCGAGAAACAGAGTGGCTGAAACAGACGGGCTGAAACAGAGGGGCTGAAAAAGAGGGCGAAAAACAGAGGGGCTGAAACAGAGTGCGAGAAACAGAGGGGCTGAAACAGAGGGCGAGAAACAGAGTGGCTGAAACAGACGGGCTGAAACAGAGGGGCTGAAACAGAGGGCGAGAAACAGAGTGGCTGAAACAGACGGGCTGAAACAGAGGGGCTGAAAAAGAGGGCGAAAAACAGAGGGGCTGAAACAGAGTGCGAGAAACAGAGGGGCTGAAACAGAGGGCGAGAAACAGAGTGGCTGAAACAGACGGGCTGAAACAGAGGTGCTGAAAAAGAGGGCGAGAAACAGAGGGGCTGAATCAGAGGGGCTGAAGCAGAGGGCGAGAAACAGACGGGCTGAATCAGAGGGGCTGAAACAGAGGGCGAGAAACATAGGTGCTGAAACAGAGAGCGAGAAACAGAGGGGCTGAAACAGAGGGGCTGAAACAGAGGGGCTGAATCAGAGGGGCTGTTTCAGAGGGGCTGAATCAGAGGGGCTGAAACAGAGGGCGAGAAACAGAGGGGCTGAAACAGAGGGCGAGACACAGAGGGGCTGAAACAGAGGGGCTGAAACAGAGGGGCTGAAACAGAGGGCGAGAAACAGAGGGGCTGAAACAGAGGGGCTGAAGCAGAGGGCGAGAAACAGAGGGGCTGAATCAGAGGGGCTGAAACAGAGGGCGAGAAACATAGGTGCTGAAACAGAGAGCGAGAAACAGAGGGGCTGAAACAGAGGGGCTGAAACAGAGGGGCTGAAACACAGGGGCTGAATCAGAGGGGCTGAATCAGCGGGGCTGAAACAGAGGGCGAGAAACAGAGGGGCTGAAACAGAGGGCGAGAGACAGAGGGGCAGAAACAGAGGGCGAGAAACAGAGGGGCTGAAAAAGAGGGGCTGAAACAGAGGGCGAGAAACAGAGGGGCTGAAACAGAGGGGCTGAAACAGAGGGGCTGAAACAGTGGGGCTGAAACAGAGGGCGAGAAACAGAGGGGCTGAAACAGAGGGCGAGAAACAGAGGGGCTGAAACAGAGGGCGAGAAACAGAGGGGCTGAATCAGAGGGGCTGAAATAGAAGGTGAGAAACAGAGGGGCTGAAACAGAGGGTGAGAAACAGAGTGGCTGAAACAGACGGGCTGAAACAGAAGGGCTGAAAAAGACGGCGAAAAACAGAGGGGCGGAAACAGAGGGCGAGAAACAGAGGGACTGAAACAGAGGGTCTGAAACAGAGGGGCTGAAACAGAGTGGCTGAAACAGAGGGGCTGAAACAGAGGGGCTGGAACAGAGGGGGAGAAACAGAGGGGCTGAAACAGAGGGGCTGAACCAGAGGGGCTGAAACAGAGGGCGGGAAACAGAGGGGCTGAAACAGAGGGCGAGAAACAGAGGGCTGAAACAGAGGGGCTGAAACAGAGGGGCTGAATCAGAGGGGCTGATTCAGGGGGGCTGAATCAGAGGGGCTGAAACAGAGGGCGAGAAACAGAGGGGCTGAAACAGAGGGCGAGAAACAGAGGGGCTGAAATAGAGGGGCTGAAACAGAGGGGCTGAAACAGAGGGGCTGAAACAGAGGGCGAGAAACAGAGGGGCTGAAACAGAGGGGCGGGAAACAGAGGGGCTGAATGAGTGGGGCTGAATCAGAGGGGCTGAATCAGAGGGGCTGAAACAGAGGGTGAGAATCAGAGGGGCTGAAACAGAGGTGCTGAAACAGAGGGGCTGAAACAGAGGGCGAGAAACAGAGGGGCTGAATCAGATGCGCAAAATCAGAGGGGCTGAATCAGAGGGGCTGAAAAAGAGGGGCTGAATCAGAGGGGCTGAAACAGAGGGCGAGAAACAGAGGGGCGGAAACAAAGGGCAAGAAACAGAGGGGCTGGAACAGAGGGCGAGAAACAGAGGGGCTGAAACAGAGGGGCTGAAACAGAGGGGCTGAAACAGAGGGGCTGAATCAGAGGGGCTGATTCAGAGGGGCTGAAACAGAGGGGCTGAATCAGCGGGGCTGAAACAGAGGGCGAGAAACTGAGGGGCTGAAACAGAGGGCGTGAAACAGAGGGGCAGAAACAGAGGGCGAGAAACAGAGGGGCTGAAACAGAGGGCGAGAAACAGAGGGGCTGAATCAGAGGGGCTGAAACAGAGGGTGAGAAACAGAGGGGCTGAAACAGAGGGCGAGAAACAGAGTGGCTGAAACAGACGGGGTGAAACAGATGGACTGAAAAAGAGGGCGAAAAACAGAGGGGCTGAAACAGAGTGCGAGAAACAGAGGGGCTGAAACAGAGGGGCTGAAACAGAGTGGCTGAAACAGAGGTGCTGAAACAGAGGGGCTGGAACAGTTTGGGAGAAACAGAGGGGCTGAAACAGAGGGGCTGAATCAGAGGGGCTGAAACAGAGGGTGAGAAACAGAGGGGCTGAGACAGAGGGCGAGAAACAGAGGGGATGAAACAGAGGGCGAGAAACCGAGGGGCTGAAACAGAGGGCGAGAAACAGAGGGGCTAAAACAGAGGGGCTGAAACAGAGTGGCTGAAAGAGGAGCTGAAACAGAGGGGCTGGAACAGTGCGGGAGAAACAGAGGGGCTGAATCAGAGGGGCTGATTCAGAGGGGCTGAAACAGAGGGGCTGAATCAGCGGGGCTGAAACAGAGGGCGAGAAACTGAGGGGCTGAAACAGAGGGCGAGAAACAGAGGGGCAGAAACAGAGGGCGAGAAACAGAGGGGCTGAAACAGAGGGCGAGAAACAGAGTGGCTGAAACAGACGGGCTGAAACAGAGGGGCTGAAAAAGAGGGCGAAAAACAGAGGGGCTGAAACAGAGTGCGAGAAACAGAGGGGCTGAAACAGAGGGCGAGAAACAGAGTGGCTGAAACAGACGGGCTGAAACAGAGGGGCTGAAACAGAGGGCGAGAAACAGAGTGGCTGAAACAGACGGGCTGAAACAGAGGGGCTGAAAAAGAGGGCGAAAAACAGAGGGGCTGAAACAGAGTGCGAGAAACAGAGGGGCTGAAACAGAGGGCGAGAAACAGAGTGGCTGAAACAGACGGGCTGAAACAGAGGTGCTGAAAAAGAGGGCGAAAAACAGAGGGGCTGAAACAGAGTGCGAGAAACAGAGGGGCTGAAACAGAGGGGCTGAAAAGGACTGGCTGAAACAGAGGGGCTGAAACAGAGGGGCTCGAACAGTGGGGAAGAAACAGAGGGGCTGAAACAGAGGGGCTGAATCAGAGGGGCTGAAACAGAGGGCGATAAACAGAGGGGCTGAGACAGAGGGCGAGAAACAGAGGGGCTGAAACAGAGGGCGAGAAACAGAGGGGATGAAACAGAGGGCGATAAACCGAGGGGCTGAAACAGAGGGCGAGAAACAGAGGGACTAAAACAGAGGTGCTGAAACAGAGGGCGAGAAACAGAGGGACTGAAACAGAGGGCGAGAAACACAGGGGCTGAAACAGAGGGGCTGAAACAGAGTGGCTGAAACAGAGGGGCTGAAACAGAGGGCGAGCAACAGAGGGGCTGAAACAGAGGGCGAGAAACAGAGGGGCTGAAACAGAGGGGCTGAAACAGAGGGGCTGAAACAGAGGGCGAGAAACAGAGGGGCTGAATCAGAGGGGCTGAATCAGAGGGGCTGAAACAGAGCGGCTGAAAAAGTGGGTCTGAAACAGAGGGCGAGAAACAGAGGGGCTGAAACAGAGGGCGAGAAACCGAGGGGCTGAATCAGAGGGGCTGAAACAGAGGGTGAGAAACAGAGGGGCTGAAACAGAGGGCGAGAAACAGAGTGGCTGAAACAGACGGGCTGAAACAGAGGGGCTGAAAAAGAGGGCGAAAAACAGAGGGGCTGAAACAGAGGGCGAGAAACAGAGGGGCTGAAACAGAGGGGCTGAAACAGAGGGGCTGAAACAGAGGGGCTGGAACAGAGGGGGAGAAACAGAGGGGCTGAAACAGAGGGGCGGAATCAGAGGGGCTGAAACAGAGGGCGAGAAACAGAGGGGCTTAAACAGAGGGCGAGAAACAGAGGGGCTGAAACAGAGGGGCTGAAACAGAGGGGCTGAATCAGAGGGGCTGATTTAGAGGGGCTGAATCAGAGGGGCTGAAACAGAGGGCGAGAAACAGAGGGGCTCAAACAGAGGGCGAGAAACAGAAGGGCTGAAACAGAGGGCGAGAAACAGAGGGGCTGAAACAGAGGGGCTGAAACAGAGGGCGAGAAACAGAGGGGCTGAAACAGAGGGGCGGGAAAAAGAGGGGCTGAATCAGAGGGGCTGAATGAGTGGGGCTGAATCAGAGGGGCTGAATCAGAGGGGCTGAAACAGAGGGTGAGAAACAGAGGGGCTGAAACAGAGGTGCTGAAACAGAGGGTCTGAAACAGAGGGCGAGAAATAGCGGGGCTGAATCAGAGGCGCAAAATCAGAGGGGCTGAATCAGAGGGGCTGAAACAGAGGGGCTGAATCAGAGGGGCTGAAACAGAGGGCGAGAAACAGAGGGGCAGAAACAAAGGGCGAGAAACAGAGGGGCTGGAACAGAGGGCGAGAAACAGACGGGCTGAAACAGAGGGGCTGAAACAAAGGGGCTGAAACAGAGGGGCGGAATCAGAGGGGCTGATTCAGAGGGGCTGAAACAGAGGGGCTGAATCAGCGGGGCTGAAACAGAGGGTGACAAACAGAGGGGCTGAAACAGAGGTGCTGAAACAGAGGGGCTGAATCAGAGGGGCTGAAACAGAGGGTGAGAAACAGAGGGGCTGAAACAGAGGTGCTGAAACAGAGGGTCTGAAACAGAGGGCGAGAAACAGCGGGGCTGAATCAGAGGCGCAAAATCAGAGGGGCTGAATCAGAGGGGCTGAAACAGAGGGGCTGAATCAGAGGGGCTGAAACAGAGGGCGAGAAACAGAGGGGCGGAAACAAAGGGCGAGAAACAGAGGGGCTGGAACAGAGGGCGAGAAACAGAAGGGCTGAAACAGAGGGGCTGAAACAGAGGGGCGGAAACAGAGGGGCTGAATCAGAGGGGCTGATTCAGAGGGGCTGAAACAGAGGGGCTGAATCAGCGGGGCTGAAACAGAGGGCGAGAAACTGAGGGGCTGAAACAGAGGGCGAGAAACAGAGGGGCAGAAACAGAGGGCGAGAAACAGAGGGGCTGAAACAGAGGGCGAAAAACAGAGGGGCTCAATCAGAGGGGCTGAAACAGAGGGCGAGAAACAGAGGGGCTGAAACAGAGGGGCTGAAACAGAGTGGCTGAAACAGAGCGGCTGAAATAGAGGGGCTGGAACAGTGGGGGAGAAACAGAGGGGCTGAAACAGAGGGGCTGAATCAGAGGGGCTGAAACAGAGGGCGATAAACAGAGGAGCTGAAACAGAGGGCGAGAAACAGAGGGGCTGAAACAGAGGGCGAGAAACAGAGGGGATGAAACAGAGGGCGAGAAACCGAGGGGCTGAAACAGAGGGCGAGAAACAGAGGGGCTGAAACAGAGGGGCTGAAACAGAGGGCGAGAAACAGAGGGGCTTAAACAGAGGGCGAGAAACAGAGGGGCTGAAACAGAGTGGCTGAATCAGAGGGGCTGAAACAGAGGGTGAGAAACAGAGGGGCTGAAGCAGAGGTGCTGAAACAGAGGGGCTGAAACAGAGGGTGAGAAACAGAGGGGCTGAAACCGAGGTGCTGAAACAGAGGGTCTGAAACAGAGGGCGAGAAACAGCGGGGTTGAATCAGAGGCGCAAAATCAGAGGGGCTGATACAGAGGGGGAGAAACAGAGGGGCGGAAACAAAGGGCGAGAAACAGTGGGGCTGGAACAGAGGGGCTGAAACAGAGGGGCTGAAACAGAGGGGCTGAATCAGAGGGGCTGATTCAGAGGGGCTGAAACAGAGGGGCTGAATCAGCGGGGCTGAAACAGAGGGGCTGAAACAGAGGGGCTGAATCAGAGGGGCTGATTCAGAGGGGCTGAAACAGAGGGGCTGCATCAGCGGGGCTGAAACAGAGGGCGAGAAACTGAGGGGCTGAAACAGAGGGCGAGAAACAGAGGGGCAGAAACAGAGGGCGAGAAATAGAGGGGCTGAAACAGAGGGCGAGAAACAGAGGGGCTGAATCAGAGGGGCTTAAACAGAGGGTGAGAAACAGAGGGGCTGAAACAGAGGGCGAGAAACAGAGTGGCTGAAACAGACGGGGTGAAACAGAGGGGCTGAACAAGAGGGCGAAAATCAGAGGGGCTGAAACAGAGGGCGAGAAACAGAGGGGCTGAAACAGAGGGGCTGAAACAGAGTGGCTGAAACAGAGGGGCTGAAACAGAGGGGCTGGAACAGTGGGGGAGAAACAGAGGGGCTGAAACAGAGGGGCTGATTCAGAGGGGCTGAAACAGAGGGCGATAAACAGAGGGGCTGAAACAGAGGGCGAGAAACAGAGGGGCTGAAACAGAGGGCGAGAAACAGAGGGGATGAAACAGAGGGCGAGAAACCGAGGGGCTGAAACAGAGGGCGAGAAACAGAGGGGCTGAAACAGAGGGGCTGAAACAGAGGGCGAGAAACAGAGGGGCTTAAACAGAGGGCGAGAAACAGAGGGGCTGAAACAGAGGGCGAGAAACAGATGGGCTGAAACACACGGTGAGAAACATAGGGGCTGAAACAGAGGAGCTGAAACAGAAGGGCTGAAACAGAGGGGCTGAAACAGAGGGCGAGAAACAGAGGGGCTTAAACAGAGGACGAGAAACAGAGGGGCTGAAACAGAGGGCTGAAACAGAGGGGCTGAAACAGAGGGGCTGAAACAGAGGGCGAGAAACAGAGGGGCTGAATCAGAGGGGCTGAATCAGAGGGGCTGAAACAGAGAGGCTGAAACAGAGGGCGAGGAACAAACGGGCTGAAACAGCGGGCGAGAAACAGAGGGCGAGAAACAGAGGGGATGAAACAGACGGGCTGAAACAGAGTGCCTGAAACAGAGGGCGAAAAAGAGAGGGGCTGGATCAGAGGGCGAGAAACAGAGGGTGAGAAACAGAGGGCGAGAAACAGAGGGTGAGAAACAGAGGGCGAGAAACAGAGTGGATGAAACAGAGGGGATGAAACAGAGGGGCTGAAACAGAGGGGCTGAATCAGAGGGGCTGAAACAGAGGGGCTGAAACAGAGGGCGAGAAACAGAGGGGCTGAAACAGAGGGGCTGAAACAGAGGGTGAGAAACAGAGGGACTGAAACAGAGGGCGAGAAACAGAGAGGCTGAAACATAGGGCGAGAAACAGAGGGGCTGAAACTGAGGGCGAGAAACAGAGGGGCTGAAACAGCGGGCGAGAAACAGAGGGGCTGAAACAGAGGGGCTGAAACAGAGGGGCTGAAACAGAGGGCGAGAAGCAGAGGGGCTGAAACAGAGGGGGAGAAACAGACGGGCTGAAACAGAGGGGGAGAAACTGAGGGCGAGAAACAGAGGGACTGAAGCAGAGGGCGAGAAACAGAGGGACTGAAGCAGAGGGCGAGAAACAGAGGGGCTGAATCAGAGGGGCTGAAACAGAGAGCGAGAAACATAGGGGCTGAAACAGTGAGCGAGAAACAGAGGGGCTGAAACAGAGGGGCTGAAACAGAGGGGCTGAATCAGAGGGGCTGTTTCAGAGGGGCTGAATGAGAGGGGCTGAAACAGAGGGCGAGAAACAGAGGGGCTGATACAGAGGGGGTGAAGCAGAGGGGCTAAATCAGAGGGGCAGAAACAGAGGGCGAGAAACAGAGGGGCTGAAACAGAGGGCGAGAAACAGAGTGGCTGAAACAGAGGGGCTGAAACAGAGGGGCTGAAACAGAGGGGCTGAAACAGAGGGCGAGAAACAGAGGGGCTGAAACAGAGGGCGAGACACAGAGGTTCTGATACAGAGGGCGAGAAACAGAGGGGCTGAAACAGAGGGTCTGAAACAGAAGGGCTGAAACAGAGGGGCTGTAACAGATGGGCGAGAAACAGAGGGGCTGAATCAGAGGGGCTGAATCAGAGGGGCTGAAACAGAGGGGGTGAAACAGAGGGCGAGAAACAGAAGGGCTGAAACAGAGGGCGAGAAACTGAAGGCAAGAAACAGAGGGGCTGAGACAGAGGGGCTGAAACAGAGGGGCTGATACAGAGGGCGTGAAACAGAGGGGCTGAAACAGAGGGCGAGAAACAGAGGGGCTGAAAAAGAGGGTGAGAAACAGAGGGGCTGAAACAGAGGGGCTGAAACAGAGGGGCTGAAACAGAGGGACTGAAACCGAGGGCGAGAAACAGAGAGGCTGAAACAGAGGGCGAGAAACAGAGGGGCTGAAACAGCGGGCGAGAAACAGAGGGGCTGAAACAGAGGGCCAGAAACAGAGGGGCTGAAACAGAGGGCTTGAAACAGAGGGCGAGAAACTGAGCGGCTGAAACAGAGGGCGAGAAACAGAGGGGCTGAAACAGAGGGCGAGAAACAGAGGGACTGAAACAGAGGGACTGAAACAGAGGGGCTGAAACAGAGGGCGAGAAACAGATAGGCTGAAACAGAGGGACTGAAACAGAGGGCAAGAAACAGAGAGGCTGAAACAGAGGGCGAGAAACAGAGGGGCTGAAACAGAGTGCGAGAAACAGAGGGGCTAAAACAGAGGGCGAGAAACAGAGGGGCTGAAACAGAGGGGCTGAAACAGAGGGCGAGAAACTGAGCGGCTGAAACAGAGGGCGAGAAACAGAGGGGCTGAAACAGAGGGCGAGAAACAGAGGGCGAGAAACAGAGGGACTGAAACAGAGGGACTGAAACAGAGGGGCTGAAACAGAGGGGCTGAATCAGAGGGGCTGAAACAGAGGGGCTGAAACAGAGGGCGAGAAACAGAGGGGCTGAAACAGAGGGGCTGAAACAGAGGGTGAGAAACAGAGGGACTGAAACAGAGGGCGAGAAACAGAGAGGATGAAACAGAGGGCGAGAAACAGAGGGGCTGAAACTGAGGGCGAGAAACAGAGGGGCTGAAACAGAAGGCGAGAAACAGAGGGGCTGAAACAGAGGGGCTGAAACAGAGGGGCTGAAACAGAGGGCGAGAAGCAGAGGGGCTGAAACAGAGGGCGAGAAACAGACGGGCTGAAACAGAGGGGGAGAAACTGAGGGCGAGAAACAGAGGGACTGAAGCAGAGGGCGAGAAACAGAGGGACTGAAGCAGAGGGGCTGAAACAGAGGGCGAGAAACATAGGGGCTGAAACAGAGAGCGAGAAACAGAGGGGCTGAAACAGAGGGGCTGAAACAGAGGGGCTGAATCAGAGGGGCTGTTTCAGAGGGGCTGAATGAGAGGGGCTGAAACAGAGGGCGAGAAACAGAGGGGCTGATACAGAGGGGGTGAAGCAGAGGGGCTAAATCAGAGGGGCAGAAACAGAGGGCGAGAAACAGAGGGGCTGAAACAGAGGGCGAGAAACAGAGTGGCTGAAACAGAGGGGCTGAAACAGAGGGGCTGAAACAGAGGGGCTGAAACAGAGGGCGAGAAACAGAGGGGCTGAAACAGAGGGCGAGACACAGAGGTTCTGATGCAGAGGGCGAGAAACAGAGGGGCTGAAACAGAGGGTCTGAAACAGAAGGGCTGAAACAGAGGGGCTGTAACAGATGGGCGAGAAACAGAGGGGCTGAATCAGAGGGGCTGAATCAGAGGGGCTGAAGCAGAGGGGCTGAAACAGAGGGCGAGAAACAGAAGGGCTGAAACAGAGGGCGAGAAACAGAGGGCGAGAAACAGAGGGGCTGAGACAGAGGGGCTGAAACAGAGGGGCTGATACAGAGGCCGTGAAACAGAGGGGCTGAAACAGAGGGCGAGAAACAGAGGGGCTGAAAAAGAGGGCGAGAAACAGAGGGGCTGAAACAGAGGGGCTGAAACAGAGGGGCTGAAACAGAGGGACTGAAACCGAGGGCGAGAAACAGAGAGGCTGAAACAGAGGGCGAGAAACAGAGGGGCTGAAACAGCGGGCGAGAAACAGAGGGGCTGAAACAGAGGGCCAGAAACAGAGGGGCTGAAACAGAGGGCCTGAAACAGAGGGCGAGAAACTGAGCGGCTGAAACAGAGGGCGAGAAACAGAGGGGCTGAAACAGAGGGCGAGAAACAGAGGGCGAGAAACAGAGGGACTGAAACAGAGGGACTGAAACAGAGGGGCTGAAACAGAGGGCGAGAAACAGATAGGCTGAAACAGAGGGACTGAAACAGAGGGCGAGAAACAGAGAGGCTGAAACAGAGGGCGAGAAACAGAGGGGCTGAAACAGAGGGCGAGAAACAGAGGGGCTAAAACAGAGGGCGAGAAACAGAGGGTCTGAAACAGAGGGGCTGAAACAGAGGGCGAGAAACTGAGCGGCTGAAACAGAGGGCGAGAAACTGAGGGGCTGAAACAGAGGGCGAGAAACAGAGGGCGAGAAACAGAGGGACTGAAACAGAGGGACTGAAACAGAGGGGCTGAAACAGAGGGCGAGAAACAGAGGGGCTGAAACAGAGGGCGAGAAACAGAGGGGCTGAAACAGAGGGGCTGAAACAGATGGGCTGAAACAGAGGGCGAGAAACAGAGGGGCTGAATCAGAGGGGCTAAATCAGAGGGGCTGAATCAGAGGGGCTGAAACAGAGGGCGACAAACAGAGGGGCTGAAACAGAGGGGCTGAAACAGAGTGGCTGAAACAGAGGGGCTGAAACAGAGGGGCTGGAACAGAGGGGGAGAAACAGAGCGGCTGAAACAGAGGCGATGAAGCAGAGGGGCTGAAACAGAGGGCGAGAAACAGAGGGGTTGAAACAGAGGGCGAGAAACAAAGGGGCTGAAACAGAGGGGCTGAAACAGAGGGGCTGAATCAGAGGGGCTGATTCAGAGGGGCTGAATCAGAGGGGCTGAAACAGAGGGCGAGAAACAGAGGGGCTGAAACAGAGGGCGAGAAACAGAGGGGCTGAAACAGAGGGGCTGAAACAGAGGGGCTGAAACAGAGGGCGAGAAACTGAGCGGCTGAAACAGAGGGCGAGAAACAGAGGGGCTGAAACAGAGGGCGAGAAACAGAGGGCGAGAAACAGAGGGACTGAAACAGAGGGACTGAAACAGAGGGGCTGAAACAGAGGGCGAGAAACAGAGGGGCTGAAACAGAGGGCGAGAAACAGAGGGGCTGAAACAGAGGGGCTGAAACAGATGGGCTGAAACAGAGGGCGAGAAACAGAGGGGCTGAATAAGAGGGGCTAAATCAGAGGGGCTGAATCAGAGGGGCTGAAACAGAGGGGCTGAATCAGAGGGGCTGAAACAGAGGGCGACAAACAGAGGGGCTGAAACAGAGGGGCTGAAACAGAGTGGCTGAAACAGAGGGGCTGAAACAGAGGGGCTGGAACAGAGGGGGAGAAACAGAGGGGCTGAAACAGAGGCGATGAAGCAGAGGGGCTGAAACAGAGGGCGAGAAACAGAGGGGTTGAAACAGAGGGCGAGAAACAAAGGGGCTGAAACAGAGGGGCTGAAACAGAGGGGCTGAATCAGAGGGGCTGATTCAGAGGGGCTGAATCAGAGGGGCTGAAACAGAGGGCGAGAAACAGAGGGGCTGAAACAGAGGGCGAGAAACAGAGGGGCTGAAACAGAGGGGCTGAAACAGAGGGGCTGAAACAGAGGGCGAGAAACAGAGGGGCTGAAACAGAGGGGCTGAAGCAGAGGGCGAGAAACAGAGGGGCTGAATCAGAGGGGCTGAAACAGAGGGCGAGAAACATAGGTGCTGAAACAGAGAGCGAGAAACAGAGGGGCTGAAACAGAGAACTCAAACAGAGGGGCTGAATCAGAGGGGCTGTTTCAGAGGGGCTGAATCAGAGGGGCTGAGAAACAGAGGGCGAGAAACAGAGGGGCTGAAACAGAGGGCGAGAAACAGAGGGGCTGAAACAGAGGGGCTGAAACAGAGGGGCTGAAACAGAGGGCGAGAAACAGAGGGGCTGAAACAGAGGGGCTGAAGCAGAGGGCGAGAAACAGAGGGGCTGAATCAGAGGGGCTGAAACAGAGGGCGAGAAACATAGGTGCTGAAACAGAGAGCGAGAAACAGAGGGGCTGAAACAGAGGGGCTGAAACAGAGGGGCTGAATCAGAGGTGCTGTTTCAGAGGGGCTGAATCAGAGGGGCTGAAACAGAGGGCGAGAAACAGAGGGGCTGATACAGAGGGGCTGAAGCAGAGGGGCTAAATCAGAGGGGCGGAAACAGAGGGCGAGAAACAGAGGGGCTGCAACAGAGGGCGAGAAACAGAGTGGCTGAAACAGAGGGGCTGAAACAGAGGGGCTGAAACAGAGGGGCTGAAACAGAGGGCGAGAAACAGAGGGGCTGAAACAGAGGGCGAGACACAGAGGGGCTGATACAGAGGGCGAGAAACAGAGGGGCTGAAACAGAGGGTCTGAAACAGGAGGGCTGAAACAGAGGGGCTGTAACAGAGGGCGAGAAACAGAGGGGCTGAATCAGAGGGGCTGAATCAGAGGGGCTGAAACAGAGGGGCTGAACCAGAAGGCGAGAAACAGAGCGCGAGAAACAGAGCTGCTGAAACAGAGGGGCTGAAACAGAGAGGCTGATACAGAGGGCGTGAAACAGAGGGGCTGAAACAGAGGGTGAGAAACAGAGGGGCTGAAACAGAGGGGCTGAAACAGAGGGGCTGAAACAGAGGGACTGAAACAGAGGGAGAGAAACAGAGAGGCTGAAACAGAGGGCGAGAAACAAAGGGGCTGAAACAGAGGGCGAGAAACAGAGGGGCTGAAACAGAGGGGCTGAAACAGAGGGCGAGACACAGAGGGCCTGAATCAGAGGGGCTGAATCAGAGGGGCTGAAACAGAGGGGCTGAAACAGAGGGCGAGAAACAGAAGGGCTGAAACAGAGGGCGAGAAACAGAGGGCGAGAAACAGAGGGGCTGAGACAGAGGGGCTGAAACAGAGGGGCTGATACAGAGGGCGTGAAACAGAGGGGCTGAAACAGAGGGCGAGAAACAGAGGGGCTGAAAAAGAGGGCGAGAAACAGAGGGGCTGAAACAGAGGGGCTGAAACAGAGGGGCTGAAACAGAGGGACTGAAACAGAGGGCGAGAAACAGAGAGGCTGAAACAGAGGCCGAGAAACAGAGGGGCTGAAACAGAGGGCGAGAAACAGAGGGGCTGAAACAGAGGGCGAGAAACAGAGGGGCTGAAACAGAGGGGCTGAAACAGAGGGCGAGAAACTGAGCGGCTGAAACAGAGGGCGAGAAACAGAGGGGCTGAAACAGAGGGCGAGAAACAGAGGGCGAGAAACAGAGGGACTGAAACAGAGGGACTGAAACAGAGGGGCTGAAACAGAGGGCGAGAAACAGATAGGCTGAAACAGAGGGACTGAAACAGAGGGCAAGAAACAGAGGGGCTAAAACAGAGGGCGAGAAACAGAGGGGCTGAAACATGGGGGCTGAAACAGAGGGCGAGAAACTGAGCGGCTGAAACAGAGGGCGAGAAACAGAGGGGCTGAAACAGAGGGCGAGAAACAGAGGGCGAGAAACAGAGGGACTGAAACAGAGGGACTGAAACAGAGGGGCTGAAACAGAGGGCGAGAAACAGAGGGGCTGAAACAGAGGGCGAGAAACAGAGGGGCTGAAACAGAGGGGCTGAAACAGATGGGCTGAAACAGAGGGCGAGAAACAGAGGGGCTGAATAAGAGGGGCTAAATCAGAGGGGCTGAATCAGAGGGGCTGAAACAGAGGGGCTGAATCAGAGGGGCTGAAACAGAGGGCGACAAACAGAGGGGCTGAAACAGAGGGGCTGAAACAGAGTGGCTGAAACAGAGGGGCTGAAACAGAGGGGCTGGAACAGAGGGGGAGAAACAGAGGGGCTGAAACAGAGGCGATGAATCAGAGGGGCTGAAACAGAGGGTGAGAAACAGAGGGGTTGAAGCAGAGGGCGAGAAACAAATGGGCTGAAACAGAGGGGCTGAAACTGAGGGGCTGAATCAGAGGGGCTGAAACACAGGGCGAGAAACAGAGGGGCTGAAACAGAGGACGAGAAACAGAGGGGCTGAAACAGAGGGGCTGAAACAGAGGGGCTGAAACAGAGGGCGAGAAACAGAGGGGCTGAAACAGAGGGGCTGAAGCAGAGGGCGAGAAACAGAGGGGCTGAATCAGAGGGGCTGAAACAGAGGGCGAGAAACCGAGGGGCTGAAACAGAGAGCGAGAAACAGAGGGGCTGAAACAGAGGGGCTGAAACAGAGGGGCTGAATCAGAGGGGCTGTTTCAGAGGGGCTGAATCAGAGGGGCTGAAACAGAGGGCTTGAAACAGAGGGGCTGAAACAGAGGGGCTGAATCAGTGGGGCTGTTTCAGAGGGGCTGAATCAGAGGGGCTGAAACAGTGGGCGAGAAACAGAGGGGCTGAAACAGAGGGGCTGAAACAGAGGCGATGAATCAGAGGGGCTGAAACAGAGGGCGAGAAACAGAGGGGTTGAAACAGAGGGCGAGAAACAAAGGGGCTGAAACAGAGGGGCTGAAACAGAGGGGCTGAAACAGAGGGGCTGAATCAGAGGGGCTGTTTCAGAGGGGCTGAATCAGATGGGCTGAAACAGAGGGCGAGAAACAGAGGGGCTGTAACAGAGGGGCTGAAACAGAGGGGCTGAATCAGAGGGGCTGAAACAGAGAGCGAGAAACAGAGGGGCTGAAACAGAGGGGCTGAAACAGAGGGGCTGAATCAGAGGGGCTGTTTCAGAGGGGCTGAATCAGAGGGGCTGAAACAGAGGGCGAGAAACAGAGGGGCTGATACATAGGGGCTGAAGCAGAGGGGCTAAATCAGGGGGGCGGAAACAGAGGTTGAGAAACAGAGGGGCTGAAACAGAGGGTGAGAAACAGAGTGGCTGAAACAGAGGGGCTGAAACAGAGGCGATGAATCAGAGGGGCTGAAACAGAGGGCCAGAAACAGAGGGGCTGAAACAGAGGGCCTGAAACAGAGGGCGAGAAACTGAGCGGCTGAAACAGAGGGCGAGAAACAGAGGGGCTGAAACAGAGGGCGAGAAACAGAGGGCGAGAAACAGAGGGACTGAAACAGAGGGACTGAAACAGAGGGGCTGAAACAGAGGGCGAGAAACAGCTAGGCTGAAACAGAGGGACTGAAACAGAGGGCGAGAAACAGAGAGGCTGAAACAGAGGGCGAGAAACAGAGGGGCTGAAACAGAGGGCGAGAAACAGAGGGGCTAAAACAGAGGGCGAGAAACAGAGGGTCTGAAACAGAGGGGCTGAAACAGAGGGCGAGAAACTGAGCGGCTGAAACAGAGGGCGAGAAACAGAGGGGCTGAAACAGAGGGCGAGAAACAGAGGGCGAGAAACAGAGGGACTGAAACAGAGGGGCTGAAACAGAGGGCGAGAAACAGAGGGGCTGAAACAGAGGGCGAGAAACAGAGGGGCTGAAACAGAGGGGCTGAAACAGATGGGCTGAAACAGAGGGCGAGAAACAGAGGGGCTGAATCAGAGGGGCTAAATCAGAGGGGCTGAATCAGAGGGGCTGAAACAGAGGGGCTGAATCAGAGGGGCTGAAACAGAGGGCGACAAACAGAGGGGCTGAAACAGAGGGGCTGAAACAGAGTGGCTGAAACAGAGGGGCTGAAACAGAGGGGCTGGAACAGAGGGGGAGAAACAGAGCGGCTGAAACAGAGGCGATGAAGCAGAGGGGCTGAAACAGAGGGCGAGAAACAGAGGGGTTGAAACAGAGGGCGAGAAACAAAGGGGCTGAAACAGAGGGGCTGAAACAGAGGGGCTGAATCAGAGGGGCTGATTCAGAGGGGCTGAATCAGAGGGGCTGAAACAGAGGGCGAGAAACAGAGGGGCTGAAACAGAGGGCGAGAAACAGAGGGGCTGAAACAGAGGGGCTGAAACAGAGGGGCTGAAACAGAGGGGCTGAAACAGAGGGGCTGAATCAGAGGGGCTGATTCAGAGGGGCTGAATCAGAGGGGCTGAAACAGAGGGCGAGAAGCAAAGGGGCTGAAACAGAGGGCGAGAAACAGAGGGGCTGAAACAGAGGGGCTGAAACAGAGGGCGAGACACAGAGGGCCTGAATCAGAGGGGCTGAATCAGAGGGGCTGAATCAGAGGGGCTGAAACAGAGGGCGAGAAACAGAGGGGCTGATACAGAGGGGCTGAAGCAGAGGGGCTAAATCAGAGGGGCGGAAACAGAGGGCGAGAAACAGAGGGGCTGCAACAGAGGGCGAGAAACAGAGTGGCTGAAACAGAGGGGCTGAAACAGAGGGGCTGAAACAGAGGGGCTGAAACAGAGGGCGAGAAACAGAGGGGCTGAAACAGAGGGCGAGACACAGAGGGGCTGATACAGAGGGCGAGAAACAGAGGGGCTGAAACAGAGGGTCTGAAACAGGAGGGCTGAAACAGAGGGGCTGTAACAGAGGGCGAGAAACAGAGGGGCTGAATCAGAGGGGCTGAATCAGAGGGGCTGAAACAGAGGGGCTGAACCAGAAGGCGAGAAACAGAGCGCGAGAAACAGAGCTGCTGAAACAGAGGGGCTGAAACAGAGAGGCTGATACAGAGGGCGTGAAACAGAGGGGCTGAAACAGAGGGTGAGAAACAGAGGGGCTGAAACAGAGGGGCTGAAACAGAGGGGCTGAAACAGAGGGACTGAAACAGAGGGAGAGAAACAGAGAGGCTGAAACAGAGGGCGAGAAACAAAGGGGCTGAAACAGAGGGCGAGAAACAGAGGGGCTGAAACAGAGGGGCTGAAACAGAGGGCGAGACACAGAGGGCCTGAATCAGAGGGGCTGAATCAGAGGGGCTGAAACAGAGGGGCTGAAACAGAGGGCGAGAAACAGAAGGGCTGAAACAGAGGGCGAGAAACAGAGGGCGAGAAACAGAGGGGCTGAGACAGAGGGGCTGAAACAGAGGGGCTGATACAGAGGGCGTGAAACAGAGGGGCTGAAACAGAGGGCGAGAAACAGAGGGGCTGAAAAAGAGGGCGAGAAACAGAGGGGCTGAAACAGAGGGGCTGAAACAGAGGGGCTGAAACAGAGGGACTGAAACAGAGGGCGAGAAACAGAGAGGCTGAAACAGAGGCCGAGAAACAGAGGGGCTGAAACAGAGGGCGAGAAACAGAGGGGCTGAAACAGAGGGCGAGAAACAGAGGGGCTGAAACAGAGGGGCTGAAACAGAGGGCGAGAAACTGAGCGGCTGAAACAGAGGGCGAGAAACAGAGGGGCTGAAACAGAGGGCGAGAAACAGAGGGCGAGAAACAGAGGGACTGAAACAGAGGGACTGAAACAGAGGGGCTGAAACAGAGGGCGAGAAACAGATAGGCTGAAACAGAGGGACTGAAACAGAGGGCAAGAAACAGAGGGGCTAAAACAGAGGGCGAGAAACAGAGGGGCTGAAACATGGGGGCTGAAACAGAGGGCGAGAAACTGAGCGGCTGAAACAGAGGGCGAGAAACAGAGGGGCTGAAACAGAGGGCGAGAAACAGAGGGCGAGAAACAGAGGGACTGAAACAGAGGGACTGAAACAGAGGGGCTGAAACAGAGGGCGAGAAACAGAGGGGCTGAAACAGAGGGCGAGAAACAGAGGGGCTGAAACAGAGGGGCTGAAACAGATGGGCTGAAACAGAGGGCGAGAAACAGAGGGGCTGAATAAGAGGGGCTAAATCAGAGGGGCTGAATCAGAGGGGCTGAAACAGAGGGGCTGAATCAGAGGGGCTGAAACAGAGGGCGACAAACAGAGGGGCTGAAACAGAGGGGCTGAAACAGAGTGGCTGAAACAGAGGGGCTGAAACAGAGGGGCTGGAACAGAGGGGGAGAAACAGAGGGGCTGAAACAGAGGCGATGAATCAGAGGGGCTGAAACAGAGGGTGAGAAACAGAGGGGTTGAAGCAGAGGGCGAGAAACAAATGGGCTGAAACAGAGGGGCTGAAACTGAGGGGCTGAATCAGAGGGGCTGAAACACAGGGCGAGAAACAGAGGGGCTGAAACAGAGGACGAGAAACAGAGGGGCTGAAACAGAGGGGCTGAAACAGAGGGGCTGAAACAGAGGGCGAGAAACAGAGGGGCTGAAACAGAGGGGCTGAAGCAGAGGGCGAGAAACAGAGGGGCTGAATCAGAGGGGCTGAAACAGAGGGCGAGAAACCGAGGGGCTGAAACAGAGAGCGAGAAACAGAGGGGCTGAAACAGAGGGGCTGAAACAGAGGGGCTGAATCAGAGGGGCTGTTTCAGAGGGGCTGAATCAGAGGGGCTGAAACAGAGGGCTTGAAACAGAGGGGCTGAAACAGAGGGGCTGAATCAGTGGGGCTGTTTCAGAGGGGCTGAATCAGAGGGGCTGAAACAGTGGGCGAGAAACAGAGGGGCTGAAACAGAGGGGCTGAAACAGAGGCGATGAATCAGAGGGGCTGAAACAGAGGGCGAGAAACAGAGGGGTTGAAACAGAGGGCGAGAAACAAAGGGGCTGAAACAGAGGGGCTGAAACAGAGGGGCTGAAACAGAGGGGCTGAATCAGAGGGGCTGTTTCAGAGGGGCTGAATCAGATGGGCTGAAACAGAGGGCGAGAAACAGAGGGGCTGTAACAGAGGGGCTGAAACAGAGGGGCTGAATCAGAGGGGCTGAAACAGAGAGCGAGAAACAGAGGGGCTGAAACAGAGGGGCTGAAACAGAGGGGCTGAATCAGAGGGGCTGTTTCAGAGGGGCTGAATCAGAGGGGCTGAAACAGAGGGCGAGAAACAGAGGGGCTGATACATAGGGGCTGAAGCAGAGGGGCTAAATCAGGGGGGCGGAAACAGAGGTTGAGAAACAGAGGGGCTGAAACAGAGGGTGAGAAACAGAGTGGCTGAAACAGAGGGGCTGAAACAGAGGCGATGAATCAGAGGGGCTGAAACAGAGGGCCAGAAACAGAGGGGCTGAAACAGAGGGCCTGAAACAGAGGGCGAGAAACTGAGCGGCTGAAACAGAGGGCGAGAAACAGAGGGGCTGAAACAGAGGGCGAGAAACAGAGGGCGAGAAACAGAGGGACTGAAACAGAGGGACTGAAACAGAGGGGCTGAAACAGAGGGCGAGAAACAGCTAGGCTGAAACAGAGGGACTGAAACAGAGGGCGAGAAACAGAGAGGCTGAAACAGAGGGCGAGAAACAGAGGGGCTGAAACAGAGGGCGAGAAACAGAGGGGCTAAAACAGAGGGGGAGAAACAGAGGGTCTGAAACAGAGGGGCTGAAACAGAGGGCGAGAAACTGAGCGGCTGAAACAGAGGGCGAGAAACAGAGGGGCTGAAACAGAGGGCGAGAAACAGAGGGCGAGAAACAGAGGGACTGAAACAGAGGGGCTGAAACAGAGGGCGAGAAACAGAGGGGCTGAAACAGAGGGCGAGAAACAGAGGGGCTGAAACAGAGGGGCTGAAACAGATGGGCTGAAACAGAGGGCGAGAAACAGAGGGGCTGAATCAGAGGGGCTAAATCAGAGGGGCTGAATCAGAGGGGCTGAAACAGAGGGGCTGAATCAGAGGGGCTGAAACAGAGGGCGACAAACAGAGGGGCTGAAACAGAGGGGCTGAAACAGAGTGGCTGAAACAGAGGGGCTGAAACAGAGGGGCTGGAACAGAGGGGGAGAAACAGAGCGGCTGAAACAGAGGCGATGAAGCAGAGGGGCTGAAACAGAGGGCGAGAAACAGAGGGGTTGAAACAGAGGGCGAGAAACAAAGGGGCTGAAACAGAGGGGCTGAAACAGAGGGGCTGAATCAGAGGGGCTGATTCAGAGGGGCTGAATCAGAGGGGCTGAAACAGAGGGCGAGAAACAGAGGGGCTGAAACAGAGGGCGAGAAACAGAGGGGCTGAAACAGAGGGGCTGAAACAGAGGGGCTGAAACAGAGGGCGAGAAACTGAGCGGCTGAAACAGAGGGCGAGAAACAGAGGGGCTGAAACAGAGGGCGAGAAACAGAGGGCGAGAAACAGAGGGACTGAAACAGAGGGACTGAAACAGAGGGGCTGAAACAGAGGGCGAGAAACAGAGGGGCTGAAACAGAGGGCGAGAAACAGAGGGGCTGAAACAGAGGGGCTGAAACAGATGGGCTGAAACAGAGGGCGAGAAACAGAGGGGCTGAATAAGAGGGGCTAAATCAGAGGGGCTGAATCAGAGGGGCTGAAACAGAGGGGCTGAATCAGAGGGGCTGAAACAGAGGGCGACAAACAGAGGGGCTGAAACAGAGGGGCTGAAACAGAGTGGCTGAAACAGAGGGGCTGAAACAGAGGGGCTGGAACAGAGGGGGAGAAACAGAGGGGCTGAAACAGAGGCGATGAAGCAGAGGGGCTGAAACAGAGGGCGAGAAACAGAGGGGTTGAAACAGAGGGCGAGAAACAAAGGGGCTGAAACAGAGGGGCTGAAACAGAGGGGCTGAATCAGAGGGGCTGATTCAGAGGGGCTGAATCAGAGGGGCTGAAACAGAGGGCGAGAAACAGAGGGGCTGAAACAGAGGGCGAGAAACAGAGGGGCTGAAACAGAGGGGCTGAAACAGAGGGGCTGAAACAGAGGGCGAGAAACAGAGGGGCTGAAACAGAGGGGCTGAAGCAGAGGGCGAGAAACAGAGGGGCTGAATCAGAGGGGCTGAAACAGAGGGCGAGAAACATAGGTGCTGAAACAGAGAGCGAGAAACAGAGGGGCTGAAACAGAGAACTCAAACAGAGGGGCTGAATCAGAGGGGCTGTTTCAGAGGGGCTGAATCAGAGGGGCTGAGAAACAGAGGGCGAGAAACAGAGGGGCTGAAACAGAGGGCGAGAAACAGAGGGGCTGAAACAGAGGGGCTGAAACAGAGGGGCTGAAACAGAGGGCGAGAAACAGAGGGGCTGAAACAGAGGGGCTGAAGCAGAGGGCGAGAAACAGAGGGGCTGAATCAGAGGGGCTGAAACAGAGGGCGAGAAACATAGGTGCTGAAACAGAGAGCGAGAAACAGAGGGGCTGAAACAGAGGGGCTGAAACAGAGGGGCTGAATCAGAGGTGCTGTTTCAGAGGGGCTGAATCAGAGGGGCTGAAACAGAGGGCGAGAAACAGAGGGGCTGATACAGAGGGGCTGAAGCAGAGGGGCTAAATCAGAGGGGCGGAAACAGAGGGCGAGAAACAGAGGGGCTGCAACAGAGGGCGAGAAACAGAGTGGCTGAAACAGAGGGGCTGAAACAGAGGGGCTGAAACAGAGGGGCTGAAACAGAGGGCGAGAAACAGAGGGGCTGAAACAGAGGGCGAGACACAGAGGGGCTGATACAGAGGGCGAGAAACAGAGGGGCTGAAACAGAGGGTCTGAAACAGGAGGGCTGAAACAGAGGGGCTGTAACAGAGGGCGAGAAACAGAGGGGCTGAATCAGAGGGGCTGAATCAGAGGGGCTGAAACAGAGGGGCTGAACCAGAAGGCGAGAAACAGAGCGCGAGAAACAGAGCTGCTGAAACAGAGGGGCTGAAACAGAGAGGCTGATACAGAGGGCGTGAAACAGAGGGGCTGAAACAGAGGGCGAGAAACAGAGGGGCTGAAACAGAGGGGCTGAAACAGAGGGGCTGAAACAGAGGGACTGAAACAGAGGGAGAGAAACAGAGAGGCTGAAACAGAGGGCGAGAAACAAAGGGGCTGAAACAGAGGGCGAGAAACAAAGGGGCTGAAACAGAGGGGCTGAAACAGAGGGCGAGACACAGAGGGGCTGAATCAGAGGGGCTGAATCAGAGGGGCTGAAACAGAGGGGCTGAAACAGAGGGCGAGAAACAGAAGGGCTGAAACAGAGGGCGAGAAACAGAGGGCGAGAAACAGAGGGGCTGAGACAGAGGGGCTGAAACAGAGGGGCTGATACAGAGGGCGTGAAACAGAGGGGCTGAAACAGAGGGCGAGAAACAGAGGGGCTGAAAAAGAGGGCGAGAAACAGAGGGGCTGAAACAGAGGGGCTGAAACAGAGGGGCTGAAACAGAGGGACTGAAACAGAGGGCGAGAAACAGAGAGGCTGAAACAGAGGCCGAGAAACAGAGGGGCTGAAACAGAGGGCGAGAAACAGAGGGGCTGAAACAGAGGGCCAGAAACAGAGGGGCTGAAACAGAGGGGCTGAAACAGAGGGCGAGAAACTGAGCGGCTGAAACAGAGGGCGAGAAACAGAGGGGCTGAAACAGAGGGCGAGAAACAGAGGGCGAGAAACAGAGGGACTGAAACAGAGGGACTGAAACAGAGGGGCTGAAACAGAGGGCGAGAAACAGATAGGCTGAAACAGAGGGACTGAAACAGAGGGCAAGAAACAGAGGGGCTAAAACAGAGGGCGAGAAACAGAGGGGCTGAAACATGGGGGCTGAAACAGAGGGCGAGAAACTGAGCGGCTGAAACAGAGGGCGAGAAACAGAGGGGCTGAAACAGAGGGCGAGAAACAGAGGGCGAGAAACAGAGGGACTGAAACAGAGGGACTGAAACAGAGGGGCTGAAACAGAGGGCGAGAAACAGAGGGGCTGAAACAGAGGGCGAGAAACAGAGGGGCTGAAACAGAGGGGCTGAAACAGAGAGGCTGAAACAGAGGGCGAGAAACAGAGGGGCTGAATAAGAGGGGCTAAATCAGAGGGGCTGAATCAGAGGGGCTGAAACAGAGGGGCTGAATCAGAGGGGCTGAAACAGAGGGCGACAAACAGAGGGGCTGAAACAGAGGGGCTGAAACAGAGTGGCTGAAACAGAGGGGCTGAAACAGAGGGGCTGGAACAGAGGGGGAGAAACAGAGGGGCTGAAACAGAGGCGATGAATCAGAGGGGCTGAAACAGAGGGCGAGAAACAGAGGGGTTGAAGCAGAGGGCGAGAAACAAATGGGCTGAAACAGAGGGGCTGAAACAGAGGGGCTGAATCAGAGGGGCTGAAACACAGGGCGAGAAACAGAGGGGCTGAAACAGAGGACGAGAAACAGAGGGGCTGAAACAGAGGGGCTGAAACAGAGGGGCTGAAACAGAGGGCGAGAAACAGAGGGGCTGAAACAGAGGGGCTGAAGCAGAGGGCGAGAAACAGAGGGGCTGAATCAGAGGGGCTGAAACAGAGGGCGAGAAACCGAGGGGCTGAAACAGAGAGCGAGAAACAGAGGGGCTGAAACAGAGGGGCTGAAACAGAGGGGCTGAATCAGAGGGGCTGTTTCAGAGGGGCTGAATCAGAGGGGCTGAAACAGAGGGCTTGAAACAGAGGGGCTGAAACAGAGGGGCTGAATCAGTGGGGCTGTTTCAGAGGGGCTGAATCAGAGGGGCTGAAACAGTGGGCGAGAAACAGAGGGGCTGAAACAGAGGGGCTGAAACAGAGGCGATGAATCAGAGGGGCTGAAACAGAGGGCGAGAAACAGAGGGGTTGAAACAGAGGGCGAGAAACAAAGGGGCTGAAACAGAGGGGCTGAAACAGAGGGGCTGAAACTGAGGGCGAGAAACAGAGGGGCTGAAACAGAAGGCGAGAAACAGAGGGGCTGAAACAGAGGGGCTGAAACAGAGGGGCTGAAACAGAGGGCGAGAAGCAGAGGGGCTGAAACAGAGGGCGAGAAACAGACGGGCTGAAACAGAGGGGGAGAAACTGAGGGCGAGAAACAGAGGGACTGAAGCAGAGGGCGAGAAACAGAGGGACTGAAGCAGAGGGGCTGAAACAGAGGGCGAGAAACATAGGGGCTGAAACAGAGAGCGAGAAACAGAGGGGCTGAAACAGAGGGGCTGAAACAGAGGGGCTGAATCAGAGGGGCTGTTTCAGAGGGGCTGAATGAGAGGGGCTGAAACAGAGGGCGAGAAACAGAGGGGCTGATACAGAGGGGGTGAAGCAGAGGGGCTAAATCAGAGGGGCAGAAACAGAGGGCGAGAAACAGAGGGGCTGAAACAGAGGGCGAGAAACAGAGTGGCTGAAACAGAGGGGCTGAAACAGAGGGGCTGAAACAGAGGGGCTGAAACAGAGGGCGAGAAACAGAGGGGCTGAAACAGAGGGCGAGACACAGAGGTTCTGATGCAGAGGGCGAGAAACAGAGGGGCTGAAACAGAGGGTCTGAAACAGAAGGGCTGAAACAGAGGGGCTGTAACAGATGGGCGAGAAACAGAGGGGCTGAATCAGAGGGGCTGAATCAGAGGGGCTGAAACAGAGGGGCTGAAACAGAGGGCGAGAAACAGAAGGGCTGAAACAGAGGGCGAGAAACAGAGGGCGAGAAACAGAGGGGCTGAGACAGAGGGGCTGAAACAGAGGGGCTGATACAGAGGCCGTGAAACAGAGGGGCTGAAACAGAGGGCGAGAAACAGAGGGGCTGAAAAAGAGGGCGAGAAACAGAGGGGCTGAAACAGAGGGGCTGAAACAGAGGGGCTGAAACAGAGGGACTGAAACCGAGGGCGAGAAACAGAGAGGCTGAAACAGAGGGCGAGAAACAGAGGGGCTGAAACAGCGGGCGAGAAACAGAGGGGCTGAAACAGAGGGCCAGAAACAGAGGGGCTGAAACAGAGGGCCTGAAACAGAGGGCGAGAAACTGAGCGGCTGAAACAGAGGGCGAGAAACAGAGGGGCTGAAACAGAGGGCGAGAAACAGAGGGCGAGAAACAGAGGGACTGAAACAGAGGGACTGAAACAGAGGGGCTGAAACAGAGGGCGAGAAACAGATAGGCTGAAACAGAGGGACTGAAACAGAGGGCGAGAAACAGAGAGGCTGAAACAGAGGGCGAGAAACAGAGGGGCTGAAACAGAGGGCGAGAAACAGAGGGGCTAAAACAGAGGGCGAGAAACAGAGGGTCTGAAACAGAGGGGCTGAAACAGAGGGCGAGAAACTGAGCGGCTGAAACAGAGGGCGAGAAACTGAGGGGCTGAAACAGAGGGCGAGAAACAGAGGGCGAGAAACAGAGGGACTGAAACAGAGGGACTGAAACAGAGGGGCTGAAACAGAGGGCGAGAAACAGAGGGGCTGAAACAGAGGGCGAGAAACAGAGGGGCTGAAACAGAGGGGCTGAAACAGATGGGCTGAAACAGAGGGCGAGAAACAGAGGGGCTGAATCAGAGGGGCTAAATCAGAGGGGCTGAATCAGAGGGGCTGAAACAGAGGGCGACAAACAGAGGGGCTGAAACAGAGGGGCTGAAACAGAGTGGCTGAAACAGAGGGGCTGAAACAGAGGGGCTGGAACAGAGGGGGAGAAACAGAGCGGCTGAAACAGAGGCGATGAAGCAGAGGGGCTGAAACAGAGGGCGAGAAACAGAGGGGTTGAAACAGAGGGCGAGAAACAAAGGGGCTGAAACAGAGGGGCTGAAACAGAGGGGCTGAATCAGAGGGGCTGATTCAGAGGGGCTGAATCAGAGGGGCTGAAACAGAGGGCGAGAAACAGAGGGGCTGAAACAGAGGGCGAGAAACAGAGGGGCTGAAACAGAGGGGCTGAAACAGAGGGGCTGAAACAGAGGGCGAGAAACTGAGCGGCTGAAACAGAGGGCGAGAAACAGAGGGGCTGAAACAGAGGGCGAGAAACAGAGGGCGAGAAACAGAGGGACTGAAACAGAGGGACTGAAACAGAGGGGCTGAAACAGAGGGCGAGAAACAGAGGGGCTGAAACAGAGGGCGAGAAACAGAGGGGCTGAAACAGAGGGGCTGAAACAGATGGGCTGAAACAGAGGGCGAGAAACAGAGGGGCTGAATAAGAGGGGCTAAATCAGAGGGGCTGAATCAGAGGGGCTGAAACAGAGGGGCTGAATCAGAGGGGCTGAAACAGAGGGCGACAAACAGAGGGGCTGAAACAGAGGGGCTGAAACAGAGGGGCTGAAACAGAGGGCGAGAAACAGAGGGGCTGAAACAGAGGGGCTGAAGCAGAGGGCGAGAAACAGAGGGGCTGAATCAGAGGGGCTGAAACAGAGGGCGAGAAACATAGGTGCTGAAACAGAGAGCGAGAAACAGAGGGGCTGAAACAGAGAACTCAAACAGAGGGGCTGAATCAGAGGGGCTGTTTCAGAGGGGCTGAATCAGAGGGGCTGAGAAACAGAGGGCGAGAAACAGAGGGGCTGAAACAGAGGGCGAGAAACAGAGGGGCTGAAACAGAGGGGCTGAAACAGAGGGGCTGAAACAGAGGGCGAGAAACAGAGGGGCTGAAACAGAGGGGCTGAAGCAGAGGGCGAGAAACAGAGGGGCTGAATCAGAGGGGCTGAAACAGAGGGCGAGAAACATAGGTGCTGAAACAGAGAGCGAGAAACAGAGGGGCTGAAACAGAGAACTCAAACAGAGGGGCTGAATCAGAGGGGCTGTTTCAGAGGGGCTGAATCAGAGGGGCTGAGAAACAGAGGGCGAGAAACAGAGGGGCTGAAACAGAGGGCGAGAAACAGAGGGGCTGAAACAGAGGGGCTGAAACAGAGGGGCTGAAACAGAGGGCGAGAAACAGAGGGGCTGAAACAGAGGGGCTGAAGCAGAGGGCGAGAAACAGAGGGGCTGAATCAGAGGGGCTGAAACAGAGGGCGAGAAACATAGGTGCTGAAACAGAGAGCGAGAAACAGAGGGGCTGAAACAGAGGGGCTGAAACAGAGGGGCTGAATCAGAGGTGCTGTTTCAGAGGGGCTGAATCAGAGGGGCTGAAACAGAGGGCGAGAAACAGAGGGGCTGATACAGAGGGGCTGAAGCAGAGGGGCTAAATCAGAGGGGCGGAAACAGAGGGCGAGAAACAGAGGGGCTGCAACAGAGGGCGAGAAACAGAGTGGCTGAAACAGAGGGGCTGAAACAGAGGGGCTGAAACAGAGGGGCTGAAACAGAGGGCGAGAAACAGAGGGGCTGAAACAGAGGGCGAGACACAGAGGGGCTGATACAGAGGGCGAGAAACAGAGGGGCTGAAACAGAGGGTCTGAAACAGGAGGGCTGAAACAGAGGGGCTGTAACAGAGGGCGAGAAACAGAGGGGCTGAATCAGAGGGGCTGAATCAGAGGGGCTGAAACAGAGGGGCTGAACCAGAAGGCGAGAAACAGAGCGCGAGAAACAGAGCTGCTGAAACAGAGGGGCTGAAACAGAGAGGCTGATACAGAGGGCGTGAAACAGAGGGGCTGAAACAGAGGGTGAGAAACAGAGGGGCTGAAACAGAGGGGCTGAAACAGAGGGGCTGAAACAGAGGGACTGAAACAGAGGGAGAGAAACAGAGAGGCTGAAACAGAGGGCGAGAAACAAAGGGGCTGAAACAGAGGGCGAGAAACAGAGGGGCTGAAACAGAGGGGCTGAAACAGAGGGCGAGACACAGAGGGCCTGAATCAGAGGGGCTGAATCAGAGGGGCTGAAACAGAGGGGCTGAAACAGAGGGCGAGAAACAGAAGGGCTGAAACAGAGGGCGAGAAACAGAGTGCGAGAAACAGAGGGGCTGAGACAGAGGGGCTGAAACAGAGGGGCTGATACAGAGGGCGTGAAACAGAGGGGCTGAAACAGAGGGCGAGAAACAGAGGGGCTGAAAAAGAGGGCGAGAAACAGAGGGGCTGAAACAGAGGGGCTGAAACAGAGGGGCTGAAACAGAGGGACTGAAACAGAGGGCGAGAAACAGAGAGGCTGAAACAGAGGCCGAGAAACAGAGGGGCTGAAACAGAGGGCGAGAAACAGAGGGGCTGAAACAGAGGGCCAGAAACAGAGGGGCTGAAACAGAGGGGCTGAAACAGAGGGCGAGAAACTGAGCGGCTGAAACAGAGGGCGAGAAACAGAGGGGCTGAAACAGAGGGCGAGAAACAGAGGGCGAGAAACAGAGGGACTGAAACAGAGGGACTGAAACAGAGGGGCTGAAACAGAGGGCGAGAAACAGATAGGCTGAAACAGAGGGACTGAAACAGAGGGCAAGAAACAGAGGGGCTAAAACAGAGGGCGAGAAACAGAGGGGCTGAAACATGGGGGCTGAAACAGAGGGCGAGAAACTGAGCGGCTGAAACAGAGGGCGAGAAACAGAGGGGCTGAAACAGAGGGCGAGAAACAGAGGGCGAGAAACAGAGGGACTGAAACAGAGGGACTGAAACAGAGGGGCTGAAACAGAGGGCGAGAAACAGAGGGGCTGAAACAGAGGGGCTGAAACAGATGGGCTGAAACAGAGGGCGAGAAACAGAGGGGCTGAATAAGAGGGGCTAAATCAGAGGGGCTGAATCAGAGGGGCTGAAACAGAGGGGCTGAATCAGAGGGGCTGAAACAGAGGGCGACAAACAGAGGGGCTGAAACAGAGGGGCTGAAACAGAGTGGCTGAAACAGAGGGGCTGAAACAGAGGGGCTGGAACAGAGGGGGAGAAACAGAGGGGCTGAAACAGAGGCGATGAATCAGAGGGGCTGAAACAGAGGGTGAGAAACAGAGGGGTTGAAGCAGAGGGCGAGAAACAAATGGGCTGAAACAGAGGGGCTGAAACTGAGGGGCTGAATCAGAGGGGCTGAAACACAGGGCGAGAAACAGAGGGGCTGAAACAGAGGACGAGAAACAGAGGGGCTGAAACAGAGGGGCTGAAACAGAGGGGCTGAAACAGAGGGCGAGAAACAGAGGGGCTGAAACAGAGGGGCTGAAGCAGAGGGCGAGAAACAGAGGGGCTGAATCAGAGGGGCTGAAACAGAGGGCGAGAAACCGAGGGGCTGAAACAGAGAGCGAGAAACAGAGGGGCTGAAACAGAGGGGCTGAAACAGAGGGGCTGAATCAGAGGGGCTGTTTCAGAGGGGCTGAATCAGAGGGGCTGAAACAGAGGGCTTGAAACAGAGGGGCTGAAACAGAGGGGCTGAATCAGTGGGGCTGTTTCAGAGGGGCTGAATCAGAGGGGCTGAAACAGTGGGCGAGAAACAGAGGGGCTGAAACAGAGGGGCTGAAACAGAGGCGATGAATCAGAGGGGCTGAAACAGAGGGCGAGAAACAGAGGGGTTGAAACAGAGGGCGAGAAACAAAGGGGCTGAAACAGAGGGGCTGAAACAGAGGGGCTGAAACAGAGGGGCTGAATCAGAGGGGCTGTTTCAGAGGGGCTGAATCAGATGGGCTGAAACAGAGGGCGAGAAACAGAGGGGCTGTAACAGAGGGGCTGAAACAGAGGGGCTGAATCAGAGGGGCTGAAACAGAGAGCGAGAAACAGAGGGGCTGAAACAGAGGGGCTGAAACAGAGGGGCTGAATCAGAGGGGCTGTTTCAGAGGGGCTGAATCAGAGGGGCTGAAACAGAGGGCGAGAAACAGAGGGGCTGATACATAGGGGCTGAAGCAGAGGGGCTAAATCAGGGGGGCGGAAACAGAGGTTGAGAAACAGAGGGGCTGAAACAGAGGGTGAGAAACAGAGTGGCTGAAACAGAGGGGCTGAAACAGAGGCGATGAATCAGAGGGGCTGAAACAGAGGGCCAGAAACAGAGGGGCTGAAACAGAGGGCCTGAAACAGAGGGCGAGAAACTGAGCGGCTGAAACAGAGGGCGAGAAACAGAGGGGCTGAAACAGAGGGCGAGAAACAGAGGGCGAGAAACAGAGGGACTGAAACAGAGGGACTGAAACAGAGGGGCTGAAACAGAGGGCGAGAAACAGCTAGGCTGAAACAGAGGGACAGAAACAGAGGGCGAGAAACAGAGAGGCTGAAACAGAGGGCGAGAAACAGAGGGGCTGAAACAGAGGGCGAGAAACAGAGGGGCTAAAACAGAGGGCGAGAAACAGAGGGTCTGAAACAGAGGGGCTGAAACAGAGGGCGAGAAACTGAGCGGCTGAAACAGAGGGCGAGAAACAGAGGGGCTGAAACAGAGGGCGAGAAACAGAGGGCGAGAAACAGAGGGACTGAAACAGAGGGGCTGAAACAGAGGGCGAGAAACAGAGGGGCTGAAACAGAGGGCGAGAAACAGAGGGGCTGAAACAGAGGGGCTGAAACAGATGGGCTGAAACAGAGGGCGAGAAACAGAGGGGCTGAATCAGAGGGGCTAAATCAGAGGGGCTGAATCAGAGGGGCTGAAACAGAGGGGCTGAATCAGAGGGGCTGAAACAGAGGGCGACAAACAGAGGGGCTGAAACAGAGGGGCTGAAACAGAGTGGCTGAAACAGAGGGGCTGAAACAGAGGGGCTGGAACAGAGGGGGAGAAACAGAGCGGCTGAAACAGAGGCGATGAAGCAGAGGGGCTGAAACAGAGGGCGAGAAACAGAGGGGTTGAAACAGAGGGCGAGAAACAAAGGGGCTGAAACAGAGGGGCTGAAACAGAGGGGCTGAATCAGAGGGGCTGATTCAGAGGGGCTGAATCAGAGGGGCTGAAACAGAGGGCGAGAAACAGAGGGGCTGAAACAGAGGGCGAGAAACAGAGGGGCTGAAACAGAGGGGCTGAAACAGAGGGGCTGAAACAGAGGGCGAGAAACTGAGCGGCTGAAACAGAGGGCGAGAAACAGAGGGGCTGAAACAGAGGGCGAGAAACAGAGGGCGAGAAACAGAGGGACTGAAACAGAGGGACTGAAACAGAGGGGCTGAAACAGAGGGCGAGAAACAGAGGGGCTGAAACAGAGGGCGAGAAACAGAGGGGCTGAAACAGAGGGGCTGAAACAGATGGGCTGAAACAGAGGGCGAGAAACAGAGGGGCTGAATAAGAGGGGCTAAATCAGAGGGGCTGAATCAGAGGGGCTGAAACAGAGGGGCTGAATCAGAGGGGCTGAAACAGAGGGCGACAAACAGAGGGGCTGAAACAGAGGGGCTGAAACAGAGTGGCTGAAACAGAGGGGCTGAAACAGAGGGGCTGGAACAGAGGGGGAGAAACAGAGGGGCTGAAACAGAGGCGATGAAGCAGAGGGGCTGAAACAGAGGGCGAGAAACAGAGGGGTTGAAACAGAGGGCGAGAAACAAAGGGGCTGAAACAGAGGGGCTGAAACAGAGGGGCTGAATCAGAGGGGCTGATTCAGAGGGGCTGAATCAGAGGGGCTGAAACAGAGGGCGAGAAACAGAGGGGCTGAAACAGAGGGCGAGAAACAGAGGGGCTGAAACAGAGGGGCTGAAACAGAGGGGCTGAAACAGAGGGCGAGAAACAGAGGGGCTGAAACAGAGGGGCTGAAGCAGAGGGCGAGAAACAGAGGGGCTGAATCAGAGGGGCTGAAACAGAGGGCGAGAAACATAGGTGCTGAAACAGAGAGCGAGAAACAGAGGGGCTGAAACAGAGAACTCAAACAGAGGGGCTGAATCAGAGGGGCTGTTTCAGAGGGGCTGAATCAGAGGGGCTGAGAAACAGAGGGCGAGAAACAGAGGGGCTGAAACAGAGGGCGAGAAACAGAGGGGCTGAAACAGAGGGGCTGAAACAGAGGGGCTGAAACAGAGGGCGAGAAACAGAGGGGCTGAAACAGAGGGGCTGAAGCAGAGGGCGAGAAACAGAGGGGCTGAATCAGAGGGGCTGAAACAGAGGGCGAGAAACATAGGTGCTGAAACAGAGAGCGAGAAACAGAGGGGCTGAAACAGAGGGGCTGAAACAGAGGGGCTGAATCAGAGGTGCTGTTTCAGAGGGGCTGAATCAGAGGGGCTGAAACAGAGGGCGAGAAACAGAGGGGCTGATACAGAGGGGCTGAAGCAGAGGGGCTAAATCAGAGGGGCGGAAACAGAGGGCGAGAAACAGAGGGGCTGCAACAGAGGGCGAGAAACAGAGTGGCTGAAACAGAGGGGCTGAAACAGAGGGGCTGAAACAGAGGGGCTGAAACAGAGGGCGAGAAACAGAGGGGCTGAAACAGAGGGCGAGACACAGAGGGGCTGATACAGAGGGCGAGAAACAGAGGGGCTGAAACAGAGGGTCTGAAACAGGAGGGCTGAAACAGAGGGGCTGTAACAGAGGGCGAGAAACAGAGGGGCTGAATCAGAGGGGCTGAATCAGAGGGGCTGAAACAGAGGGGCTGAACCAGAAGGCGAGAAACAGAGCGCGAGAAACAGAGCTGCTGAAACAGAGGGGCTGAAACAGAGAGGCTGATACAGAGGGCGTGAAACAGAGGGGCTGAAACAGAGGGCGAGAAACAGAGGGGCTGAAACAGAGGGGCTGAAACAGAGGGGCTGAAACAGAGGGACTGAAACAGAGGGAGAGAAACAGAGAGGCTGAAACAGAGGGCGAGAAACAAAGGGGCTGAAACAGAGGGCGAGAAACAAAGGGGCTGAAACAGAGGGGCTGAAACAGAGGGCGAGACACAGAGGGGCTGAATCAGAGGGGCTGAATCAGAGGGGCTGAAACAGAGGGGCTGAAACAGAGGGCGAGAAACAGAAGGGCTGAAACAGAGGGCGAGAAACAGAGGGCGAGAAACAGAGGGGCTGAGACAGAGGGGCTGAAACAGAGGGGCTGATACAGAGGGCGTGAAACAGAGGGGCTGAAACAGAGGGCGAGAAACAGAGGGGCTGAAAAAGAGGGCGAGAAACAGAGGGGCTGAAACAGAGGGGCTGAAACAGAGGGGCTGAAACAGAGGGACTGAAACAGAGGGCGAGAAACAGAGAGGCTGAAACAGAGGCCGAGAAACAGAGGGGCTGAAACAGAGGGCGAGAAACAGAGGGGCTGAAACAGAGGGCCAGAAACAGAGGGGCTGAAACAGAGGGGCTGAAACAGAGGGCGAGAAACTGAGCGGCTGAAACAGAGGGCGAGAAACAGAGGGGCTGAAACAGAGGGCGAGAAACAGAGGGCGAGAAACAGAGGGACTGAAACAGAGGGACTGAAACAGAGGGGCTGAAACAGAGGGCGAGAAACAGATAGGCTGAAACAGAGGGACTGAAACAGAGGGCAAGAAACAGAGGGGCTAAAACAGAGGGCGAGAAACAGAGGGGCTGAAACATGGGGGCTGAAACAGAGGGCGAGAAACTGAGCGGCTGAAACAGAGGGCGAGAAACAGAGGGGCTGAAACAGAGGGCGAGAAACAGAGGGCGAGAAACAGAGGGACTGAAACAGAGGGACTGAAACAGAGGGGCTGAAACAGAGGGCGAGAAACAGAGGGGCTGAAACAGAGGGCGAGAAACAGAGGGGCTGAAACAGAGGGGCTGAAACAGAGAGGCTGAAACAGAGGGCGAGAAACAGAGGGGCTGAATAAGAGGGGCTAAATCAGAGGGGCTGAATCAGAGGGGCTGAAACAGAGGGGCTGAATCAGAGGGGCTGAAACAGAGGGCGACAAACAGAGGGGCTGAAACAGAGGGGCTGAAACAGAGTGGCTGAAACAGAGGGGCTGAAACAGAGGGGCTGGAACAGAGGGGGAGAAACAGAGGGGCTGAAACAGAGGCGATGAATCAGAGGGGCTGAAACAGAGGGCGAGAAACAGAGGGGTTGAAGCAGAGGGCGAGAAACAAATGGGCTGAAACAGAGGGGCTGAAACAGAGGGGCTGAATCAGAGGGGCTGAAACACAGGGCGAGAAACAGAGGGGCTGAAACAGAGGACGAGAAACAGAGGGGCTGAAACAGAGGGGCTGAAACAGAGGGGCTAAAACAGAGGGCGAGAAACAGAGGGGCTGAAACAGAGGGGCTGAAGCAGAGGGCGAGAAACAGAGGGGCTGAATCAGAGGGGCTGAAACAGAGGGCGAGAAACCGAGGGGCTGAAACAGAGAGCGAGAAACAGAGGGGCTGAAACAGAGGGGCTGAAACAGAGGGGCTGAATCAGAGGGGCTGTTTCAGAGGGGCTGAATCAGAGGGGCTGAAACAGAGGGCTTGAAACAGAGGGGCTGAAACAGAGGGGCTGAATCAGTGGGGCTGTTTCAGAGGGGCTGAATCAGAGGGGCTGAAACAGTGGGCGAGAAACAGAGGGGCTGAAACAGAGGGGCTGAAACAGAGGCGATGAATCAGAGGGGCTGAAACAGAGGGCGAGAAACAGAGGGGTTGAAACAGAGGGCGAGAAACAAAGGGGCTGAAACAGAGGGGCTGAAACAGAGGGGCTGAAACAGAGGGGCTGAATCAGAGGGGCTGTTTCAGAGGGGCTGAATCAGAGGGGCTGAAACAGAGGGCGAGAAACAGAGGGGCTGATACATAGGGGCTGAAGCAGAGGGGCTAAATCAGGGGGGCGGAAACAGAGGTTGAGAAACAGAGGGGCTGAAACAGAGGGTGAGAAACAGAGTGGCTGAAACAGAGGGGCTGAAACAGAGGCGATGAATCAGAGGGGCTGAAACAGAGGGCGAGAAACAGAGGGGTTGAAACAGAGGGCGAGAAACAAAGGGGCTGAAACAGAGGGGCTGAAACAGAGGGGCTCAATCAGAGGGGCTGATTCAGAGGGGCTGAATCAGAGGGGCTGAAACAGAGGGCGAGAAACAGAGGGGCTGAAACAGAGGGCGAGAAACAGAGGGGCTGAAACAGAGGGGCTGAAACAGAGGGGCTGAAACAGAGGGCGAGAAACAGAGGGGCTGAAACAGAGGGGCTGAAGCAGAGGGCGGGAAACAGAGGGGCTGAATCAGAGGGGCTGAAACAGAGGGCGAGAAACTTAGGGGCTGAAAATGAGAGCGAGAAACAGAGGGGCTGAAACAGAGGGGCTGAAACAGAGAGGCTGAATCAGAGGGGCTGTTTCAGAGGGGCTGAATCAGAGGGGCTGAAACAGAGGGCGAGAAACAGAGGGGCTGATACAGAGGGCCTGAAGCAGAGGGGCTAAATCAGAGGGGCGGAAACAGAGGGCGAGAAACAGAGGGGCTGAAACAGAGGGGCTGAAACAGAGGGCGAGAAACAGAGGGGCTGAAACAGAGGGCGAGACACAGAGGGGCTGATACAGAGGGCGAGAAACAGAGGGGCTGAAACAGAGGGTCTGAAACAGGAGGGCTGAAACAGAGGGGCTGTAACAGAGGGCGAGAAACAGAGGGGCTGAATCAGAGGGGCTGAATCAGAGGGGCTGAAACAGAGGGGCTGAACCAGAGGGCGAGAAACAGAAGGGCTGAAACAGAGGGCGAGAAACAGAGGGCGAGAAACAGAGGTGCTGAAACAGAGGGGCTGAAACAGAGAGGCTGATACAGAGGGCGTGAAACAGAGGGGCTGAAACAGAGGGCGAGAAACAGAGGGGCTGAAACAGAGGGTCTGAAACAGAGGGGCTGAAACAGAGGGACTGAAACAGAGGGCGAGAAACAGCGAGGCTGAAACAGAGGGCGAGAAACAAAGGGGCTGAAAGAGAGGGCGAGAAACAGAGGGGCTGAAACAGAGGGGCCGAAACAGAGGGCGAGAAACAGAGGGGCTGAATCAGAGGGGCTGAATCAGAGGGGCTGAAACAGAGGGGCTGAAAGAGAGGGCGAGAAACAGAGGGGCTGAAACAGAGGGCCAGAAACAGAGGGGCTGATACAGAGGGCCTGAAGCAGAGGGGCTAAATCAGAAGGGCGGAAACAGAGGGCGAGAAACAGAGGGGCTGAAACAGAGGGGCTGAAACAGAGGGCGAGAAACAGAGGGGCTGAAACAGAGGGCGAGACACAGAGGGGCTGATACAGAGGGCGAGAAACAGAGGGGCTGAAACAGAGGGTCTGAAACAGAGGGGCTGAAACAGAGGGACTGAAACAGATGGCGAGAAACAGCGAGGCTGAAACAGAGGGCGAGAAACAAAGGGGCTGAAAGAGAGGGCGAGAAACAGAGGGGCTGAAACAGAGGGGCTGATACAGAGGGCGTGAAACAGAGGGGCTGAAACAGAGGGCGAGAAACAGAGGGGCTGAAAAAGAGGGCGAGAAACAGAGGGGCTGAAACAGAGGGGCTGAAACAGAGAGGCTGAAACAGAGGGACTGAAACCGAGGGCGAGAAACAGAGAGGCTGAAACAGAGGGCGAGAAACAGAGGGGCTGAAACAGAGGGCGAGAAACAGAGGGGCTGAAACAGAGAGCCAGAAACAGAGGGGCTGAAACAGAGGGCGAGAAACAGAGGGGCTGAAACAGAGGGCGAGAAACAGAGGGGCTGAAACAGAGGGCGAGAAACAGAGGGCGAGAAACAGAGGGACTGAAACAGAGGGACTGAAACAGAGGGGCTGAAACAGAGGGCGAGAAACAGATAGGCTGAAACAGAGGGACTGAAACAGAGGGCCAGAAACAGAGAGGCTGAAACAGAGGGCGAGAAACAGAGGGGCTGAAACAGAGGGCAAGAAACAGAGGGGCTAAAACAGAGGGCGAGAAACAGAGGGGCTGAAACAGAGGGGCTGAAACAGAGGGCGAGAAACTGAGCGCCTGAAACAGAGGGCGAGAAAAAGAGGGGCTGAAACAGAGGGCGAGAAACAGAGGGGCTGAAACAGAGGGCGAGAAACAGAGGGGCTGAAACAGAGGGGCTGAAACAGATGGGCTGAAACAGAGGGTGAGAAACAGAGGGGCTGAATCAGAGGGGCTAAATCAGAGGGGCTGATTCAGAGGGGCTGAAACAGAGGGGCTGAATCAGAGTGGCTGAAACAGAGGGCGACAAACAGAGGGGCTGAAACAGAGGGGCTGAAACAGAGTGGCTGAACCAGAGGGGCTGAAACAGAGGGGCTGGAACAGAGGGGGAGAAACAGAGGGGCTGAAACAGAGGCGATGAATCAGAGGGGCTGAAACAGAGGGCGAGAAACAGAGGGGTTGAAACAGACGGCGAGAAACAGAGGGGCTGAAACAGAGTGGCTGAAACAGAGGGGCTGAAACAGAGGGGCTGGAACAGAGGGGGAGAAACAGAGGTGCTGAAACAGAGGGGCTGAAACAGAGAGGCTGATACAGAGGGCGTGAAACAGAGGGGCTGAAACAGAGGGCGAGAAACAGAGGGGCTGAAACAGAGGGGCTGAAACAGAGGGACTGATACAGAGGGCGAGAAACAGCGAGGCTGAAACAGAGGGCGAGAAACAAAGGGGCTGAAACAGAGGGCGAGAAACAGAGGGGCTGAAACAGAGGGGCTGAAACAGAGGGCGAGAAACAGAGGGGCTGAGTCAGAGGGGCTGAATCAGAGGGGCTGAAACAGAGGTGCTGAAACAGAGGGCGAGAAACAGAAGGGCTGAAACAGAGGGCGAGAAACAGAGGGCGAGAAACAGAGGGGCTGAGACAGAGGGGCTGAAACAGAGGGGCTGATACAGAGGGCGTGAAACAGAGGGGCTGAAACAGAGGGCGAGAAACAGAGGGGCTGAAAAAGAGGGCGAGAAACAGAGGGGCTGAAACAGAGGGGCTGAAACCGAGGGGCTGAAACAGAGGGACTGAAACCGAGGGCGAGAAACAGAGAGGCTGAAACAGAGGGCGAGAAACAGAGGGGCTGAAACAGAGGGCGAGAAACAGAGGGGCTGAAACAGAGGGCCAGAAACAGAGGGGCTGAAACTGAGGGGCTGAAACAGAGGGCGAGAAACTGAGCGCCTGAAACAGAGGGCGAGAAACAGAGGGGCTGAAACAGAGGGCGAGAAAAGAGGGCGAGAAACAGAGGGACTGAAACAGAGGGACTGAAACAGAGGGGCTGAAACAGAGGGCGAGAAACAGATAGGCTGAAACAGAGGGACTGAAAGAGAGGGCGAGAAACAGAGAGGCTGAAACAGAGGGCGAGAAACAGAGGGGCTGAAACAGAGGGCTAGAAACAGAGGGGCTAAAACAGAGGGCGAGAAACAGAGGGGCTGAAACAGAGGGGCTGAAACAGAGGGCGAGAAACTGAGCGGCTGAAACAGAGGGCGAGAAAAAGAGGGGCTGAAACAGAGGGCGAGAAACAGAGGGCGAGAAACAGAGGGACTGAAACAGAGGGACTGGAACAGAGGGGCTGAAACAGAGGGCGAGAAACAGAGGGGCTGAAACAGAGGGCGAGAAACAGAGGGGCTGAAACAGAGGGGCTGAAACAGATGGGCTGAAACAGAGGGTGAGAAACAGAGGGGCTGAATCAGAGGGGCGAAATCAGAGGGGCTGAATCAGAGGGGCTGAAACAGAGGGGCTGAATCAGAGTGGCTGAAACAGAGGGCGACAAACAGAGGGGCTGAAACAGATGGGCTGAAACAGAGTGGCTGAAACAGAGGGGCTGAAACAGAGGGGCTGGAACAGAGGGGGAGAAACAGAGTGGCTGAAACAGAGGTGATGAATCAGAGGGGCTGAAACAGAGGGCGAGAAACAGAGGGGTTGAAACAGAGGGCGAGAAACAAAGGAGCTGAAACAGAGGGGCTGAAACAGAGGGGCTGAATCAGAGGGGCTGATTCAGAGGGGCTGAATCAGAGGGGCTGAAACAGAGGTCGAGAAACAGAGGGGCTGAAACAGAGGACGAGAAACAGAGGGGCTGAAACAGAGGGGCTGAAACAGAGGGGCTGAAACAGAGGGCGAGAAACAGAGGGGCTGAAACAGAGGGGCTGAAACAGAGGGCGAGAAACCTAGGGGCTGAAACAGAGAGCGAGAAACAGAGGGGCTGAAACAGAGGGGCTGAAACAGAGGGGCTGAATCAGAGGGGCTGTTTCAGAGGGGCTGCATCAGAGGGGCTGAAACAGAGGGCGAGAAACAGAGGGGCTGATACAGAGGGGCTGAAGCAGAGGGGCTAAATCAGG
Source organism: Chiloscyllium punctatum (assembly GCF_047496795.1). Lineage (NCBI taxonomy): Eukaryota > Metazoa > Chordata > Chondrichthyes > Orectolobiformes > Hemiscylliidae > Chiloscyllium > Chiloscyllium punctatum. The sequence continues at coordinate 143,468,477 of NC_092742.1, forward strand.
GGGGCGGAAACAGAGGGTTAGAAACAGAGGGGCTGAAACAGAGGGTGAGAAACAGAGTGGCTGAAACAGAGGGGCTGAAACAGAGGGGCTGAAACAGAGGGGCTGAAACAGAGGGCGAGAAACAGAAGGGCTGAAACAGAGGGCGAGAAACAGAGGTGCTGAAACAGAGGGGCTGAAACAGAGAGGCTGATACAGAGGGCGTGAAACAGAGGGGCTGAAACAGAGGGCGAGAAACAGAGGGGCTGAAACAGAGGGGCTGAAACAGAGGGGCTGAAACAGAGGGACTGAAACAGAGGGCGAGAAACAGAGAGGCTGAAACAGAGGGCGAGAAACAAAGGGGCTGAAACAGAGGGCGAGAAACAGAGGGGCTGAAACAGAGGGACTGAAACAGAGGGCCAGAAACAGAGAGGCTGAAACAGAGGGCGAGAAACAGAGGGGCTGAAACAGAGGGCAAGAAACAGAGGGGCTAAAACAGAGGGCGAGAAACAGAGGGGCTGAAACAGAGGGGCTGAAACAGAGGGCGAGAAACTGAGCGCCTGAAACAGAGGGCGAGAAAAAGAGGGGCTGAAACAGAGGGCGAGAAACAGAGGGGCTGAAACAGAGGGGCTGAAACAGAGGGCGAGAAACAGAGGGGCTGAAACAGAGGGGCTGAAACAGAGGGCGAGAAACAGAGGCGCTGAAACAGAGGGCGAGAAACAGAGGGGCTGAAACAGAGGGGCTGAAACAGAGGGCGAGATACAGAGGGGCTGAAACATAGGGGCTGAAACAGAGGGCGAGAAACTGAGGGGCTGATACAGAGGGCGAGAAACAGAGGGGCTGAAACAGAGGGTCTGAAACAGGAGGGCTGAAACAGAGGGGCTGTAACAGAGGGCAAGAAACAGAGGGGCTGAATCAGAGGGGCTGAATCAGAGGGGCTGAAACAGAGGGGCTGAACCAGAGGGGGAGAAACAGAAGGGCTGAAACAGAGGGCGAGAAACAGAGGACGAGAAACATAGGTGCTGAAACAGAGGGGCTGAAACAGAGAGGCTGATACAGAGGGCGTGAAACAGAGGGGCTGAAACAGAGGGCGAGAAACAGAGGGGCTGAAACAGAGGGGCTGAAACAGAGGGGCTGAAACAGAGGGACTGAAACAGAGGGCGAGAAACAGAGAGGCTGAAACAGAGGGCGAGAAACAAAGGGGCTGAAACAGAGGGCGAGAATCAGAGGGGCTGAAACAGAGGGGCTGAAACAGAGGGCGAGAAACAGAGGGGCTGAATCAGAGGGGCTGAATCAGAGGGGCTGAAACAGAGGGGCTGAAACAGAGGGGCTGATACAGAGGGCGTGAAACAGAGGGGCTGAAACAGAGGGCGAGAAACAGAGGGGCTGAAACAGAGGGGCTGAAACAGAGGGGCTGAAACAGAGGGACTGAAACAGAGGGCGAGAAACAGAGAGGCTGAAACAGAGGGCGAGAAACAGAGGGGCTGAAACAGAGGGCGAGAAACAGAGGGGCTGAAACAGAGGGCCAGAAACAGAGGGGCTGAAACTGAGGGGCTGAAACAGAGGGCGAGAAACTGAGCGCCTGAAACAGAGGGCGAGAAACAGAGGGGCTGAAACAGAGGGCGAGAAACAGAGGGCGAGAAACAGAGGGACTGAAACAGAGGGACTGAAACAGAGGGGCTGAAACAGAGATCGAGAAACAGATATGCTGAAACAGAGGGACTGAAACAGAGGGCGAGAAACAGAGAGGCTGAAACAGAGGGCGAGAAACAGAGGGGCTGAAACAGAGGGCGAGAAACAGAGGGGCTAAAACAGAGGGCGAGAAACAGAGAGGCTGAAACAGAGGGCGAGAAACAGAGGGGCTGAAACAGAGGGCGAGAAACAGAGGGGCTGAAACAGAGGTCGAGAAACAGAGGGCGAGAAACAGAGGGACTGAAAAAGTGGGACTGAAACAGAGGGGCTGACACAGAGGGCGAGAAATTGAGGGGCTGAAACATAGGGCAAGAAACAGAGGGGCTGAAACAGAGGGGCTGAAACAGATGGGCTGAAACAGAGGGCGAGAAACAGAGGGGCTGAATCAGAGGGGCTAAATCAGAGGGGCTGAATCAGTGGGGCTGAAACAGAGGGGCTGAATCAGAGGGGCTGAAACAGAGGGGCTGAAACAGAGGGGCTGAAACAGAGTGGCTGAAACAGAGGGGCTGAAACAGAGGGGCTGGAACAGAGGGGGAGAAACAGAGGGGCTGAAACAGAGGCGATGAATCAGAGGGGCTGAAACAGAGGGCGAGAAACAGAGGGGTTGAAACAGAGGGCGAGAAACAAAGGGGCTGAAACAGAGGGGCTGAATCAGAGGGGCTGAAACAGAGGGGCTGAAACAGAGGGGCTGAAACAGAGGGCGAGAAACAGAGGGGCTGAATCAGAGGGGCTGAATCAGAGGGGCTGAAACAGAGGGGCTGAAACAGAGGGCGAGAAACAGAAGGGCTGAAACAGATGGCGAGAAACAGAGGGCGAGAAACAGAGGGGCTGAGACAGAGGGGCTGAAACAGAGAGGCTGATACAGAGGGCGTGAAACAGAGGGGCTGAAACAGAGGGCGAGAAACAGAGGGGCTGAAAAAGAGGGCGAGAAACAGAGGGGCTGAAACAGAGGGGCTGAAACAGAGGGGCTGAAACAGAGGGACTGAAACAGAGGGCGAGAAACTGAGAGGCTGAAACAGAGGGCGAGAAACAGAGAGGCTGAAACAGAGGGCGAGAAACAGAGGGGCTGAAACAGAGGGCCAGAAACAGAGGGGCTGAAACTGAGGGGCTGAAACAGAGGGCGAGAAACTGAGCGCCTGAAACAGAGGGCGAGAAACAGAGGGGCTGAAACAGAGGGCGAGAAACAGAGGGCGAGAAACAGAGGGACTGAAACAGAGGGACTGAAACAGAGGGGCTGAAACAGAGATCGAGAAACAGATATGCTGAAACAGAGGGACTGAAACAGAGGGCGAGAAACAGAGAGGCTGAAACAGAGGGCGAGAAACAGAGGGGCTGAAACAGAGGGCGAGAAACAGAGGGGCTAAAACAGAGGGCGAGAAACTGAGCGGCTGAAACAGAGGGCGAGAAACAGAGGGGCTGAAACAGAGGGCGAGAAACAGAGGGCGAGAAACAGAGGGACTGAAAAAGTGGGACTGTAACAGAGGGGCTGAAACAGAGGGCGAGAAACAGAGGGGCTGAAACAGAGGGCAAGAAACAGAGGGGCTGAAACAGAGGGGCTGAAACAGATGGGCTGAAACAGAGGGCGAGAAACAGAGGGGCTGAATCAGAGGGGCTGAAAGAGAGGGCCTGAATCAGAGGGGCTGAAACAGAGGGGCTGAAACAGAGGGGCTGAAACAGTGTGGCTGAAACAGAGGGGCTGAAACAGAGGGGCTGGAACAGAGGGGGAGAAACAGAGGGGCTGAAACAGAGGCGATGAATCAGAGGGGCTGAAACAGAGGGCGAGAAACAGAGGGGTTGAAACAGAGGGCGAGAAATAAAGGGTCTGAAACAGAGGGGCTGAAACAGAGGGGCTGAATCAGAGGGGCTGATTCAGAGGGGCTGAAACAGAGGGCGAGAAACAGAGGGGCTGAAACAGAGGGCGAGAAACTGAGGGTTTGAAACAGAGGGGCTGAAACAGAGGGGCTGAAACAGAGGGCGAGAAACAGAGGGGCTGAAACAGAGGGGCTGAAGCAGAGGGCGAGAAACAGAGGGGCTGAATCAGAGGGGCTGAAACAGAGGGCGAGAAACATAGGGGCTGAAACAGAGAGCGAGAAACAGAGGGGCTGAAACAGAGGGGCTGAAACAGAGGGGCTGAATCAGAGGGGCTGTTTCAGAGGGGCTGAATCAGAGGGGCTGAAACAGAGGGCGAGAAACAGAGGGGCTGATACAGAGGGGCTGAAGCAGAGGGGCTAAATCAGAGGGGCGGAAACAGAGGGCGAGAAACAGAGGGGCTGAAACAGAGGGCGAGAAACAGAGTGGCTGAAACAGAGGGGCTGAAACAGAGGGGCTGAAACAGAGGGCGAGAAACAGAGGGGCTGAAACAGAGGGGCTGAAACAGAGGGCGAGAAACAGAGGCGCTGAAACAGAGGGCGAGAAACAGAGGGGCTGAAACAGAGGGGCTGAAACAGAGGGCGAGATACAGAGGGGCTGAAACATAGGGGCTGAAACAGAGGGCGAGAAACTGAGCTGCTGAAACAGAGGGCGAGAAACAGAGGGGCTGAAACAGAGGGCGAGAAACTGAGGGGCTGAAACAGAGGGCGAGACACAGAGGGGCTGATACAGAGGGCGAGAAACAGAGGGGCTGAAACAGAGGGTCTGAAACAGGAGGGCTGAAACAGAGGGGCTGTAACAGAGGGCGAGAAACAGAGGGACTGAAACAGAGGGGCTGAATCAGAGGGGCTGAAACAGAGGGGCTGAACCAGAGGGCGAGAAACAGAAGGGCTGAAACAGAGGGCGAGAAACAGAGGGCGAGAAACAGAGGTGCTGAAACAGAGGGGCTGAAACAGAGAGGCTGATACAGAGGGCGTGAAACAGAGGGGCTGAAACAGAGGGCGAGAAACAGAGGGGCTGAAACAGAGGGGCTGAAACAGAGGGGCTGAAACAGAGGGGCTGAAACAGAGGGACTGAAACAGAGGGCGATAAACAGAGAGGCTGAAACAGAGGGCGAGAAACAAAGGGGCTGAAACAGAGGGCGAGAATCAGAGGGGCTGAAACAGAGGGGCAGAATCAGAGGGGCTGAATCAGAGGGGCTGAAACAGAGGGGCTGAAACAGAGGGCGAGAAACAGAAGGGCTGAAACAGATGGCGAGAAACAGAGGGCGAGAAACAGAGGGGCTGAAACAGAGGGGCTGAAACAGATGGGCTGAAACAGAGGGCGAGAAACAGAGGGGCTGAAACAGAGGGCGAGAAACAGAGGGCGAGAAACAGAGGGACTGAAACAGAGGGACTGAAACAGAGGGGCTGAAACAGAGATCGAGAAACAGATATGCTGAAACAGAGGGACTGAAACAGAGGGCGAGAAACAGAGAGGCTGAAACAGAGGGCGAGAAACAGAGGGGCTGAAACAGAGGGCGAGAAACAGAGGGGCTAAAACAGAGGGCGAGAAACTGAGCGGCTGAAACAGAGGGCGAGAAACAGAGGGGCTGAAACAGAGGGCGAGAAACAGAGGGCGAGAAACAGAGGGACTGAAACAGAGGGGCTGAAACAGAGGGGCTGAAACAGAGGGCGAGAAACAGAGGTCGAGAAACAGAGGGCGAGAAACAGAGGGACTGAAACAGAGGGGCTGAAACAGAGGGGCTGAAACAGAGGGCGAGAAACAGAGGGGCTGAAACAGAGGGCGAGAAAAAGAGGGGCTGAAACCGAGGGACTGAATCAGAGGGGCTGAAACAGAGGGGCTGATACAGAGGGCGACAAACAGAGGGGCTGAAACAGTGGGGGAGAAACAGAGCGGCTGAAACAGAGGGGCAGAATCAGAGGGGCTGAAACAGAGGGGCTGGAACAGAGGGGGAGAAACAGAGGGGCTGAAACAGAGGCGATGAATCAGAGGGGCTGAAACAGAGGGCGAGAAATAGAGGGGTTGAAACAGAGGGCGAGAAACAAAGGGGCTGAAACAGAGGGGCTGAAACAGAGGGGCTGAATCAGAGGGGCTGATTCAGAGGGGCTGAATCAGAGGGGCTGAAACAGAGGGCGAGAAACAGAGGGGCTGAAACAGAGGGCGAGAAACTGAGGGGTTGAAACAGAGGGGCTGAAACAGAGGGGCTGAAACAGAGGGCGAGAAACAGAGGGGCTGAAACAGAGGGGCTGAAGCAGAGGGCGAGAAACAGAGGGGCTGAATCAGAGGGGCTGAAACAGAGGGCGAGAAACATAGGGGCTGAAACAGAGAGCGAGAAACAGAGGGGCTGAAACAGAGGGGCTGAAACAGAGGGGCTGAATCAGAGGGGCTGTTTCAGAGGGGCTGAATCAGAGGGGCTGAAACAGAGGGCGAGAAACAGAGGGGCTGATACAGAGGGGCTGAAGCAGAGGGGCTGAAACAGAGGGCGAGAAACTGAGCTGCTGAAACAGAGGGCGAGAAACAGAGGGGCTGAAACAGAGGGCGAGAAACTGAGGGGCTGAAACAGAGGGCGAGACACAGAGGGGCTGATACAGAGGGCGAGAAACAGAGGGGCTGAAACAGAGGGTCTGAAACAGGAGGGCTGAAACAGAGGGGCTGTAACAGAGGGCGAGAAACAGAGGGGCTGAATCAGAGGGGCTGAATCAGAGGGGCTGAAACAGAGGGGCTGAACCAGAGGGCGAGAAACAGAAGGGCTGAAACAGAGGGCGAGAAACAGAGGGCGAGAAACAGAGGTGCTGAAACAGAGGGGCTGAAACAGAGAGGCTGATACAGAGGGCGTGAAACAGAGGGGCTGAAACAGAGGGCGAGAAACAGAGGGGCTGAAACAGAGGGGCTGAAACAGAGGGGCTGAAACAGAGGGGCTGAAACAGAGGGACTGAAACAGAGGGCGATAAACAGAGAGGCTGAAACAGAGGGCGAGAAACAAAGGGGCTGAAACAGAGGGCGAGAATCAGAGGGGCTGAAACAGAGGGGCTGAAACAGAGGGCGAGAAACAGAGGGGCTGAATCAGAGGGGCTGAATCAGAGGGGCTGAAACAGAGGGGCTGAAACAGAGGGCGAGAAACAGAAGGGCTGAAACAGATGGCGAGAAACAGAGGGCGAGAAACAGAGGGGCTGAAACAGAGGGGCTGAAACAGATGGGCTGAAACAGAGGGCGAGAAACAGAGGGGCTGAAACAGAGGGCGAGAAACAGAGGGCGAGAAACAGAGGGACTGAAACAGAGGGACTGAAACAGAGGGGCTGAAACAGAGATCGAGAAACAGATATGCTGAAACAGAGGGACTGAAACAGAGGGCGAGAAACAGAGAGGCTGAAACAGAGGGCGAGAAACAGAGGGGCTGAAACAGAGGGCGAGAAACAGAGGGGCTAAAACAGAGGGCGAGAAACTGAGCGGCTGAAACAGAGGGCGAGAAACAGAGGGGCTGAAACAGAGGGCGAGAAACAGAGGGCGAGAAACAGAGGGACTGAAACAGAGGGGCTGAAACAGAGGGGCTGAAACAGAGGGCGAGAAACAGAGGTCGAGAAACAGAGGGCGAGAAACAGAGGGACTGAAACAGAGGGGCTGAAACAGAGGGGCTGAAACAGAGGGCGAGAAACAGAGGGGCTGAAACAGAGGGCGAGAAAAAGAGGGGCTGAAACCGAGGGACTGAATCAGAGGGGCTGAAACAGAGGGGCTGATACAGAGGGCGACAAACAGAGGGGCTGAAACAGTGGGGGAGAAACAGAGCGGCTGAAACAGAGGGGCAGAATCAGAGGGGCTGAAACAGAGGGGCTGGAACAGAGGGGGAGAAACAGAGGGGCTGAAACAGAGGCGATGAATCAGAGGGGCTGAAACAGAGGGCGAGAAACAGAGGGGTTGAAACAGAGGGCGAGAAACAAAGGGGCTGAAACAGAGGGGCTGAAACAGAGGGGCTGAATCAGAGGGGCTGATTCAGAGGGGCTGAATCAGAGGGGCTGAAACAGAGGGCGAGAAACAGAGGGGCTGAAACAGAGGGCGAGAAACTGAGGGGTTGAAACAGAGGGGCTGAAACAGAGGGGCTGAAACAGAGGGCGAGAAACAGAGGGGCTGAAACAGAGGGGCTGAAGCAGAGGGCGAGAAACAGAGGGGCTGAATCAGAGGGGCTGAAACAGAGGGCGAGAAACATAGGGGCTGAAACAGAGAGCGAGAAACAGAGGGGCTGAAACAGAGGGGCTGAAACAGAGGGGCTGAATCAGAGGGGCTGTTTCAGAGGGGCTGAATCAGAGGGGCTGAAACAGAGGGCGAGAAACAGAGGGGCTGATACAGAGGGGCTGAAGCAGAGGGGCTAAATCAGAGGGGCGGAAACAGAGGGCGAGAAACAAAGGGGCTGAAACAGAGGGCGAGAAACAGAGTGGCTGAAACAGAGGGGCTGAAACAGAGGGGCTGAAACAGAGGGCGAGAAACAGAGGGGCTGAAACAGAGGGCGAGAAACAGAGGGGCTGATACAGAGGGCGAGAAACAGAGGCGCTGAAACAGAGGGTCTGAAACAGGAGGGCTGAAACAGAGGGGCTGTAACAGAGGGCGAGAAACAGAGGGGCTGAATCAGAGGGGCTGAATCAGAGGGGCTGAAACAGAGGGGCTGAACCAGAGGGCGAGAAACAGAAGGGCTGAAACAGAGGGCGAGAAACAGAGGGCGAGAAACAGAGGTGCTGAAACAGAGGGGCTGAAACAGAGAGGCTGATACAGAGGGCGTGAAACAGAGGGGCTGAAACAGAGGGCGAGAAACAGAGGGGCTGAAACAGAGGGGCTGAAACAGAGGGGCTGAAACAGAGGGACTGAAACAGAGGGCGAGAAACAGAGAGGCTGAAACAGAGGGCGAGAAACAAAGGGGCTGAAACAGAGGGCGAGAATCAGAGGGGCTGAAACAGAGGGGCTGAAACAGAGGGCGAGAAACAGAGGGGCTGAATCAGAGGGGCTGAATCAGAGGGGCTGAAACAGAGTGGCTGAAACAGAGGGCGAGAAACAGAAGGGCTGAAACAGATGGCGAGAAACAGAGGGCGAGAAACAGAGGGGCTGAAACAGAGGGGCTGAAACAGATGGGCTGAAACAGAGGGCGAGAAACAGAGGGGCTGAAACAGAGGGCGAGAAACAGAGGGCGAGAAACAGAGGGACTGAAACAGAGGGACTGAAACAGAGGGGCTGAAACAGAGGGCGAGAAACAGAGGGGCTGAAACAGAGGGCGAGACACAGAGGGTCTGATACAGAGGGCGAGAAACAGAGGCGCTGAAACAGAGGGTCTGAAACAGGAGGGCTGAAACAGAGGGGCTGTAACAGAGGGCGAGAAACAGAGGGGCTGAATCAGAGGGGCTGAATCAGAGGGGCTGAAACAGAGGGGCTGAACCAGAGGGCGAGAAACAGAAGGGCTGAAACAGAGGGCGAGAAACAGAGGGCGAGAAACAGAGGTGCTGAAACAGAGGGGCTGAAACAGAGAGGCTGATACAGAGGGCGTGAAACAGAGGGGCTGAAACAGAGGGCGAGAAACAGAGGGGCTGAAACAGAGGGGCTGAAACAGAGGGGCTGAAACAGAGGGACTGAAACAGAGGGCGAGAAACAGAGAGGCTGAAACAGAGGGCGAGAAACAAAGGGGCTGAAACAGAGGGCGAGAATCAGAGGGGCTGAAACAGAGGGGCTGAAACAGAGGGCGAGAAACAGAGGGGCTGAATCAGAGGGGCTGAATCAGAGGGGCTGAAACAGAGGGGCTGAAACAGAGGGCGAGAAACAGAAGGGCTGAAACAGATGGCGAGAAACAGAGGGCGAGAAACAGAGGGGCTGAAACAGAGGGGCTGAAACAGATGGGCTGAAACAGAGGGCGAGAAACAGAGGGGCTGAAACAGAGGGCGAGAAACAGAGGGCGAGAAACAGAGGGACTGAAACAGAGGGACTGAAACAGAGGGCGAGAAACAGAAGGGCTGAAACAGAGGGCGAGAAACAGAGGGACTGAAAAAGTGGGACTGAAACAGAGGGGCTGAAACAGAGGGCGAGAAACAGAGGGGCTGAAACTGAGGGCAAGAAACAGAGGGGCTGAAACAGAGGGGCTGAAACAGATGGGCTGAAACAGAGGGCAAGAAACAGAGGGGCTGAGTCAGAGGGGCTAAATTTTAGGGGCTGAATCAGTGGGGCTGAAACAGAGGGGCTGAATCAGAGGGGCTGAAACAGAGTGGCTGAAACAGAGGGGCTGAAACAGAGGGGCTGGAACAGAGGGGGAGAAACAGAGGGGCTGAAACAGAGGCGATGAATCAGAGGGGCTGAAACAGAGGGCGAGAAACAGAGGGGTTGAAACAGAGGGCGAGAAACAAAGGGGCTGAAACAGAGGGGCTGAAACAGAGGGGCTGAATCAGAGGGGCTGATTCAGAGGGGCTGAATCAGAGGGGCTGAAACAGAGGGGGAGAAACAGAGGGGCTGAAACAGAGGCGATGAATCAGAGGGGCTGAAACAGAGGGCGAGAAACAGAGGGGTTGAAACAGAGGGCGAGAAACAAAGGGGCTGAAACAGAGGGGCTGAAACGGAGGGGCTGAATCAGAGGGGCTGATTCAGAGGGGCTGAATCAGAGGGGCTGAAACAGAGGGCGAGAAACAGAGGGGCTGAAACAGAGGGCGAGAAACAGAGGGGCTGAAACAGAGGGCGAGAAACAGAGGGGCTGAAACAGAGGGCAAGAAACAGAGGGGCTGAAACAGAGGGGCTGAAGCAGAGGGCGAGAAACAGAGGGGCTGAATCAGAGGGGCTGAAACAGAGGGCGAGAAACATAGGGGCTGAAACAGAGAGCGAGAAACAGACGGGCTGAAACAGAGGGGCTGAAACAGAGGGGCTGAATCAGAGGGGCTGTTTCAGAGGGGCTGAATCAGAGGGGCTGAAACAGAGGGCGAGAAACAGAGGGGCTGATACAGAGGGGCTGAAGCAGAGGGGCTAAATCAGAGGGGCGGAAACAGAGGGCGAGAAACAGAGGGGCTGAAACAGAGGGCGAGAAACAGAGTGGCTGAAACAGAGGGGCTGAAACAGAGGGGCTGAAACAGAGGGCGAGAAACAGAGGAGCTGAAACAGAGGGCGAGACACAGAGGGGCTGATACAGAGGGCGAGAAACAGAGGCGCTGAAACAGAGGGTCTGAAACAGGAGGGCTGAAACAGAGGGGCTGTAACAGTGGGCGAGAAACAGAGGGGCTGAATCAGAGGGGCTGAATCAGAGGGGCTGAAACAGAGGGGCTGAACCAGAGGGCGAGAAACAGAAGGGCTGAAACAGAGGGCGAGAAACAGAGGGCGAGAAACAGAGGTGCTGAAACAGAGGGGCTGAAACAGAGAGGCTGATACAGAGGGCGTGAAACAGAGGGGCTGAAACATAGGGCGAGAAACAGAGGGGCTGAAACAGAGGGGATGAAACAGAGGGGCTGAAACAGAGGGACTGAAACAGAGGGCGAGAAACAGAGAGGCTGAAACAGAGGGCGAGAAACAAAGGGGCTGAAACAGAGGGCGAGAATCAGAGGGGCTGAAACAGAGGGGCTGAAACAGAGGGCGAGAAACAGAGGGGCTGAATCAGAGGGGCTGAATCAGAGGGGCTGAAACAGAGTGGCTGAAACAGAGGGCGAGAAACAGAAGGGCTGAAACAGATGGCGAGAAACAGAGGGCGAGAAACAGAGGGGCTGAAACAGAGGGGCTGAAACAGATGGGCTGAAACAGAGGGCGAGAAACAGAGGGGCTGAAACAGAGGGCGAGAAACAGAGGGCGAGAAACAGAGGGACTGAAACAGAGGGACTGAAACAGAGGGGCTGAAACAGAGATCGAGAAACCGATATGCTGAAACAGAGGGACTGAAACAGAGGGCGAGAAACAGAAGGGCTGGAACAGAGGGCGAGAAACAGAGGGCGAGAAACAGAGGTGCTGAAACAGAGGGGCTGAAACAGAGAGGCTGATACAGAGGGCGTGAAACAGAGGGGCTGAAACAGAGGGCGAGAAACAGAGGGGCTGAAACAGAGGGGCTGAAACAGAGGGGCTGAAACAGAGGGACTGAAACAGAGGGCGAGAAACAGAGAGGCTGAAACAGAGGGCGAGAAACAAAGGGGCTGAAACAGAGGGCGAGAATCAGAGGGGCTGAAACAGAGGGGCTGAAACAGAGGGCGAGAAACAGAGGGGCTGAATCAGAGGGGCTGAATCAGAGGGGCTGAAACAGAGGGGCTGAAACAGAGGGCGAGAAACAGAAGGGCTGAAACAGATGGCGAGAAACAGAGGGCGAGAAACAGAGGGCCTGAAACAGAGGGGCTGAAACAGATGGGCTGAAACAGAGGGCGAGAAACAGAGGGGCTGAAACAGAGGGCGAGAAACAGAGGGCGAGAAACAGAGGGACTGAAACAGAGGGAATGAAACAGAGGGGCTGAAACAGAGATCGAGAAACAGATATGCTGAAACAGAGGGACTGAAACAGAGGGCGAGAAACAGAGAGGCTGAAACAGAGGGCGAGAAACAGTGGGGCTGAAAAAGAGGGCGAGAAACAGAGGGGCTAAAACAGAGGGCGAGAAACTGAGCGGCTGAAACAGAGGGCGAGAAACAGAGGGGCTGAAACAGAGGGCGAGAAACAGAGGGCGAGAAACAGAGGGACTGAAAAAGTGGGACTGAAACAGAGGGGCTGAAACAGAGGGCGAGAAACAGAGGGGCTGAAACAGAGGGCAAGAAACAGAGGGGCTGAAACAGAGGGGCTGAAACAGATGGGCTGAAACAGAGGGCAAGAAACAGAGGGGCTGAGTCAGAGGGGCTAAATCAGAGGGGCTGAATCAGTGGGGCTGAAACAGAGGGGCTGAATCAGAGGGGCTGAAACAGAGTGGCTGAAACAGAGGGGCTGAAACAGAGGGGCTGGAACAGAGGGGAAGAAACAGAGGGGCTGAAACAGAGGCGATGAATCAGAGGGGCTGAAACAGAGGGCGAGAAACAGAGGGGTTGAAACAGAGGGCGAGAAACAAAGGGGCTGAAACAGAGGGGCTGAAACAGAGGGGCTGAATCAGAGGGGCTGATTCAGAGGGGCTGAATCAGAGAGGCTGAAACAGAGGGGGAGAAACAGAGGGGCTGAAACAGAGGCGATGAATCAGAGGGGCTGAAACAGAGGGCGAGAAACAGAGGGGTTGAAACAGAGGGCGAGAAACAAAGGGGCTGAAACAGAGGGGCTGAAACAGAGGGGCTGAATCAGAGGGGCTGATTCAGAGGGGCTGAATCAGAGGGGCTGAAACAGAGGGCGAGAAACAGAGGGGCTGAAACAGAGGGCGAGAAACAGAGGGGCTGAAACAGAGGGGCTGAAACAGAGGGGCTGAAACAGAGGGCGGGAAACAGAGGGGCTGAAACAGAGGGGCTGAAGCAGAGGGTGAGAAACAGAGGGGCTGAATCAGAGGGGCTGAAACAGAGGGCGAGAAACATAGGGGCTGAAACAGAGAGCGAGAAACAGAGGGGCTGAAACAGAGGGGCTGAAACAGAGGGGCTGAATCAGAGGGGCTGTTTCAGAGGGGCTGAATCAGAGGGGCTGAAACAGAGGGCGAGAAACAGAGGGGCTGATACAGAGGGGCTGAAGCAGAGGGGCTAAATCAGAGGGGCGGAAACAGAGGGCGAGAAACAGAGGGGCTGAAACAGAGGGCGAGAAACAGAGTGGCTGAAACAGAGGGGCTGAAACAGAGGGCGAGAAACAGAGGGGCTGAAACAGAGGGCGAGACACAGAGGGGCTGATACAGAGGGCGAGAAACAGAGGGGCTGAAACAGAGGGTCTGAAACAGGAGGGCTGAAACAGAGGGGCTGTAACAGAGGGCGAGAAACAGAGGGGCTGAATCAGAGGGGCTGAATCAGAGGGGCTGAAACAGAGGGGCTGAACCAGAGGGTGAGAAACAGAAGGGCTGAAACAGAGGGCGAGAAACAGAGGTGCTGAAACAGAGGGGCTGAAACAGAGAGGCTGATACAGAGGGCGTGAAACAGAGGGGCTGAAACAGAGGGCGAGAAACAGAGGGGCTGAAACATAGGGGCTGAAACAGAGGGGCTGAAACAGAGGGACTGAAACAGAGGGCTAGAAACAGAGAGGCTGAAACAGAGGGCGAGAAAGAAAGGGGCTGAAACAGAGGGCGAGAAACAGAGGGGCTGAAACTGAGGGGCTGAAACAGAGGGCGAGAAACTGAGCGGCTGAAACAGAGGGGCTGAAACAGAGGGCGAGAAACAGAGTGCGCGAAACAGAGGGACTGAAACAGAGGGACTGAAACAGAGGGGCTGAAACAGAGGGCGAGAAACAGACAGGCTGAAACAGAGGGACTGAAACAGAGGGCGAGAAACAGAGGGGCTGAAACAGAGGGCGAGAAACAGAGGGGCTGAATCAGAGGGGCTGAAACAGAGGGCGAGAAACTGAGCGGCTGAAACAGAGGGCGAGAAACAGAGGGGCTGAAACAGAGGGCGAGAAACAGAGGGCGAGAAACAGAGTGACTGAAACAGAGGGACTGAAACAGAGGGTTTGAAACAGAGGGCGAGAAACAGAGGGCGAGAAACAGAGGGGCTGAATCAGAGGGGCTGAAACAGAGGGCGAGAAACATAGGGGCTGAAACAGAGAGCGAGAAACAGAGGGGCTGAAACAGAGGGGCTGAAACAGAGGGGCTGAATCAGAGGGGCTGTTTCAGAGGGGCTGAATCAGAGGGGCTGAAACAGAGGGCGAGAAACAGAGGGGCTGATACAGAGGGGCTGAAGCAGAGGGGCTAAATCAGAGGGGCGGAAACAGAGGGCGAGAAACAGAGGGGCTGAAACAGAGGGCGAGAAACAGAGTGGCTGAAACAGAGGGGCTGAAACAGAGGGGCTGAAACAGAGGGCGAGAAACAGAGGGGCTGAAACAGAGGGGCTGAAACAGAGGGCGAGAAACAGAGGCGCTGAAACAGAGGGCGAGAAACAGAGGGGCTGAAACAGAGGGGCTGAAACAGAGGGCGAGATACAGAGGGGCTGAAACATAGGGGCTGAAACAGAGGGCGAGAAACTGAGCTGCTGAAACAGAGGGCGAGAAACAGAGGGGCTGAAACAGAGGGCGAGAAACTGAGGGGCTGAAACAGAGGGCGAGACACAGAGGGGCTGATACAGAGGGCGAGAAACAGAGGGGCTGAAACAGAGGGTCTGAAACAGGAGGGCTGAAACAGAGGGGCTGTAACAGAGGGCGAGAAACAGAGGGACTGAAACAGAGGGGCTGAATCAGAGGGGCTGAAACAGAGGGGCTGAACCAGAGGGCGAGAAACAGAAGGGCTGAAACAGAGGGCGAGAAACAGAGGGCGAGAAACAGAGGTGCTGAAACAGAGGGGCTGAAACAGAGAGGCTGATACAGAGGGCGTGAAACAGAGGGGCTGAAACAGAGGGCGAGAAACAGAGGGGCTGAAACAGAGGGGCTGAAACAGAGGGGCTGAAACAGAGGGGCTGAAACAGAGGGACTGAAACAGAGGGCGATAAACAGAGAGGCTGAAACAGAGGGCGAGAAACAAAGGGGCTGAAACAGAGGGCGAGAATCAGAGGGGCTGAAACAGAGGGGCAGAATCAGAGGGGCTGAATCAGAGGGGCTGAAACAGAGGGGCTGAAACAGAGGGCGAGAAACAGAAGGGCTGAAACAGATGGCGAGAAACAGAGGGCGAGAAACAGAGGGGCTGAAACAGAGGGGCTGAAACAGATGGGCTGAAACAGAGGGCGAGAAACAGAGGGGCTGAAACAGAGGGCGAGAAACAGAGGGCGAGAAACAGAGGGACTGAAACAGAGGGACTGAAACAGAGGGGCTGAAACAGAGATCGAGAAACAGATATGCTGAAACAGAGGGACTGAAACAGAGGGCGAGAAACAGAGAGGCTGAAACAGAGGGCGAGAAACAGAGGGGCTGAAACAGAGGGCGAGAAACAGAGGGGCTAAAACAGAGGGCGAGAAACTGAGCGGCTGAAACAGAGGGCGAGAAACAGAGGGGCTGAAACAGAGGGCGAGAAACAGAGGGCGAGAAACAGAGGGACTGAAACAGAGGGGCTGAAACAGAGGGGCTGAAACAGAGGGCGAGAAACAGAGGTCGAGAAACAGAGGGCGAGAAACAGAGGGACTGAAACAGAGGGGCTGAAACAGAGGGGCTGAAACAGAGGGCGAGAAACAGAGGGGCTGAAACAGAGGGCGAGAAAAAGAGGGGCTGAAACCGAGGGACTGAATCAGAGGGGCTGAAACAGAGGGGCTGATACAGAGGGCGACAAACAGAGGGGCTGAAACAGTGGGGGAGAAACAGAGCGGCTGAAACAGAGGGGCAGAATCAGAGGGGCTGAAACAGAGGGGCTGGAACAGAGGGGGAGAAACAGAGGGGCTGAAACAGAGGCGATGAATCAGAGGGGCTGAAACAGAGGGCGAGAAATAGAGGGGTTGAAACAGAGGGCGAGAAACAAAGGGGCTGAAACAGAGGGGCTGAAACAGAGGGGCTGAATCAGAGGGGCTGATTCAGAGGGGCTGAATCAGAGGGGCTGAAACAGAGGGCGAGAAACAGAGGGGCTGAAACAGAGGGCGAGAAACTGAGGGTTTGAAACAGAGGGGCTGAAACAGAGGGGCTGAAACAGAGGGCGAGAAACAGAGGGGCTGAAACAGAGGGGCTGAAGCAGAGGGCGAGAAACAGAGGGGCTGAATCAGAGGGGCTGAAACAGAGGGCGAGAAACATAGGGGCTGAAACAGAGAGCGAGAAACAGAGGGGCTGAAACAGAGGGGCTGAAACAGAGGGGCTGAATCAGAGGGGCTGTTTCAGAGGGGCTGAATCAGAGGGGCTGAAACAGAGGGCGAGAAACAGAGGGGCTGATACAGAGGGGCTGAAGCAGAGGGGCTGAAACAGAGGGCGAGAAACTGAGCTGCTGAAACAGAGGGCGAGAAACAGAGGGGCTGAAACAGAGGGCGAGAAACTGAGGGGCTGAAACAGAGGGCGAGACACAGAGGGGCTGATACAGAGGGCGAGAAACAGAGGGGCTGAAACAGAGGGTCTGAAACAGGAGGGCTGAAACAGAGGGGCTGTAACAGAGGGCGAGAAACAGAGGGGCTGAATCAGAGGGGCTGAATCAGAGGGGCTGAAACAGAGGGGCTGAACCAGAGGGCGAGAAACAGAAGGGCTGAAACAGAGGGCGAGAAACAGAGGGCGAGAAACAGAGGTGCTGAAACAGAGGGGCTGAAACAGAGAGGCTGATACAGAGGGCGTGAAACAGAGGGGCTGAAACAGAGGGCGAGAAACAGAGGGGCTGAAACAGAGGGGCTGAAACAGAGGGGCTGAAACAGAGGGGCTGAAACAGAGGGACTGAAACAGAGGGCGATAAACAGAGAGGCTGAAACAGAGGGCGAGAAACAAAGGGGCTGAAACAGAGGGCGAGAATCAGAGGGGCTGAAACAGAGGGGCTGAAACAGAGGGCGAGAAACAGAGGGGCTGAATCAGAGGGGCTGAATCAGAGGGGCTGAAACAGAGGGGCTGAAACAGAGGGCGAGAAACAGAAGGGCTGAAACAGATGGCGAGAAACAGAGGGCGAGAAACAGAGGGGCTGAAACAGAGGGGCTGAAACAGATGGGCTGAAACAGAGGGCGAGAAACAGAGGGGCTGAAACAGAGGGCGAGAAACAGAGGGCGAGAAACAGAGGGACTGAAACAGAGGGACTGAAACAGAGGGGCTGAAACAGAGATCGAGAAACAGATATGCTGAAACAGAGGGACTGAAACAGAGGGCGAGAAACAGAGAGGCTGAAACAGAGGGCGAGAAACAGAGGGGCTGAAACAGAGGGCGAGAAACAGAGGGGCTAAAACAGAGGGCGAGAAACTGAGCGGCTGAAACAGAGGGCGAGAAACAGAGGGGCTGAAACAGAGGGCGAGAAACAGAGGGCGAGAAACAGAGGGACTGAAACAGAGGGGCTGAAACAGAGGGGCTGAAACAGAGGGCGAGAAACAGAGGTCGAGAAACAGAGGGCGAGAAACAGAGGGACTGAAACAGAGGGGCTGAAACAGAGGGGCTGAAACAGAGGGCGAGAAACAGAGGGGCTGAAACAGAGGGCGAGAAAAAGAGGGGCTGAAACCGAGGGACTGAATCAGAGGGGCTGAAACAGAGGGGCTGATACAGAGGGCGACAAACAGAGGGGCTGAAACAGTGGGGGAGAAACAGAGCGGCTGAAACAGAGGGGCAGAATCAGAGGGGCTGAAACAGAGGGGCTGGAACAGAGGGGGAGAAACAGAGGGGCTGAAACAGAGGCGATGAATCAGAGGGGCTGAAACAGAGGGCGAGAAACAGAGGGGTTGAAACAGAGGGCGAGAAACAAAGGGGCTGAAACAGAGGGGCTGAAACAGAGGGGCTGAATCAGAGGGGCTGATTCAGAGGGGCTGAATCAGAGGGGCTGAAACAGAGGGCGAGAAACAGAGGGGCTGAAACAGAGGGCGAGAAACTGAGGGGTTGAAACAGAGGGGCTGAAACAGAGGGGCTGAAACAGAGGGCGAGAAACAGAGGGGCTGAAACAGAGGGGCTGAAGCAGAGGGCGAGAAACAGAGGGGCTGAATCAGAGGGGCTGAAACAGAGGGCGAGAAACATAGGGGCTGAAACAGAGAGCGAGAAACAGAGGGGCTGAAACAGAGGGGCTGAAACAGAGGGGCTGAATCAGAGGGGCTGTTTCAGAGGGGCTGAATCAGAGGGGCTGAAACAGAGGGCGAGAAACAGAGGGGCTGATACAGAGGGGCTGAAGCAGAGGGGCTAAATCAGAGGGGCGGAAACAGAGGGCGAGAAACAAAGGGGCTGAAACAGAGGGCGAGAAACAGAGTGGCTGAAACAGAGGGGCTGAAACAGAGGGGCTGAAACAGAGGGCGAGAAACAGAGGGGCTGAAACAGAGGGCGAGAAACAGAGGGGCTGATACAGAGGGCGAGAAACAGAGGCGCTGAAACAGAGGGTCTGAAACAGGAGGGCTGAAACAGAGGGGCTGTAACAGAGGGCGAGAAACAGAGGGGCTGAATCAGAGGGGCTGAATCAGAGGGGCTGAAACAGAGGGGCTGAACCAGAGGGCGAGAAACAGAAGGGCTGAAACAGAGGGCGAGAAACAGAGGGCGAGAAACAGAGGTGCTGAAACAGAGGGGCTGAAACAGAGAGGCTGATACAGAGGGCGTGAAACAGAGGGGCTGAAACAGAGGGCGAGAAACAGAGGGGCTGAAACAGAGGGGCTGAAACAGAGGGGCTGAAACAGAGGGACTGAAACAGAGGGCGAGAAACAGAGAGGCTGAAACAGAGGGCGAGAAACAAAGGGGCTGAAACAGAGGGCGAGAATCAGAGGGGCTGAAACAGAGGGGCTGAAACAGAGGGCGAGAAACAGAGGGGCTGAATCAGAGGGGCTGAATCAGAGGGGCTGAAACAGAGTGGCTGAAACAGAGGGCGAGAAACAGAAGGGCTGAAACAGATGGCGAGAAACAGAGGGCGAGAAACAGAGGGGCTGAAACAGAGGGGCTGAAACAGATGGGCTGAAACAGAGGGCGAGAAACAGAGGGGCTGAAACAGAGGGCGAGAAACAGAGGGCGAGAAACAGAGGGACTGAAACAGAGGGACTGAAACAGAGGGGCTGAAACAGAGGGCGAGAAACAGAGGGGCTGAAACAGAGGGCGAGACACAGAGGGTCTGATACAGAGGGCGAGAAACAGAGGCGCTGAAACAGAGGGTCTGAAACAGGAGGGCTGAAACAGAGGGGCTGTAACAGAGGGCGAGAAACAGAGGGGCTGAATCAGAGGGGCTGAATCAGAGGGGCTGAAACAGAGGGGCTGAACCAGAGGGCGAGAAACAGAAGGGCTGAAACAGAGGGCGAGAAACAGAGGGCGAGAAACAGAGGTGCTGAAACAGAGGGGCTGAAACAGAGAGGCTGATACAGAGGGCGTGAAACAGAGGGGCTGAAACAGAGGGCGAGAAACAGAGGGGCTGAAACAGAGGGGCTGAAACAGAGGGGCTGAAACAGAGGGACTGAAACAGAGGGCGAGAAACAGAGAGGCTGAAACAGAGGGCGAGAAACAAAGGGGCTGAAACAGAGGGCGAGAATCAGAGGGGCTGAAACAGAGGGGCTGAAACAGAGGGCGAGAAACAGAGGGGCTGAATCAGAGGGGCTGAATCAGAGGGGCTGAAACAGAGGGGCTGAAACAGAGGGCGAGAAACAGAAGGGCTGAAACAGATGGCGAGAAACAGAGGGCGAGAAACAGAGGGGCTGAAACAGAGGGGCTGAAACAGATGGGCTGAAACAGAGGGCGAGAAACAGAGGGGCTGAAACAGAGGGCGAGAAACAGAGGGCGAGAAACAGAGGGACTGAAACAGAGGGACTGAAACAGAGGGCGAGAAACAGAAGGGCTGAAACAGAGGGCGAGAAACAGAGGGACTGAAAAAGTGGGACTGAAACAGAGGGGCTGAAACAGAGGGCGAGAAACAGAGGGGCTGAAACAGAGGGCAAGAAACAGAGGGGCTGAAACAGAGGGGCTGAAACAGATGGGCTGAAACAGAGGGCAAGAAACAGAGGGGCTGAGTCAGAGGGGCTAAATTTTAGGGGCTGAATCAGTGGGGCTGAAACAGAGGGGCTGAATCAGAGGGGCTGAAACAGAGTGGCTGAAACAGAGGGGCTGAAACAGAGGGGCTGGAACAGAGGGGGAGAAACAGAGGGGCTGAAACAGAGGCGATGAATCAGAGGGGCTGAAACAGAGGGCGAGAAACAGAGGGGTTGAAACAGAGGGCGAGAAACAAAGGGGCTGAAACAGAGGGGCTGAAACAGAGGGGCTGAATCAGAGGGGCTGATTCAGAGGGGCTGAATCAGAGGGGCTGAAACAGAGGGGGAGAAACAGAGGGGCTGAAACAGAGGCGATGAATCAGAGGGGCTGAAACAGAGGGCGAGAAACAGAGGGGTTGAAACAGAGGGCGAGAAACAAAGGGGCTGAAACAGAGGGGCTGAAACGGAGGGGCTGAATCAGAGGGGCTGATTCAGAGGGGCTGAATCAGAGGGGCTGAAACAGAGGGCGAGAAACAGAGGGGCTGAAACAGAGGGCGAGAAACAGAGGGGCTGAAACAGAGGGCGAGAAACAGAGGGGCTGAAACAGAGGGCAAGAAACAGAGGGGCTGAAACAGAGGGGCTGAAGCAGAGGGCGAGAAACAGAGGGGCTGAATCAGAGGGGCTGAAACAGAGGGCGAGAAACATAGGGGCTGAAACAGAGAGCGAGAAACAGACGGGCTGAAACAGAGGGGCTGAAACAGAGGGGCTGAATCAGAGGGGCTGTTTCAGAGGGGCTGAATCAGAGGGGCTGAAACAGAGGGCGAGAAACAGAGGGGCTGATACAGAGGGGCTGAAGCAGAGGGGCTAAATCAGAGGGGCGGAAACAGAGGGCGAGAAACAGAGGGGCTGAAACAGAGGGCGAGAAACAGAGTGGCTGAAACAGAGGGGCTGAAACAGAGGGGCTGAAACAGAGGGCGAGAAACAGAGGAGCTGAAACAGAGGGCGAGACACAGAGGGGCTGATACAGAGGGCGAGAAACAGAGGCGCTGAAACAGAGGGTCTGAAACAGGAGGGCTGAAACAGAGGGGCTGTAACAGTGGGCGAGAAACAGAGGGGCTGAATCAGAGGGGCTGAATCAGAGGGGCTGAAACAGAGGGGCTGAACCAGAGGGCGAGAAACAGAAGGGCTGAAACAGAGGGCGAGAAACAGAGGGCGAGAAACAGAGGTGCTGAAACAGAGGGGCTGAAACAGAGAGGCTGATACAGAGGGCGTGAAACAGAGGGGCTGAAACATAGGGCGAGAAACAGAGGGGCTGAAACAGAGGGGATGAAACAGAGGGGCTGAAACAGAGGGACTGAAACAGAGGGCGAGAAACAGAGAGGCTGAAACAGAGGGCGAGAAACAAAGGGGCTGAAACAGAGGGCGAGAATCAGAGGGGCTGAAACAGAGGGGCTGAAACAGAGGGCGAGAAACAGAGGGGCTGAATCAGAGGGGCTGAATCAGAGGGGCTGAAACAGAGTGGCTGAAACAGAGGGCGAGAAACAGAAGGGCTGAAACAGATGGCGAGAAACAGAGGGCGAGAAACAGAGGGGCTGAAACAGAGGGGCTGAAACAGATGGGCTGAAACAGAGGGCGAGAAACAGAGGGGCTGAAACAGAGGGCGAGAAACAGAGGGCGAGAAACAGAGGGACTGAAACAGAGGGACTGAAACAGAGGGGCTGAAACAGAGATCGAGAAACCGATATGCTGAAACAGAGGGACTGAAACAGAGGGCGAGAAACAGAAGGGCTGGAACAGAGGGCGAGAAACAGAGGGCGAGAAACAGAGGTGCTGAAACAGAGGGGCTGAAACAGAGAGGCTGATACAGAGGGCGTGAAACAGAGGGGCTGAAACAGAGGGCGAGAAACAGAGGGGCTGAAACAGAGGGGCTGAAACAGAGGGGCTGAAACAGAGGGACTGAAACAGAGGGCGAGAAACAGAGAGGCTGAAACAGAGGGCGAGAAACAAAGGGGCTGAAACAGAGGGCGAGAATCAGAGGGGCTGAAACAGAGGGGCTGAAACAGAGGGCGAGAAACAGAGGGGCTGAATCAGAGGGGCTGAATCAGAGGGGCTGAAACAGAGGGGCTGAAACAGAGGGCGAGAAACAGAAGGGCTGAAACAGATGGCGAGAAACAGAGGGCGAGAAACAGAGGGCCTGAAACAGAGGGGCTGAAACAGATGGGCTGAAACAGAGGGCGAGAAACAGAGGGGCTGAAACAGAGGGCGAGAAACAGAGGGCGAGAAACAGAGGGACTGAAACAGAGGGAATGAAACAGAGGGGCTGAAACAGAGATCGAGAAACAGATATGCTGAAACAGAGGGACTGAAACAGAGGGCGAGAAACAGAGAGGCTGAAACAGAGGGCGAGAAACAGTGGGGCTGAAAAAGAGGGCGAGAAACAGAGGGGCTAAAACAGAGGGCGAGAAACTGAGCGGCTGAAACAGAGGGCGAGAAACAGAGGG
Source organism: Chiloscyllium punctatum (assembly GCF_047496795.1). NCBI lineage: Eukaryota > Metazoa > Chordata > Chondrichthyes > Orectolobiformes > Hemiscylliidae > Chiloscyllium > Chiloscyllium punctatum. Next base: position 143,491,048 of record NC_092742.1, read on the forward strand.
GCTGAAACAGAGGGCGAGAAACAGAGGGCGAGAAACAGAGGGACTGAAAAAGTGGGACTGAAACAGAGGGGCTGAAACAGAGGGCGAGAAACAGAGGGGCTGAAACAGAGGGCAAGAAACAGAGGGGCTGAAACAGAGGGGCTGAAACAGATGGGCTGAAACAGAGGGCAAGAAACAGAGGGGCTGAGTCAGAGGGGCTAAATCAGAGGGGCTGAATCAGTGGGGCTGAAACAGAGGGGCTGAATCAGAGGGGCTGAAACAGAGTGGCTGAAACAGAGGGGCTGAAACAGAGGGGCTGGAACAGAGGGGAAGAAACAGAGGGGCTGAAACAGAGGCGATGAATCAGAGGGGCTGAAACAGAGGGCGAGAAACAGAGGGGTTGAAACAGGGCGAGAAACAAAGGGGCTGAAACAGAGGGGCTGAAACAGAGGGGCTGAATCAGAGGGGCTGATTCAGAGGGGCTGAATCAGAGAGGCTGAAACAGAGGGGGAGAAACAGAGGGGCTGAAACAGAGGCGATGAATCAGAGGGGCTGAAACAGAGGGCGAGAAACAGAGGGGTTGAAACAGAGGGCGAGAAACAAAGGGGCTGAAACAGAGGGGCTGAAACAGAGGGGCTGAATCAGAGGGGCTGATTCAGAGGGGCTGAATCAGAGGGGCTGAAACAGAGGGCGAGAAACAGAGGGGCTGAAACAGAGGGCGAGAAACAGAGGGGCTGAAACAGAGGGGCTGAAACAGAGGGGCTGAAACAGAGGGCGGGAAACAGAGGGGCTGAAACAGAGGGGCTGAAGCAGAGGGCGAGAAACAGAGGGGCTGAATCAGAGGGGCTGAAACAGAGGGCGAGAAACATAGGGGCTGAAACAGAGAGCGAGAAACAGAGGGGCTGAAACAGAGGGGCTGAAACAGAGGGGCTGAATCAGAGGGGCTGTTTCAGAGGGGCTGAATCAGAGGGGCTGAAACAGAGGGCGAGAAACAGAGGGGCTGATACAGAGGGGCTGAAGCAGAGGGGCTAAATCAGAGGGGCGGAAACAGAGGGCGAGAAACAGAGGGGCTGAAACAGAGGGCGAGAAACAGAGTGGCTGAAACAGAGGGGCTGAAACAGAGGGCGAGAAACAGAGGGGCTGAAACAGAGGGCGAGACACAGAGGGGCTGATACAGAGGGCGAGAAACAGAGGGGCTGAAACAGAGGGTCTGAAACAGGAGGGCTGAAACAGAGGGGCTGTAACAGAGGGCGAGAAACAGAGGGGCTGAATCAGAGGGGCTGAATCAGAGGGGCTGAAACAGAGGGGCTGAACCAGAGGGTGAGAAACAGAAGGGCTGAAACAGAGGGCGAGAAACAGAGGTGCTGAAACAGAGGGGCTGAAACAGAGAGGCTGATACAGAGGGCGTGAAACAGAGGGGCTGAAACAGAGGGCGAGAAACAGAGGGGCTGAAACATAGGGGCTGAAACAGAGGGGCTGAAACAGAGGGACTGAAACAGAGGGCTAGAAACAGAGAGGCTGAAACAGAGGGCGAGAAAGAAAGGGGCTGAAACAGAGGGCGAGAAACAGAGGGGCTGAAACTGAGGGGCTGAAACAGAGGGCGAGAAACTGAGCGGCTGAAACAGAGGGGCTGAAACAGAGGGCGAGAAACAGAGTGCGCGAAACAGAGGGACTGAAACAGAGGGACTGAAACAGAGGGGCTGAAACAGAGGGCGAGAAACAGACAGGCTGAAACAGAGGGACTGAAACAGAGGGCGAGAAACAGAGGGGCTGAAACAGAGGGCGAGAAACAGAGGGGCTGAATCAGAGGGGCTGAAACAGAGGGCGAGAAACTGAGCGGCTGAAACAGAGGGCGAGAAACAGAGGGGCTGAAACAGAGGGCGAGAAACAGAGGGCGAGAAACAGAGTGACTGAAACAGAGGGACTGAAACAGAGGGTTTGAAACAGAGGGCGAGAAACAGAGGGGCTGAAACAGAGGGCGAGAAACAGGGGGATTTGAAACAGAGGGGCTGAATGAGAGGGGCTGAATCAGAGGGGCTGAATCAGAGGGGCTGAAACAGAGGGGCTGAAACAGAGGGGCTGAAACAGATGGGCTGAAACAGAGGGCGACAAACAGAGGGGCTGAAACAGAGGGGCTGAAACAGAGTGGCTGAAACAGAGGGGCTGAATCAGAGGGTCTGAAACAGAGGGCGACAAACAGAGGGGCTGGAACAGAGGGGCTGATACAGAGGGGCTGATACAGAGGGGCTAAATCAGAGGGGCGGAAACAGAGGGGCTGAAACAGAGGGCGACAAACAGAGGGGCTGGAACAGAGGGGCTGATACAGAGGGGCTGAAGCAGAGGGGCTAAATCAGAGGGGCGGAAACAGAGGGCGAGAAACAGAGGGGCTGAAACAGAGGGCGAGAAACAGAGTGGCTGAAACAGAGGGGCTGAAACAGAGGGGCTGAAACAGAGAGCGAGAAACAGAGGGGCTGAAACAGAGGGCGAGACACAGAGGGGCTGATACAGAGGGCGAGAAACAGAGGGTCTGAAACAGGAGGGCTGAAACAGAGGGGCTGTAACAGAGGGCGAGAAACTGAGGGGCTGAATCAGAGGGGCTGAATCAGAGGGGCTGAAACAGAGGGGCTGAACCAGAGGGCGAGAAACAGAAGGGCTGAAACATAGGGCGAGAAACAGAGGGCGAGAAACAGAGGTGCTGAAACAGAGGGGCCGAAACAGAGAGGCTGATACAGAGGGCGTGAAACAGAGGGGCTGAAACAGAGGGCGAGAAACAGAGGGGCTGAAACAGAGGGGCTGAAACAGAGGGGCTGAAACAGAGGGACTGAACAGAGGGCGAGAAACAGAGAGGCTGAAACAGAGGGCGAGAAACAGAGGGGCTGAAACAGAGGGCGAGAAACAGAGGGCGAGAAACAGAGGGACTGAAACAGAGGGACTGAAACAGAGGGGCTGAAACAGAGGGGCTGAATCAGAGGGGCTGATTCAGAGGGGCTGAATCAGAGGGGCTGAAACAGAGGGCGAGAAACAGAGGGGCTGAAACAGAGGGCGAGAAACAGAGGGGCTGAAACAGAGGGGCTGAAACAGAGGGGCTGAAACAGAGGGCGAGAAACAGAGGGGCTGAAACAGAGGCGATGAATCAGAGGGGCTGAAACAGAGGGCGAGAAACAGAGGGGTTGAAACAGAGGGCGAGAAACAAAGGGGCTGAAACAGAGGGGCTGAAACAGAGGGGCTGAATCAGAGGGGCTGATTCAGAGGGGCTGAATCAGAGGGGCTGAAACAGAGGGCGAGAAACAGAGGGGCTGAAACAGAGGGCGAGAAACAGAGGGGTTGAAACAGAGGGGCTGAAACAGAGGGGCTGAAACAGAGGGCGAGAAACAGAGGGGCTGAAACAGAGGGGCTGAAGCAGAGGGCGAGAAACAGAGGGGCTGAATCAGAGGGGCTGAAAAAGAGGGCGAGAAACATAGGGGCTGAAACAGAGAGCGAGAAACAGAGGGGCTGAAACAGAGAGCGAGAAACAGAGGGGCTGAAACAGAGGGGCTGAAACAGAGGGGCTGAATCAGAGGGGCTGTTTCAGAGGGGCTGAATCAGAGGGGCTGAAACAGAGGGCGAGAAACAGAGGGGCTGATACAGAGGGGCTGAAGCAGAGGGGCTAAATCAGAGGGGCGGAAACAGAGGGCGAGAAACAGAGGGGCTGAAACAGAGGGCGAGAAACAGAGTGGCTGAAACAGAGGGGCTGAAACAGAGGGCGAGAAACAGAGGGGCTGAAACAGAGGGGCTGAAACAGAGGGCGAGAAACAGAGGCGCTGAAACAGAGGGCGAGAAACAGAGGGGCTGAAACAGAGGGGCTGAAACAGAGGGCGAGATACAGAGGGGCTGTAACATAGGGGCTGAAACAGAGGGCGAGAAACAGAGGGGCTGAAACAGAGGGCGAGAAACTGAGGGGCTGAAACAGAGGGCGAGACACAGAGGGGCTGATACAGAGGGCGAGAAACAGAGGGGCTGAAACAGAGGGTCTGAAACAGGAGGGCTGAAACAGAGGGGCTGTAACAGAGGGCGAGAAACAGAGGGGCTGAATCAGAGGGGCTGAATCAGAGGGGCTGAAACAGAGGGGCTGAACCAGAGGGCGAGAAACAGAAGGGCTGAAACAGAGGGCGAGAAACAGAGGGCGAGAAACAGAGGTGCTGAAACAGAGGGGCTGAAACAGAGAGGCTGATACAGAGGGCGTGAAACAGAGGGGCTGAAACAGAGGGCGAGAAACAGAGGGGCTGAAACAGAGGGGCTGAAACAGAGGGGCTGAAACAGAGGGACTGAAACAGAGGGCGAGAAACAGAGAGGCTGAAACAGAGGGCGAGAAACAAAGGGGCTGAAACAGAGGGCGAGAATCAGAGGGGCTGAAACAGAGGGGCTGAAACAGAGGGCGAGAAACAGAGGGGCTGAATCAGAGGGGCTGAATCAGAGGGGCTGAAACAGAGTGGCTGAAACAGAGGGCGAGAAACAGAAGGGCTGAAACAGATGGCGAGAAACAGAGGGCGAGAAACAGAGGGGCTGAAACAGAGGGGCTGAAACAGATGGGCTGAAACAGAGGGCGAGAAACAGAGGGGCTGAAACAGAGGGCGAGAAACAGAGGGCGAGAAACAGAGGGACTGAAACAGAGGGACTGAAACAGAGGGGCTGAAACAGAGGGCGAGAAACAGAGGGGCTGAAACAGAGGGCGAGACACAGAGGGTCTGATACAGAGGGCGAGAAACAGAGGCGCTGAAACAGAGGGTCTGAAACAGGAGGGCTGAAACAGAGGGGCTGTAACAGAGGGCGAGAAACAGAGGGGCTGAATCAGAGGGGCTGAATCAGAGGGGCTGAAACAGAGGGGCTGAACCAGAGGGCGAGAAACAGAAGGGCTGAAACAGAGGGCGAGAAACAGAGGGCGAGAAACAGAGGTGCTGAAACAGAGGGGCTGAAACAGAGAGGCTGATACAGAGGGCGTGAAACAGAGGGGCTGAAACAGAGGGCGAGAAACAGAGGGGCTGAAACAGAGGGGCTGAAACAGAGGGGCTGAAACAGAGGGACTGAAACAGAGGGCGAGAAACAGAGAGGCTGAAACAGAGGGCGAGAAACAAAGGGGCTGAAACAGAGGGCGAGAATCAGAGGGGCTGAAACAGAGGGGCTGAAACAGAGGGCGAGAAACAGAGGGGCTGAATCAGAGGGGCTGAATCAGAGGGGCTGAAACAGAGGGGCTGAAACAGAGGGCGAGAAACAGAAGGGCTGAAACAGATGGCGAGAAACAGAGGGCGAGAAACAGAGGGGCTGAAACAGAGGGGCTGAAACAGATGGGCTGAAACAGAGGGCGAGAAACAGAGGGGCTGAAACAGAGGGCGAGAAACAGAGGGCGAGAAACAGAGGGACTGAAACAGAGGGACTGAAACAGAGGGCGAGAAACAGAAGGGCTGAAACAGAGGGCGAGAAACAGAGGGACTGAAAAAGTGGGACTGAAACAGAGGGGCTGAAACAGAGGGCGAGAAACAGAGGGGCTGAAACAGAGGGCAAGAAACAGAGGGGCTGAAACAGAGGGGCTGAAACAGATGGGCTGAAACAGAGGGCAAGAAACAGAGGGGCTGAGTCAGAGGGGCTAAATTTTAGGGGCTGAATCAGTGGGGCTGAAACAGAGGGGCTGAATCAGAGGGGCTGAAACAGAGTGGCTGAAACAGAGGGGCTGAAACAGAGGGGCTGGAACAGAGGGGGAGAAACAGAGGGGCTGAAACAGAGGCGATGAATCAGAGGGGCTGAAACAGAGGGCGAGAAACAGAGGGGTTGAAACAGAGGGCGAGAAACAAAGGGGCTGAAACAGAGGGGCTGAAACAGAGGGGCTGAATCAGAGGGGCTGATTCAGAGGGGCTGAATCAGAGGGGCTGAAACAGAGGGGGAGAAACAGAGGGGCTGAAACAGAGGCGATGAATCAGAGGGGCTGAAACAGAGGGCGAGAAACAGAGGGGTTGAAACAGAGGGCGAGAAACAAAGGGGCTGAAACAGAGGGGCTGAAACGGAGGGGCTGAATCAGAGGGGCTGATTCAGAGGGGCTGAATCAGAGGGGCTGAAACAGAGGGCGAGAAACAGAGGGGCTGAAACAGAGGGCGAGAAACAGAGGGGCTGAAACAGAGGGCGAGAAACAGAGGGGCTGAAACAGAGGGCAAGAAACAGAGGGGCTGAAACAGAGGGGCTGAAGCAGAGGGCGAGAAACAGAGGGGCTGAATCAGAGGGGCTGAAACAGAGGGCGAGAAACATAGGGGCTGAAACAGAGAGCGAGAAACAGACGGGCTGAAACAGAGGGGCTGAAACAGAGGGGCTGAATCAGAGGGGCTGTTTCAGAGGGGCTGAATCAGAGGGGCTGAAACAGAGGGCGAGAAACAGAGGGGCTGATACAGAGGGGCTGAAGCAGAGGGGCTAAATCAGAGGGGCGGAAACAGAGGGCGAGAAACAGAGGGGCTGAAACAGAGGGCGAGAAACAGAGTGGCTGAAACAGAGGGGCTGAAACAGAGGGGCTGAAACAGAGGGCGAGAAACAGAGGAGCTGAAACAGAGGGCGAGACACAGAGGGGCTGATACAGAGGGCGAGAAACAGAGGCGCTGAAACAGAGGGTCTGAAACAGGAGGGCTGAAACAGAGGGGCTGTAACAGTGGGCGAGAAACAGAGGGGCTGAATCAGAGGGGCTGAATCAGAGGGGCTGAAACAGAGGGGCTGAACCAGAGGGCGAGAAACAGAAGGGCTGAAACAGAGGGCGAGAAACAGAGGGCGAGAAACAGAGGTGCTGAAACAGAGGGGCTGAAACAGAGAGGCTGATACAGAGGGCGTGAAACAGAGGGGCTGAAACATAGGGCGAGAAACAGAGGGGCTGAAACAGAGGGGATGAAACAGAGGGGCTGAAACAGAGGGACTGAAACAGAGGGCGAGAAACAGAGAGGCTGAAACAGAGGGCGAGAAACAAAGGGGCTGAAACAGAGGGCGAGAATCAGAGGGGCTGAAACAGAGGGGCTGAAACAGAGGGCGAGAAACAGAGGGGCTGAATCAGAGGGGCTGAATCAGAGGGGCTGAAACAGAGTGGCTGAAACAGAGGGCGAGAAACAGAAGGGCTGAAACAGATGGCGAGAAACAGAGGGCGAGAAACAGAGGGGCTGAAACAGAGGGGCTGAAACAGATGGGCTGAAACAGAGGGCGAGAAACAGAGGGGCTGAAACAGAGGGCGAGAAACAGAGGGCGAGAAACAGAGGGACTGAAACAGAGGGACTGAAACAGAGGGGCTGAAACAGAGATCGAGAAACCGATATGCTGAAACAGAGGGACTGAAACAGAGGGCGAGAAACAGAAGGGCTGGAACAGAGGGCGAGAAACAGAGGGCGAGAAACAGAGGTGCTGAAACAGAGGGGCTGAAACAGAGAGGCTGATACAGAGGGCGTGAAACAGAGGGGCTGAAACAGAGGGCGAGAAACAGAGGGGCTGAAACAGAGGGGCTGAAACAGAGGGGCTGAAACAGAGGGACTGAAACAGAGGGCGAGAAACAGAGAGGCTGAAACAGAGGGCGAGAAACAAAGGGGCTGAAACAGAGGGCGAGAATCAGAGGGGCTGAAACAGAGGGGCTGAAACAGAGGGCGAGAAACAGAGGGGCTGAATCAGAGGGGCTGAATCAGAGGGGCTGAAACAGAGGGGCTGAAACAGAGGGCGAGAAACAGAAGGGCTGAAACAGATGGCGAGAAACAGAGGGCGAGAAACAGAGGGCCTGAAACAGAGGGGCTGAAACAGATGGGCTGAAACAGAGGGCGAGAAACAGAGGGGCTGAAACAGAGGGCGAGAAACAGAGGGCGAGAAACAGAGGGACTGAAACAGAGGGAATGAAACAGAGGGGCTGAAACAGAGATCGAGAAACAGATATGCTGAAACAGAGGGACTGAAACAGAGGGCGAGAAACAGAGAGGCTGAAACAGAGGGCGAGAAACAGTGGGGCTGAAAAAGAGGGCGAGAAACAGAGGGGCTAAAACAGAGGGCGAGAAACTGAGCGGCTGAAACAGAGGGCGAGAAACAGAGGGGCTGAAACAGAGGGCGAGAAACAGAGGGCGAGAAACAGAGGGACTGAAAAAGTGGGACTGAAACAGAGGGGCTGAAACAGAGGGCGAGAAACAGAGGGGCTGAAACAGAGGGCAAGAAACAGAGGGGCTGAAACAGAGGGGCTGAAACAGATGGGCTGAAACAGAGGGCAAGAAACAGAGGGGCTGAGTCAGAGGGGCTAAATCAGAGGGGCTGAATCAGTGGGGCTGAAACAGAGGGGCTGAATCAGAGGGGCTGAAACAGAGTGGCTGAAACAGAGGGGCTGAAACAGAGGGGCTGGAACAGAGGGGAAGAAACAGAGGGGCTGAAACAGAGGCGATGAATCAGAGGGGCTGAAACAGAGGGCGAGAAACAGAGGGGTTGAAACAGGGCGAGAAACAAAGGGGCTGAAACAGAGGGGCTGAAACAGAGGGGCTGAATCAGAGGGGCTGATTCAGAGGGGCTGAATCAGAGAGGCTGAAACAGAGGGGGAGAAACAGAGGGGCTGAAACAGAGGCGATGAATCAGAGGGGCTGAAACAGAGGGCGAGAAACAGAGGGGTTGAAACAGAGGGCGAGAAACAAAGGGGCTGAAACAGAGGGGCTGAAACAGAGGGGCTGAATCAGAGGGGCTGATTCAGAGGGGCTGAATCAGAGGGGCTGAAACAGAGGGCGAGAAACAGAGGGGCTGAAACAGAGGGCGAGAAACAGAGGGGCTGAAACAGAGGGGCTGAAACAGAGGGGCTGAAACAGAGGGCGGGAAACAGAGGGGCTGAAACAGAGGGGCTGAAGCAGAGGGCGAGAAACAGAGGGGCTGAATCAGAGGGGCTGAAACAGAGGGCGAGAAACATAGGGGCTGAAACAGAGAGCGAGAAACAGAGGGGCTGAAACAGAGGGGCTGAAACAGAGGGGCTGAATCAGAGGGGCTGTTTCAGAGGGGCTGAATCAGAGGGGCTGAAACAGAGGGCGAGAAACAGAGGGGCTGATACAGAGGGGCTGAAGCAGAGGGGCTAAATCAGAGGGGCGGAAACAGAGGGCGAGAAACAGAGGGGCTGAAACAGAGGGCGAGAAACAGAGTGGCTGAAACAGAGGGGCTGAAACAGAGGGCGAGAAACAGAGGGGCTGAAACAGAGGGCGAGACACAGAGGGGCTGATACAGAGGGCGAGAAACAGAGGGGCTGAAACAGAGGGTCTGAAACAGGAGGGCTGAAACAGAGGGGCTGTAACAGAGGGCGAGAAACAGAGGGGCTGAATCAGAGGGGCTGAATCAGAGGGGCTGAAACAGAGGGGCTGAACCAGAGGGTGAGAAACAGAAGGGCTGAAACAGAGGGCGAGAAACAGAGGTGCTGAAACAGAGGGGCTGAAACAGAGAGGCTGATACAGAGGGCGTGAAACAGAGGGGCTGAAACAGAGGGCGAGAAACAGAGGGGCTGAAACATAGGGGCTGAAACAGAGGGGCTGAAACAGAGGGACTGAAACAGAGGGCTAGAAACAGAGAGGCTGAAACAGAGGGCGAGAAAGAAAGGGGCTGAAACAGAGGGCGAGAAACAGAGGGGCTGAAACTGAGGGGCTGAAACAGAGGGCGAGAAACTGAGCGGCTGAAACAGAGGGGCTGAAACAGAGGGCGAGAAACAGAGTGCGCGAAACAGAGGGACTGAAACAGAGGGACTGAAACAGAGGGGCTGAAACAGAGGGCGAGAAACAGACAGGCTGAAACAGAGGGACTGAAACAGAGGGCGAGAAACAGAGGGGCTGAAACAGAGGGCGAGAAACAGAGGGGCTGAATCAGAGGGGCTGAAACAGAGGGCGAGAAACTGAGCGGCTGAAACAGAGGGCGAGAAACAGAGGGGCTGAAACAGAGGGCGAGAAACAGAGGGCGAGAAACAGAGTGACTGAAACAGAGGGACTGAAACAGAGGGTTTGAAACAGAGGGCGAGAAACAGAGGGGCTGAAACAGAGGGCGAGAAACAGGGGGATTTGAAACAGAGGGGCTGAATGAGAGGGGCTGAATCAGAGGGGCTGAATCAGAGGGGCTGAAACAGAGGGGCTGAAACAGAGGGGCTGAAACAGATGGGCTGAAACAGAGGGCGACAAACAGAGGGGCTGAAACAGAGGGGCTGAAACAGAGTGGCTGAAACAGAGGGGCTGAATCAGAGGGTCTGAAACAGAGGGCGACAAACAGAGGGGCTGGAACAGAGGGGCTGATACAGAGGGGCTGATACAGAGGGGCTAAATCAGAGGGGCGGAAACAGAGGGGCTGAAACAGAGGGCGACAAACAGAGGGGCTGGAACAGAGGGGCTGATACAGAGGGGCTGAAGCAGAGGGGCTAAATCAGAGGGGCGGAAACAGAGGGCGAGAAACAGAGGGGCTGAAACAGAGGGCGAGAAACAGAGTGGCTGAAACAGAGGGGCTGAAACAGAGGGGCTGAAACAGAGAGCGAGAAACAGAGGGGCTGAAACAGAGGGCGAGACACAGAGGGGCTGATACAGAGGGCGAGAAACAGAGGGTCTGAAACAGGAGGGCTGAAACAGAGGGGCTGTAACAGAGGGCGAGAAACTGAGGGGCTGAATCAGAGGGGCTGAATCAGAGGGGCTGAAACAGAGGGGCTGAACCAGAGGGCGAGAAACAGAAGGGCTGAAACATAGGGCGAGAAACAGAGGGCGAGAAACAGAGGTGCTGAAACAGAGGGGCCGAAACAGAGAGGCTGATACAGAGGGCGTGAAACAGAGGGGCTGAAACAGAGGGCGAGAAACAGAGGGGCTGAAACAGAGGGGCTGAAACAGAGGGGCTGAAACAGAGGGACTGAACAGAGGGCGAGAAACAGAGAGGCTGAAACAGAGGGCGAGAAACAGAGGGGCTGAAACAGAGGGCGAGAAACAGAGGGCGAGAAACAGAGGGACTGAAACAGAGGGACTGAAACAGAGGGGCTGAAACAGAGGGGCTGAATCAGAGGGGCTGATTCAGAGGGGCTGAATCAGAGGGGCTGAAACAGAGGGCGAGAAACAGAGGGGCTGAAACAGAGGGCGAGAAACAGAGGGGCTGAAACAGAGGGGCTGAAACAGAGGGGCTGAAACAGAGGGCGAGAAACAGAGGGGCTGAAACAGAGGCGATGAATCAGAGGGGCTGAAACAGAGGGCGAGAAACAGAGGGGTTGAAACAGAGGGCGAGAAACAAAGGGGCTGAAACAGAGGGGCTGAAACAGAGGGGCTGAATCAGAGGGGCTGATTCAGAGGGGCTGAATCAGAGGGGCTGAAACAGAGGGCGAGAAACAGAGGGGCTGAAACAGAGGGCGAGAAACAGAGGGGTTGAAACAGAGGGGCTGAAACAGAGGGGCTGAAACAGAGGGCGAGAAACAGAGGGGCTGAAACAGAGGGGCTGAAGCAGAGGGCGAGAAACAGAGGGGCTGAATCAGAGGGGCTGAAAAAGAGGGCGAGAAACATAGGGGCTGAAACAGAGAGCGAGAAACAGAGGGGCTGAAACAGAGAGCGAGAAACAGAGGGGCTGAAACAGAGGGGCTGAAACAGAGGGGCTGAATCAGAGGGGCTGTTTCAGAGGGGCTGAATCAGAGGGGCTGAAACAGAGGGCGAGAAACAGAGGGGCTGATACAGAGGGGCTGAAGCAGAGGGGCTAAATCAGAGGGGCGGAAACAGAGGGCGAGAAACAGAGGGGCTGAAACAGAGGGCGAGAAACAGAGTGGCTGAAACAGAGGGGCTGAAACAGAGGGCGAGAAACAGAGGGGCTGAAACAGAGGGGCTGAAACAGAGGGCGAGAAACAGAGGCGCTGAAACAGAGGGCGAGAAACAGAGGGGCTGAAACAGAGGGGCTGAAACAGAGGGCGAGATACAGAGGGGCTGTAACATAGGGGCTGAAACAGAGGGCGAGAAACAGAGGGGCTGAAACAGAGGGCGAGAAACTGAGGGGCTGAAACAGAGGGCGAGACACAGAGGGGCTGATACAGAGGGCGAGAAACAGAGGGGCTGAAACAGAGGGTCTGAAACAGGAGGGCTGAAACAGAGGGGCTGTAACAGAGGGCGAGAAACAGAGGGGCTGAATCAGAGGGGCTGAATCAGAGGGGCTGAAACAGAGGGGCTGAACCAGAGGGCGAGAAACAGAAGGGCTGAAACAGAGGGCGAGAAACAGAGGGCGAGAAACAGAGGTGCTGAAACAGAGGGGCTGAAACAGAGAGGCTGATACAGAGGGCGTGAAACAGAGGGGCTGAAACAGAGGGCGAGAAACAGAGGGGCTGAAACAGAGGGGCTGAAACAGAGGGGCTGAAACAGAGGGACTGAAACAGAGGGCGAGAAACAGAGAGGCTGAAACAGAGGGCGAGAAACAAAGGGGCTGAAACAGAGGGCGAGAATCAGAGGGGCTGAAACAGAGGGGCTGAAACAGAGGGCGAGAAACAGAGGGGCTGAATCAGAGGGGCTGAATCAGAGGGGCTGAAACAGAGGGGCTGAAACAGAGGGCGAGAAACAGAAGGGCTGAAACAGATGGCGAGAAACAGAGGGCGAGAAACAGAGGGGCTGAAACAGAGGGGCTGAAACAGATGGGCTGAAACAGAGGGCGAGAAACAGAGGGGCTGAAACAGAGGGCGAGAAACAGAGGGCGAGAAACAGAGGGACTGAAACAGAGGGACTGAAACAGAGGGGCTGAAACAGAGATCGAGAAACAGATATGCTGAAACAGAGGGCGAGAAACAGAGAGGCTGAAACAGAGGGCGAGAAACAGAGGGGCTGAAACAGAGGGCGAGAAACAGAGGGGCTAAAACAGAGGGCGAGAAACTGAGCGGCTGAAACAGAGGGCGAGAAACAGAGGGGCTGAAACAGAGGGCGAGAAACAGAGGGCGAGAAACAGAGGGACTGAAACAGAGGGGCTGAAACAGAGGGGCTGAAACAGAGGGCGAGAAACAGAGGTCGAGAAACAGAGGGCGAGAAACAGAGGGACTGAAACAGAGGGGCTGAAACAGAGGGGCTGAAACAGAGGGCGAGAAACAGAGGGGCTGAAACAGAGGGGTTGAAGCAGAGGGCGAGAAACAGAGGGGCTGAATCAGAGGGGCTGAAACAGAGGGCGAGAAACATAGGGGCTGAAACAGAGAGCGAGAAACAGAGGGGCTGAAACAGAGGGGCTGAAACAGAGGGGCTGAATCAGAGGGGCTGTTTCAGAGGGGCTGAATCAGAGGGGCTGAAACAGAGGGCGAGAAACAGAGGGGCTGATACAGAGGGGCTGAAGCAGAGGGGCTAAATCAGAGGGGCGGAAACAGAGGGCGAGAAACAGAGGGGCTGAAACAGAGGGCGAGAAACAGAGTGGCTGAAACAGAGGGGCTGAAACAGAGGGCGAGAAACAGAGGGGCTGAAACAGAGGGCGAGACACAGAGGGGCTGATACAGAGGGCGAGAAACAGAGGGGCTGAAACAGAGGGTCTGAAACAGGAGGGCTGAAACAGAGGGGCTGTAACAGAGGGCGAGAAACAGAGGGGCTGAATCAGAGGGGCTGAATCAGAGGGGCTGAAACAGAGGGGCTGAACCAGAGGGTGAGAAACAGAAGGGCTGAAACAGAGGGCGAGAAACAGAGGTGCTGAAACAGAGGGGCTGAAACAGAGAGGCTGATACAGAGGGCGTGAAACAGAGGGGCTGAAACAGAGGGCGAGAAACAGAGGGGCTGAAACATAGGGGCTGAAACAGAGGGGCTGAAACAGAGGGACTGAAACAGAGGGCTAGAAACAGAGAGGCTGAAACAGAGGGCGAGAAAGAAAGGGGCTGAAACAGAGGGCGAGAAACAGAGGGGCTGAAACTGAGGGGCTGAAACAGAGGGCGAGAAACTGAGCGGCTGAAACAGAGGGGCTGAAACAGAGGGCGAGAAACAGAGTGCGCGAAACAGAGGGACTGAAACAGAGGGACTGAAACAGAGGGGCTGAAACAGAGGGCGAGAAACAGACAGGCTGAAACAGAGGGACTGAAACAGAGGGCGAGAAACAGAGAGGCTGAAACAGAGGGCGAGAAACAGAGGGGCTGAAACAGAGGGCGAGAAACAGAGGGGCTGAAACAGAGGGCGAGAAACAGAGGGGCTGAATCAGAGGGGCTGAAACAGAGGGCGAGAAACTGAGCGGCTGAAACAGAGGGCGAGAAACAGAGGGGCTGAAACAGAGGGCGAGAAACAGAGGGCGAGAAACAGAGTGACTGAAACAGAGGGACTGAAACAGAGGGTTTGAAACAGAGGGCGAGAAACAGAGGGGCTGAAACAGAGGGCGAGAAACAGGGGGATTTGAAACAGAGGGGCTGAATGAGAGGGGCTGAATCAGAGGGGCTGAATCAGAGGGGCTGAAACAGAGGGGCTGAAACAGAGGGGCTGAAACAGATGGGCTGAAACAGAGGGCGACAAACAGAGGGGCTGAAACAGAGGGGCTGAAACAGAGTGGCTGAAACAGAGGGGCTGAATCAGAGGGTCTGAAACAGAGGGCGACAAACAGAGGGGCTGGAACAGAGGGGCTGATACAGAGGGGCTGATACAGAGGGGCTAAATCAGAGGGGCGGAAACAGAGGGGCTGAAACAGAGGGCGACAAACAGAGGGGCTGGAACAGAGGGGCTGATACAGAGGGGCTGAAGCAGAGGGGCTAAATCAGAGGGGCGGAAACAGAGGGCGAGAAACAGAGGGGCTGAAACAGAGGGCGAGAAACAGAGTGGCTGAAACAGAGGGGCTGAAACAGAGGGGCTGAAACAGAGAGCGAGAAACAGAGGGGCTGAAACAGAGGGCGAGACACAGAGGGGCTGATACAGAGGGCGAGAAACAGAGGGTCTGAAACAGGAGGGCTGAAACAGAGGGGCTGTAACAGAGGGCGAGAAACTGAGGGGCTGAATCAGAGGGGCTGAATCAGAGGGGCTGAAACAGAGGGGCTGAACCAGAGGGCGAGAAACAGAAGGGCTGAAACATAGGGCGAGAAACAGAGGGCGAGAAACAGAGGTGCTGAAACAGAGGGGCCGAAACAGAGAGGCTGATACAGAGGGCGTGAAACAGAGGGGCTGAAACAGAGGGCGAGAAACAGAGGGGCTGAAACAGAGGGGCTGAAACAGAGGGGCTGAAACAGAGGGACTGAAACAGAGGGCGAGAAACAGAGAGGCTGAAACAGAGGGCGAGAAACAGAGGGGCTGAAACAGAGGGCGAGAAACAGAGGGCGAGAAACAGAGGGACTGAAACAGAGGGACTGAAACAGAGGGGCTGAAACAGAGGGGCTGAATCAGAGGGGCTGATTCAGAGGGGCTGAATCAGAGGGGCTGAAACAGAGGGCGAGAAACAGAGGGGCTGAAACAGAGGGCGAGAAACAGAGGGGCTGAAACAGAGGGGCTGAAACAGAGGGGCTGAAACAGAGGGCGAGAAACAGAGGGGCTGAAACAGAGGCGATGAATCAGAGGGGCTGAAACAGAGGGCGAGAAACAGAGGGGTTGAAACAGAGGGCGAGAAACAAAGGGGCTGAAACAGAGGGGCTGAAACAGAGGGGCTGAATCAGAGGGGCTGATTCAGAGGGGCTGAATCAGAGGGGCTGAAACAGAGGGCGAGAAACAGAGGGGCTGAAACAGAGGGCGAGAAACAGAGGGGTTGAAACAGAGGGGCTGAAACAGAGGGGCTGAAACAGAGGGCGAGAAACAGAGGGGCTGAAACAGAGGGGCTGAAGCAGAGGGCGAGAAACAGAGGGGCTGAATCAGAGGGGCTGAAAAAGAGGGCGAGAAACATAGGGGCTGAAACAGAGAGCGAGAAACAGAGGGGCTGAAACAGAGAGCGAGAAACAGAGGGGCTGAAACAGAGGGGCTGAAACAGAGGGGCTGAATCAGAGGGGCTGTTTCAGAGGGGCTGAATCAGAGGGGCTGAAACAGAGGGCGAGAAACAGAGGGGCTGATACAGAGGGGCTGAAGCAGAGGGGCTAAATCAGAGGGGCGGAAACAGAGGGCGAGAAACAGAGGGGCTGAAACAGAGGGCGAGAAACAGAGTGGCTGAAACAGAGGGGCTGAAACAGAGGGCGAGAAACAGAGGGGCTGAAACAGAGGGGCTGAAACAGAGGGCGAGAAACAGAGGCGCTGAAACAGAGGGCGAGAAACAGAGGGGCTGAAACAGAGGGGCTGAAACAGAGGGCGAGATACAGAGGGGCTGAAACATAGGGGCTGAAACAGAGGGCGAGAAACTGAGCTGCTGAAACAGAGGGCGAGAAACAGAGGGGCTGAAACAGAGGGCGAGAAACTGAGGGGCTGAAACAGAGGGCGAGACACAGAGGGGCTGATACAGAGAGCGAGAAACAGAGGGGCTGAAACAGAGGGTCTGAAACAGGAGGGCTGAAACAGAGGGGCTGTAACAGAGGGCGAGAAACAGAGGGGCTGAATCAGAGGGGCTGAATCAGAGGGGCTGAAACAGAGGGGCTGAACCAGAGGGCGAGAAACAGAAGGGCTGAAACAGAGGGCGAGAAACAGAGGGCGAGAAACAGAGGTGCTGAAACAGAGGGGCTGAAACAGAGAGGCTGATACAGAGGGCGTGAAACAGAGGGGCTGAAACAGAGGGCGAGAAACAGAGGGGCTGAAACAGAGGGGCTGAAACAGAGGGGCTGAAACAGAGGGACTGAAACAGAGGGCGAGAAACAGAGAGGCTGAAACAGAGGGCGAGAAACAAAGGGGCTGAAACAGAGGGCGAGAATCAGAGGGGCTGAAACAGAGGGGCTGAAACAGAGGGCGAGAAACAGAGGGGCTGAATCAGAGGGGCTGAATCAGAGGGGCTGAAACAGAGGGGCTGAAACAGAGGGCGAGAAACAGAAGGGCTGAAACAGATGGCGAGAAACAGAGGGCGAGAAACAGAGGGGCTGAAACAGAGGGGCTGAAACAGATGGGCTGAAACAGAGGGCGAGAAACAGAGGGGCTGAAACAGAGGGCGAGAAACAGAGGGCGAGAAACAGAGGGACTGAAACAGAGGGACTGAAACAGAGGGGCTGAAACAGAGATCGAGAAACAGATATGCTGAAACAGAGGGACTGAAACAGAGGGCGAGAAACAGAGAGGCTGAAACAGAGGGCGAGAAACAGAGGGGCTGAAACAGAGGGCGAGAAACAGAGGGGCTAAAACAGAGGGCGAGAAACTGAGCGGCTGAAACAGAGGGCGAGAAACAGAGGGGCTGAAACAGAGGGCGAGAAACAGAGGGCGAGAAACAGAGGGACTGAAACAGAGGGGCTGAAACAGAGGGGCTGAAACAGAGGGCGAGAAACAGAGGTCGAGAAACAGAGGGCGAGAAACAGAGGGACTGAAACAGAGGGGCTGAAACAGAGGGGCTGAAACAGAGGGCGAGAAACAGAGGGGCTGAAACAGAGGGCGAGAAACAGAGGGGCTGAAACCGAGGGACTGAATCAGAGGGGCTGAAACAGAGGGGCTGAATCAGAGGGCGAGAAACAGAGGGGCTGAAACAGTGGGGGAGAAACAGAGCGGCTGAAACAGAGGGGCAGAATCAGAGGGGCTGAAACAGAGGGGCTGGAACAGAGGGGGAGAAACAGAGGGGCTGAAACAGAGGCGATGAATCAGAGGGGCTGAAACAGAGGGCGAGAAACAGAGGGGTTGAAACAGAGGGCGAGAAACAAAGGGGCTGAAACAGAGGGGCTGAAACAGAGGGGCTGAATCAGAGGGGCTGATTCAGAGGGGCTGAATCAGAGGGGCTGAAACAGAGGGCGAGAAACAGAGGGGCTGAAACAGAGGGCGAGAAACTGAGGGGTTGAAACAGAGGGGCTGAAACAGAGGGGCTGAAACAGAGGGCGAGAAACAGAGGGGCTGAAACAGAGGGGCTGAAGCAGAGGGCGAGAAACAGAGGGGCTGAATCAGAGGGGCTGAAACAGAGGGCGAGAAACATAGGGGCTGAAACAGAGAGCGAGAAACAGAGGGGCTGAAACAGAGGGGCTGAAACAGAGGGGCTGAATCAGAGGGGCTGTTTCAGAGGGGCTGAATCAGAGGGGCTGAAACAGAGGGCGAGAAACAGAGGGGCTGATACAGAGGGGCTGAAGCAGAGGGGCTAAATCAGAGGGGCGGAAACAGAGGGCGAGAAACAGAGGGGCTGAAACAGAGGGCGAGAAACAGAGTGGCTGAAACAGAGGGGCTGAAACAGAGGGGCTGAAACAGAGGGCGAGAAACAGAGGGGCTGAAACAGAGGGGCTGAAACAGAGGGCGAGAAACAGAGGCGCTGAAACAGAGGGCGAGAAACAGAGGGGCTGAAACAGAGGGGCTGAAACAGAGGGCGAGATACAGAGGGGCTGAAACATAGGGGCTGAAACAGAGGGCGAGAAACTGAGCTGCTGAAACAGAGGGCGAGAAACAGAGGGGCTGAAACAGAGGGCGAGAAACTGAGGGGCTGAAACAGAGGGCGAGACACAGAGGGGCTGATACCGAGGGCGAGAAACAGAGGCGCTGAAACAGAGGGTCTGAAACAGGAGGGCTGAAACAGAGGGGCTGTAACAGAGGGCGAGAAACAGAGGGGCTGAATCAGAGGGGCTGAATCAGAGGGGCTGAAACAGAGGGGCTGAACCAGAGGGCGAGAAACAGAAGGGCTGAAACAGAGGGCGAGAAACAGAGGGCGAGAAACAGAGGTGCTGAAACAGAGGGGCTGAAACAGAGAGGCTGATACAGAGGGCGTGAAAATGAGGGGCTGAAACAGAGGGCGAGAAACAGTGGGGCTGAAACAGAGGGGCTGAAACAGAGGGGCTGAAACAGAGGGACTGAAACAGAGGGCGAGAAACAGAGAGGCTGAAACAGAGGGCGAGAAACAAAGGGGCTGAAACAGAGGGCGAGAATCAGAGGGGCTGAAACAGAGGGGCTGAAACAGAGGGCGAGAAACAGAGGGGCTGAATCAGAGGGGCTGAATCAGAGGGGCTGAAACAGAGTGGCTGAAACAGAGGGCGAGAAACAGAAGGGCTGAAACAGATGGCGAGAAACAGAGGGCGAGAAACAGAGGGGCTGAAACAGAGGGGCTGAAACAGATGGGCTGAAACAGAGGGCGAGAAACAGAGGGGCTGAAACAGAGGGCGAGAAACAGAGGGCGAGAAACAGAGGGACTGAAACAGAGGGACTGAAACAGAGGGGCTGAAACAGAGATCGAGAAACAGATATGCTGAAACAGAGGGACTGAAACAGAGGGCGAGAAACAGAAGGGCTGAAACAGAGGGCGAGAAACAGAGGGCGAGAAACAGAGGTGCTGAAACAGAGGGGCTGAAACAGAGAGGCTGATACAGAGGGCGTGAAACAGAGGGGCTGAAACAGAGGGCGAGAAACAGAGGGGCTGAAACAGAGGGGCTGAAACAGAGGGGCTGAAACAGAGGGACTGAAACAGAGGGCGAGAAACAGAGAGGCTGAAACAGAGGGCGAGAAACAAAGGGGCTGAAACAGAGGGCGAGAATCAGAGGGGCTGAAACAGAGGGGCTGAAACAGAGGGAGAGAAACAGAGGGGCTGAATCAGAGGGGCTGAATCAGAGGGGCTGAAACAGAGGGGCTGAAACAGAGGGCGAGAAACAGAAGGGCTGAAACAGATGGCGAGAAACAGAGGGCGAGAAACAGAGGGGCTGAAACAGAAGGCGAGAAACAGAGGGCGAGAAACAGAGGGACTGAAACAGAGGGACTGAAACAGAGGGGCTGAAACAGAGATCGAGAAACAGATATGCTGAAACAGAGGGACTGAAACAGAGGGCGAGAAACAGAGAGGCTGAAACAGAGGGCGAGAAACAGAGGGGCTGAAAGAGAGGGCGAGAAACAGAGGGGCTAAAACAGAGGGCGAGAAACAGAGCGGCTGAAACAGAGGGCGAGAAACAGAGGGGCTGAAACAGAGGGCGAGAAACAGAGGGCGAGAAGCAGAGGGACTGAAAAAGTGGGACTGAAACAGAGGGGCTGAAACAGAGGGCGAGAAACAGAGGGGCTGAAACAGAGGGCAAGAAACAGAGGGGCTGAAACAGAGGGGCTGAAACAGATGGGCTGAAACAGAGGGCAAGAAACAGAGGGGCTGAGTCAGAGGGGCTAAATCAGAGGGGCTGAATCAGTGGGGCTGAAACAGAGGGGCTGAATCAGAGGGGCTGAAACAGAGTGGCTGAAACAGAGGGGCTGAAACAGAGGGGCTGGAACAGAGGGGGAGAAACAGAGGGGCTGAAACAGAGGCGATGAATCAGAGGGGCTGAAACAGAGGGCGAGAAACAGAGGGGTTGAAACAGAGGGCGAGAAACAAAGGGGCTGAAACAGAGGGGCTGAAACAGAGGGGCTGAATCAGAGGGGCTGATTCAGAGGGGCTGAATCAGAGGGGCTGAAACAGAGGGGGAGAAACAGAGGGGCTGAAACAGAGGCGATGAATCAGAGGGGCTGAAACAGAGGGCGAGAAACAGAGGGGTTGAAACAGAGGGCGAGAAACAAAGGGGCTGAAACAGAGGGGCTGAAACAGAGGGGCTGAATCAGAGGGGCTGATTCAGAGGGGCTGAAACAGAGGGCGAGAAACAGAGGGGCTGAAACAGAGGGCGAGAAACAGAGGGGCTGAAACAGAGGGGCTGAAACAGAGGGGCTGAAACAGAGGGCGAGAAACAGAGGGGCTGAAACAGAGGGCGAGAAACAGAGGGGCTGAAACAGAGGGGCTGAAACAGAGGGGCTGAAACAGAGGGCGAGAAACAGAGGGGCTGAAACAGAGGGGCTGAAGCAGAGGGCGAGAAACAGAGGGGCTGAATCAGAGGGGCTGAAACAGAGGGCGAGAAACATAGGGGCTGAAAGAGAGAGCGAGAAACAGAGGGGCTGAAACAGAGGGGCTGAAACAGAGGGGCTGAATCAGAGGGGCTGTTTCAGAGGGGCTGAATCAGAGGGGCTGAAACAGAGGGCGAGAAACAGAGGGGCTGATACAGAGGGGCTGAAGCAGAGGGGCTAAATCAGAGGGGCGGAAACAGAGGGCGAGAAACAGAGGGGCTGAAACAGAGGGCGAGAAACAGAGTGGCTGAAACAGAGGGGCTGAAACAGAGGGGCTGAAACAGAGGGCGAGAAACAGAGGGGCTGAAACAGAGGGCGAGACACAGAGGGGCTGATACAGAGGGCGAGAAACAGAGGGGCTGAAACAGAGGGTCTGAAACAGGAGGGCTGAAACAGAGGGGCTGTAACAGAGGGCGAGAAACAGAGGGGCTGAATCAGAGGGGCTGAATCAGAGGGGCTGAAACAGAGGGGCTGAACCAGAGGGTGAGAAACAGAAGGGCTGAAACAGAGGGCGAGAAACAGAGGTGCTGAAACAGAGGGGCTGAAACAGAGAGGCTGATACAGAGGGCGTGAAACAGAGGGGCTGAAACAGAGGGCGAGAAACAGAGGGGCTGAAACATAGGGGCTGAAACAGAGGGGCTGAAACAGAGGGACTGAAACAGAGGGCTAGAAACAGAGAGGCTGAAACAGAGGGCGAGAAAGAAAGGGGCTGAAACAGAGGGCGAGAAACAGAGGGGCTGAAACTGAGGGGCTGAAACAGAGGGCGAGAAACTGAGCGGCTGAAACAGAGGGGCTGAAACAGAGGGCGAGAAACAGAGTGCGCGAAACAGAGGGACTGAAACAGAGGGACTGAAACAGAGGGGCTGAAACAGAGGGCGAGAAACAGACAGGCTGAAACAGAGGGACTGAAACAGAGGGCGAGAAACAGAGAGGCTGAAACAGAGGGCGAGAAACAGAGGGGCTGAAACAGAGGGCGAGAAACAGAGGGGCTGAAACAGAGGGCGAGAAACAGAGGGGCTGAATCAGAGGGGCTGAAACAGAGGGCGAGAAACTGACCGGCTGAAACAGAGGGCGAGAAACAGAGGGGCTGAAACAGAGGGCGAGAAACAGAGGGCGAGAAACAGAGTGACTGAAACAGAGGGACTGAAACAGAGGGTTTGAAACAGAGGGCGAGAAACAGAGGGGCTGAAACAGAGGGCGAGAAACAGGGGGATTTGAAACAGAGGGGCTGAATGAGAGGGGCTGAATGAGAGGGGCTGAATCAGAGGGGCTGAAACAGAGGGGCTGAAACAGAGGGGCTGAAACAGATGGGCTGAAACAGAGGGCGAGAAACAGAGCGGCTGAATCAGAGGGGCTAAATCAGAGGTGCTGAATCAGAGGGGCTGAAACAGAGGGGCTGAATCAGAGGGGCTGAAACAGAGGGCGACAAACAGAGGGGCTGAAACAGAGGGGCTGAAACAGAGTGGCTGAAACAGAGGGGCTGAATCAGAGGGCCTGAAACAGAGGGCGACAAACAGAGGGGCTGGAACAGAGGGGCTGATACAGAGGGGCTGAAGCAGAGGGGCTAAATCAGAGGGGCGGAAACAGAGGGCGAGAAACAGAGGGGCTGAAACAGAGGGCGAGAAACAGAGTGGCTGAAACAGAGGGGCTGAAGCAGAGGGGCTGAAACAGAGAGCGAGAAACAGAGGGGCTGAAACAGAGGGCGAGACACAGAGGGGCTGATACAGAGGGCGAGAAACAGAGGGTCTGAAACAGGAGGGCTGAAACAGAGGGGCTGTAACAGAGGGCGAGAAACAGAGGGGCTGAATCAGAGGGGCTGAATCAGAGGGGCTGAAACAGAGGGGCTGAACCAGAGGGCGAGAAACAGAAGGGCTGAAACATAGAGCGAGAAACAGAGGGCGAGAAACAGAGGTGCTGAAACAGAGGGGCCGAAACAGAGAGGCTGATACAGAGGGCGTGAAACAGAGGGGCTGAAACAGAGGGCGAGAAACAGAGGGGCTGAAACAGAGGGGCTGAAACAGAGGGGCTGAAACAGAGGGACTGAAACAGAGGGCGAGAAACAGAGAGGCTGAAACAGAGGGCGAGAAACAGAGGGGCTGAAACAGAGGGCGAGAAACAGAGGGCGAGAAACAGAGGGACTGAAACAGAGGGACTGAAACAGAGGGCTAGAAACAGCGAGGCTGAAACAGAGGGCGAGAAACAGAGGGGCTGAAACAGAGGGCGAGAAACAAAGGGGCTGAAACAGAGGGGCTGAAACAGAGGGGCTGAATCAGAGGGGCTGATTCAGAGGGGCTGAATCAGAGGGGCTGAAACAGAGGGCGAGAAACAGAGGGGCTGAAACAGAGGGCGAGAAACAGAGGGGCTGAAACAGAGGGGCTGAAACAGAGGGGCTGAAACAGAGGGCGAGAAACAGAGGGGCTGAAACAGAGGCGATGAATCAGAGGGGCTGAAACAGAGGGCGAGAAACAGAGGGGTTGAAACAGAGGGCGAGAAACAAAGGGGCTGAAACAGAGGGGCTGAAACAGAGGGGCTGAATCAGAGGGGCTGATTCAGAGGGGCTGAATCAGAGGGGCTGAAACAGAGGGCGAGAAACAGAGGGGCTGAAACAGAGGGCGAGAAACAAAGGGGCTGAAACAGAGGGGCTGAAACAGAGGGGCTGAAACAGAGGGCGAGAAACAGAGGGGCTGAAACAGAGGGGCTGAAGCAGAGGGCGAGAAACAGAGGGGCTGAATCAGAGGGGCTGAAACAGAGGGCGAGAAACATAGGGGCTGAAACAGAGAGCGAGAAACAGAGGGGCTGAAACAGAGGGGCTGAAACAGAGGGGCTGAATCAGAGGGGCTGTTTCAGAGGGGCTGAAACAGAGGGCGAGAAACAGAGGGGCTGATACAGAGGGGCTGAAGCAGAGGGGCTAAATCAGAGGGGCGGAAACAGAGGGCGAGAAACAGAGGGGCTGAAACAGAGGGCGAGAAACAGAGTGGCTGAAACAGAGGGGCTGAAACAGAGGGGCTGAAACAGAGAGCGAGAAACAGAGGGGCTGAAAGAGAGGGCGAGACACAGAGGGGCTGATACAGAGGGCGAGAAACAGAGGGGCTGAAACAGAGGGTCTGAAACAGGAGGGCTGAAACAGAGGGGCTGTAACAGAGGGCGAGAAACAGAGGGGCTGAATCAGAGGGGCTGAATCAGAGGGGCTGAAACAGAGGGGCTGAACCAGAGGGCGAGAAACAGAAGGGCTGAAACAGAGGGCGAGAAACAGAGGGCGAGAAACAGAGGTGCTGAAACAGAGGGGCCGAAACAGAGAGGCTGATACAGAGGGCGTGAAACAGAGGGGCTGAAACAGAGGGCGAGAAACAGAGGGGCTGAAACAGAGGGGCTGAAACAGAGGGGCTGAAACAGAGGGACTGAAACAGAGGGCGAGAAACAGAGAGGCTGATACAGAGGGCGAGAAAGAAAGGGGCTGAAACAGAGGGCGAGAAACAGAGGGGCTGAAACAGAGGGGCTGAAACAGAGGGCGAGAAACTGAGCGGCTGAAACAGAGGGGCTGAAACAGAGGGGCTGAAACAGAGGGCGAGAAACAGAGGGGCTGAAACAGAGGGCGAGAAACAGGGGGATTTGAAACAGAGGGGCTGAATGAGAGGGGCTGAATCAGAGGGGCTGAATCAGAGGGGCTGAAACAGAGGGGCTGAAACAGAGGGGCTGAAACAGATGGGCTGAAACAGAGGGCGAGAAACAGAGCGGCTGAATCAGAGGGGCTAAATCAGAGGTGCTGAATCAGAGGGTCTGAAACAGAGGGGCTGAATCAGAGGGGCTGAAACAGAGGGCGACAAACAGAGGGGCTGAAACAGAGGGGCTGAAACAGAGTGGCTGAAACAGAGGGGCTGAATCAGAGGGCCTGAAACAGAGGGCGACAAACAGAGGGGCTGGAACAGAGGGGCTGATACAGAGGGGCTGAAGCAGAGGGGCTAAATCAGAGGGGCGGAAACAGAGGGCGAGAAACAGAGGGGCTGAAACAGAGGGCGAGAAACAGAGTGGCTGAAACAGAGGGGCTGAAACAGAGGGGCTGAAACAGAGAGCGAGAAACAGAGGGGCTGAAACAGAGGGCGAGACACAGAGGGGCTGATACAGAGGGCGAGAAACAGAGGGTCTGAAACAGGAGGGCTGAAACAGAGGGGCTGTAACAGAGGGCGAGAAAAAGAGGGGCTGAATCAGAGGGGCTGAATCAGAGGGGCTGAAACAGAGGGGCTGAACCAGAGGGCGAGAAACAGAAGGGCTGAAACAGAGGGCGAGAAACAGAGGGCGAGAAACAGAGGTGCTGAAACAGAGGGGCCGAAACAGAGAGGCTGATACAGAGGGCGTGAAACAGAGGGGCTGAAACAGAGGGCGAGAAACAGAGGGGCTGAAACAGAGGGGCTGAAACAGAGGGGCTGAAACAGAGGGACTGAAACAGAGGGCGAGAAACAGAGAGGCTGAAACAGAGGGCGAGAAACAGAGGGGCTGAAACAGAGGGCGAGAAACAGAGGGCGAGAAACAGAGGGACTGAAACAGAGGGACTGAAACAGAGGGGCTGAAACAGAGGGCGAGAAACAGATAGGCTGAAACAGAGGGACTGAAACAGAGGGCGAGAAACAGAGAGGCTGAAACAGAGGGCGAGAAACAGAGGGGCTGAAACAGAGGGCGAGAAACAAAGGGGCTGAAACAGAGGGGCTGAAACAGAGGGGCTGAATCAGAGGGGCTGATTCAGAGGGGCTGAATCAGAGGGGCTGAAACAGAGGGCGAGAAAGAGAGGGGCTGAAACAGAGGGCGAGAAACAGAGGGGCTGAAACAGAGGGGCTGAAACAGAGGGGCTGAAACAGAGGGCGAGAAACAGAGGGGCTGAAACAGAGGCGATGAATCAGAGGGGCTGAAACAGAGGGCGAGAAACAGAGGGGTTGAAACAGAGGGCGAGAAACAAAGGGGCTGAAACAGAGGGTCTGAAACAGAGGGGCTGAATCAGAGGGGCTGATTCAGAGGGGCTGAATCAGAGGGGCTGAAACAGAGGGCGAGAAACAGAGGGGCTGAAACAGAGGGCGAGAAACAGAGGGGCTGAAACAGAGGGGCTGAAACAGAGGGGCTGAAACATAGGGCGAGAAACAGAGGGGCTGAAACAGAGGGGCTGAAGCAGAGGGCGAGAAACAGAGGGGCTGAATCAGAGGGGCTGAAACAGAGGGCGAGAAACATAGGGGCTGAAACAGAGAGCGAGAAACAGAGGGGCTGAAACAGAGGGGCTGAATCAGAGGGGCTGTTTCAGAGGGGCTGAATCAGAGGGGCTGAAACAGAGGGCGAGAAACAGAGGGGCTGATACAGAGGGGCTGAAGCAGAGGGGCTAAATCAGAGGGGCGGAAACAGAGGGCGAGAAACAGAGGGGCTGAAACAGAGGGCGAGAAACAGAGTGGCTGAAACAGAGGGGCTGAAACAGAGGGGCTGAAACAGAGGGCGAGAAACAGAGGGGCTGAAACAGAGGGCGAGACACAGAGGGGCTGATACAGAGGGCGAGAAACAGAGGGGCTGAAACAGAGGGGCTGAAACAGAGGAGCTGTAACAGAGGGCGAGAAACAGAGGGGCTGAATCAGAGGGGCTGAATCAGAGGGGCTGAAACAGAGGGGCTGAACCAGAGGGTGAGAAACAGAAGGGCTGAAACAGAGGGCGAGAAACAGAGGTGCTGAAACAGAGGGGCTGAAACAGAGAGGCTGATACAGAGGGCGTGAAACAGAGGGGCTGAAACAGAGGGCGAGAAACAGAGGGGCTGAAACATAGGGGCTGAAACAGAGGGGCTGAAACAGAGGGACTGAAACAGAGGGCTAGAAACAGAGAGGCTGAAACAGAGGGCGAGAAAGAAAGGGGCTGAAACAGAGGGCGAGAAACAGAGGGGCTGAAACAGAGGGGCTGAAACAGAGGGCGAAAAACTGAGCGGCTGAAACAGAGGGGCTGAAACAGAGGGCGAGAAACAGAGTGCGCGAAACAGAGGGACTGAAACAGAGGGACTGAAACAGAGAGGCTGAAACAGAGGGCGAGAAACAGATAGGCTGAAACAGAGGGACTGAAACAGAGGGCGAGAAACAGAGAGGCTGAAACAGAGGGCGAGAAACAGAGGGGCTGAAACAGAGGGCGAGAAACAGAGGGGCTGAAACAGAGGGCGAGAAACAGAGGGGCTGAAGCAGAGGGGCTGAAACAGAGGGCGAGAAACTGAGCGGCTGAAACAGAGGGCGAGAAACAGAGGGGCTGAAACAGAGGGCGAGAAACAGAGGGCGAGAAACAGAGTGACTGAAACAGAGGGACTGAAACAGAGGGTTTGAAACAGAGGGCGAGAAACAGAGGGGCTGAAACAGAGGGCGAGAAACAGGGGGATTTGAAACAGAGGGGCTGAATGAGAGGGGCTGAATCAGAGGGGCTGAATCAGAGGGGCTGAAACAGAGGGGCTGAAACAGAGGGGCTGAAACAGATGGGCTGAAACAGAGGGCGAGAAACAGAGCGGCTGAATCAGTGGGGCTAAATCAGAGGTGCTGAATCAGAGGGTCTGAAACAGAGGGGCTGAATCAGAGGGGCTAAATCAGAGGGGCTGAAACAGAGGGCGAGAAACAGAGGGGCTGAAACAGAGGGCGAGAAACAGAGTGGCTGAAACAGAGGGGCTGAAACAGAGGGGCTGAAACAGAGAGCGAGAAACAGAGGGGCTGGAACAGAGGGGCTGATACAGAGGGGCTGAAGCAGAGGGGCTAAATCAGAGGGGCGGAAACAGAGGGCGAGAAACAGAGGGGCTGAAACAGAGGGCGAGAAACAGAGTGGCTGAAACAGAGGGGCTGAAACAGAGGGGCTGAAACAGAGAGCGAGAAACAGAGGGGCTGAAACTGAGGGCGAGACACAGAGGGGCTGATACAGAGGGCGAGAAACAGAGGGGCTGAAACAGAGGGTCTGAAACAGGAGGGCTGAAACAGAGGGGCTGTAACAGAGGGCGAGAAACAGAGGGGCTGAATCAGAGGGGCTGAATCAGAGGGGCTGAAACAGAGGGGCTGAACCAGAGGGCGAGAAACAGAAGGGCTGAAACAGAGGGCGAGAAACAGAGGGCGAGAAACAGAGGTGCTGAAACAGAGGGCGAGACACAGTGGGGCTGAAACAGAGGTCGAGAAACAGAGGGGCTGAAACAGAGGGGCTGAATCAGAGGGGCTGAAACAGAGGGGCTGAATCAAAGGGGCTGAATCAGAGGGGCTGAATCAGAGGGGCTGAAACAGAGGGCGAGAAACAGAGGGGCTGAAACAGAGGGCGAGAAACAGAGGGGCTGAAACAGAGGGGCTGAAACAGTGGGGCTAAAACAGAGGTGCTGAAACAGAGGGCGAGAAACAGAGGGGCTGAAACAGAGGGGCTAAATCAGAGGGGCAGAAACAGAGGGCGAGAAACAGAGGGGCTGAAACAGAGGGGCTGAAACAGAGGGGGTGAAACAGAGGGGCTGAAGCAGAGGGGCTGAAACAGAGGGGCTGAATCAGAGGGGCTGAAACAGAAGGCGAGAAACAGAGGGGCTGAAACAGAGGTCGAGAAACAGAGGGGCTGAAACAGAGGGCCTGAAACAGAGGGCGAGAAACAGAGCGGCTGAAACAGAGGGCGACAAATAGAGGTGCTGAAACAGAGGGGCTCAAACAGAGGGGCTGAAACAGAAGGGCTGAAACAGAGGGGCTGAAACAGAGGGCGAGAAACAGAGGGGCTGAATCAGAGGCGCTGAAACAGAGGGTCTGAATCAGAGGGGCTGAATCAGAGGGGCTGAATCAGAGGGGCTGAAACAGAGGGCGAGAAACAGAGGGGCTGAAAAAGAGGGCGAGAAACAGAGGGGCTGAAACAGAGGGCGAGAAACAGAGGGGCTGAAACAGAGCGGCTGAATCAGAGGGGCTGAAACAGAGGGGCTGAAACAGAGGGGCTGAAACAGAGGGGCTGAAGCAGAGGGGCTGAAACAGAGGGCGAGAAACAGAGGGTCTGAAACAGAGGGCGAGAAACAGAGGGCGAGAAACAGAGGGGCTGAAACAGAGGGCGAAAAACAGAGGGTCTGAAACAGAGGGCGAGAAACAGAGGGTGAGAAACAGAGGGCGAGAAACAGAGGGTGAGAAACAGAGGGCGAGAAACAGAGTGGATGAAACAGAGGGGCTGAAACAGAGGGGCTGAAACAGAGCGGCTGAAGCAGAGGGGCTGAAACAGAGAGCGAGAAACAGAGGGTCTGAAACAGAGGGTCTGAAACAGAGGGCGAGAAACAGAGGGGCTGAAACAGAGGGTGAGAAACAGAGGGCGAGAAACAGAGGGTCTGAAACAGAGGGTCTGAAACAGAGGGCGAGAAACAAAGGGGCTGAAACAGAGGGGCTGAAACAGAGGGGCTGAATCAGAGGGGCTGATTCAGAGGGGCTGAATCAGAGGGACTGAAACAGAGGGCGAGAAACAGAGGGGCTGAAACAGAGAGCGAGAAACAGAGGGGCTGAAACAGAGGGGCTGAAACAGAGGGGCTGAAACAGAGTGGCTGAAACAGATGGGCTGAAACAGAGGGGCTGGAACAGAGGGCGAGACACAGTGGGGCTGAAACAGAGGTCGAGAAACAGAGGGGCTGAAACAGAGGGGCTGAATCAGAGGGGCTGAAACAGAGGGGCTGAATCAAAGGGGCTGAATCAGAGGGGCTGAATCAGAGGGGCTGAAACAGAGGGCGAGAAACAGAGGGGCTGAAACAGAGGGCGAGAAACAGAGGGGCTGAAACAGAGGGGCTGAAACAGTGGGGCTAAAACAGAGGTGCTGAAACAGAGGGCGAGAAACAGAGGGGCTGAAACAGAGGGGCTAAATCAGAGGGGCAGAAACAGAGGGCGAGAAACAGAGAGGCTGAAACAGAGTGCGAGTAACAGAGGGGATGAAACAGAGGGGCTGAAACAGATGGGGTGAAACAGAGGGGCTGAAGCAGAGGGGCTGAAACAGAGGGGCTGAATCAGAGGGGCTGAAACAGAAGGCGAGAAACAGAGGGGCTGAAACAGAGGTCGAGAAACAGAGGGGCTGAAACAGAGGGCCTGAAACAGAGGGCGAGAAACAGAGCGGCTGAAACAGAGGGCGACAAATAGAGGTGCTGAAACAGAGGGGCTCAAACAGAGGGGCTGAAACAGAAGGGCTGAAACAGAGGGGCTGAAACAGAGGGCGAGAAACAGAGGGGCTGAATCAGAGGCGCTGAAACAGAGGGTCTGAATCAGAGGGGCTGAATCAGAGGGGCTGAATCAGAGGGGCTGAAACAGAGGGCGAGAAACAGAGGGGCTGAAAAAGAGGGCGAGAAACAGAGGGGCTGAAACAGAGGGCGAGAAACAGAGGGGCTGAAACAGAGGGCGAGAAACAGAGGGGCTGAATCAGAGCGGCTGAATCAGAGGGGCTGAAACAGAGGGGCTGAAACAGAGGGGCTGAAACAGAGGGGCTGAAGCAGAGGGGCTGAATCAGAGGGGCTGAAACAGAGGGCGAGAAACAGAGGGGCTGAAAAAGAGGGCGAGAAACAGAGGGTCTGAAACAGAGGGCGAGAAACAGAGGGCGAGAAACAGAGGGGCTGAAACAGAGGGCGAAAAACAGAGGGTCTGAAACAGAGGGCGAGAAACAGAGGGTGAGAAACAGAGGGCGAGAAACAGAGGGTGAGAAACAGAGGGCGAGAAACAGAGTGGATGAAACAGAGGGGCTGAAACAGAGGGGCTGAAACAGAGAGCGAGAAACAGAGGGTCTGAAACAGAGGGTCTGAAACAGAGGGCGAGAAACAGAGGGGCTGAAACAGAGGGTGAGAAACAGAGGGCGAGAAACAGAGGGTGAGAAACAGAGGGCGAGAAACAGAGGCGATGAAACAGATGGGCTGAAACAGAGGGGCTGAAACAGAGGGGCTGAATCAGAGGGGCTGAAACAGAGGGCGAGAAACAGAGGGGCTGAAACAGAGGGGCTGAAACAGAGGGGCTGAAACAGAGGGGCTGAAACAGAGGGTCTGAAACAGAGGGGCTGAAACAGAGGGCGAGAATCAGAGAGGCTGAAACAGAGGGCGAGAAACCGAGGGGCTGAAACAGAGGGCGAGAAACAGAGGGGCTGAAACAGAGGGCGAGAAACAGAGGGGCTGAATCAGAGGGGCTGAATCAGAGGGGCTGAAACAGAGGGGCTGAAACAGAGGGTGAGAAACAAACGGGCTGTAACAGCGGGCGAGAAACAGAGGGCGAGAAACAGAGGGGCTGAAACAGAGGGGCTGTAACAGAGGGCGAAAAACAGAGGGGCTGATACAGAGGGTGAGAAACAGAGTGTGAGAAACAGAGAGCGAGAAACAGAGGGTGAGAAACAGAGGGCGAGAAACAGAGGGGATGAAACAGAGGGGCTGAAACAGAGGGGCTGAAACAGAGGGGCTGAAACAGAGGGCGAGAAACAGAGGGGCTGAAACAGAGGGCGAGAAACAGAGGGGCTGAAACAGAGGGGGAGAAACAGAGGGCGAGAACCAGAGGAACTGAAACAGAGGGGCTGAAACAGAGGGGCTGAAACAGAGGGCGAAAAACAGAGGGGCCGAAACAGAGGGCGAGAAACAGAGGGGCTGAAACAGAGGGGCTGAAACAGAGGGGCTGAAATAGAGGGGCTGAAAGAGAGGGCGAGAAATAGAGGGTTTTGAAACAGAGGGCGAGAAACAGAGGGGCTGAAACAGAGGGCGTGAAACAGAGGGGCTGAAACAGAGGGGCTGAAACAGAGGGGCTGAAACAGAGGGCGAGAAACAAAGGGGCTGAAACAGAGGGCGAGAAACAGAGGGGCTGAATCAGAGGGGCTGAAACAGAGGGCGACAAACAGAGGGGCTGAAACAGCGGGGCTGAAACAGAGGGCGAGAAACTGAGCGGCTGAAACAGTGGGCGAGAACCAGAGGGGCTGAAACAGAGGGCGAGAAACAGAGGGCGAAAAACAGAGGAACTGAAACAGAGGGACTGAAACAGAGGGGCTGAAACAGAGGGCAAGAAACAGAGGGGCTGAAACAGAGGGCGAGAAACAGAGGGGCTGAAACAGAGGGGCTGAATGAGAGGGGCTGATTCAGAGGGGCTGAATCAGAAGGGCTGAAACAGAGGGTGAGAAACAGAGGGGCTGAAACAGAGGGGCTGAAACAGATGGGCTGAAACAGAGGGAGAGAAACAGAGCGGCTGAATCAGATGGGCTAAATCAGAGGGGCTGAATCAGAGGGGCTGAATCAGAGGGGCTAAATCAAAGGGGCTGAATCAGAGGGGCTGAAACAGAGGGGCTGAATCAGAGGGGCTGAAACAGAGGGCGACAAACAGAGGGGCTGAAACAGAGGGGCTGAAACAGAGTGGCTGAAACAGAGGGGCTGAAACGGAGGGGCTGGAACAGAGGGGGAGAAACAGAGGGGCTGAAACAGAGGCGCTGAATCAGAGGGGCTGAAACAGAGGGCGAGAAACAGAGGGGTTGAAACAGAGGGCGAGAAACAAAGGGGCTGAAACAGAGGGGCTGAAACAGAGGGGCTGAATCAGAAGGGCTGATTCAGAGGGGCTGAATCAGAGGGGCTGAAACAGAGGGCGAGAAACAGAGGGGCTGAAACAGAGGGCGAGAAACAGAGGGGCTGAAACAGAGGGGCTGAAACAGAGGGGCTGAAACAGAGTGGCTGAAACAGATGGGCTGAAACAGAGGGGCTGGAACAGAGGGCGAGACACAGTGGGGCTGAAACAGAGGTCGAGAAACAGAGGGGCTGAAACAGAGGGGCTGAATCAGAGGGGCTGAAACAGAGGGGCTGAATCAAAGGGGCTGAATCAGAGGGGCTGAATCAGAGGGGCTGAAACAGAGGGCGAGAAACAGAGGGGCTGAAACAGAGGGCGAGACACAGAGGGGCTGAAACAGAGGGGCTGAAACAGTGGGGCTAAAACAGAGGGGCTGAAAGAGAGGGTGAGAAACAGTGGGGCTGAAACAGAGGGGCTGAAACAGAGGGGCTAAATCAGAGGGGCAGAAACAGAGGGCGAGAAACAGAGAGGCTGAAACAGAGGGCGAGTAACAGAGGGGCTGAAACAGAGGGGCTGAAACAGAGGGGGTGAAACAGAGGGGATGAAGCAGAGGGGCTGAAACAGAGGGGCTGAATCAGAGGGGCTGAAACAGAAGGCGAGAAACAGAGGGGCTGAAACAGAGGTCGAGAAACAGAGGGGCTGAAACAGAGGGGCTGAAACAGAGGGCGAGAAACAGAGCGGCTGAAACAGAGGGAGACAAATAGAGGTGCTGAAACAGAGGGGCTCAAACAGCGGGGCTGAAACAGAAGGGCTGAAACAGAGGGGCTGAAACAGAGGGCGAGAAACAGAGGGGCTGAATCAGAGGCGCTGAAACAGAGGGTCTGAATCAGAGGGGCTGAATCAGAGGGTCTGAATCAGAGGGGCTGAAACAGAGGGCGAGAAACAGAGGGGCTGAAAAAGAGGGCGAGAAACAGAGGGGCTGAAACAGAGGGCGAGAAACAGAGGGGCTGAAACAGAGGGCGAGAAACAGAGGGGCTGAATCAGAGCGGCTGAATCAGAGGGGCTGAAACAGAGGGGCTGAAACAGAGGGGCTGAAACAGAGGGGCTGAAGCAGAGGGGCTGATTCAGAGGGGCTGAATCAGAGGGGCTGAAACAGAGGGGGAGAAACAGAGGGGCTGAAACAGAGGCGATGAATCAGAGGGGCTGAAACAGAGGGCGAGAAACAGAGGGGTTGAAACAGAGGGCGAGAAACAAAGGGGCTGAAACAGAGGGGCTGAAACAGAGGGGCTGAATCAGAGGGGCTGATTCAGAGGGGCTGAAACAGAGGGCGAGAAACAGAGGGGCTGAAACAGAGGGCGAGAAACAGAGGGGCTGAAACAGAGGGGCTGAAACAGAGGGGCTGAAACAGAGGGCGAGAAACAGAGGGGCTGAAACAGAGGGCGAGAAACAGAGGGGCTGAAACAGAGGGGCTGAAACAGAGGGGCTGAAACAGAGGGCCAGAAACAGAGGGGCTGAAACAGAGGGGCTGAAGCAGAGGGCGAGAAACAGAGGGGCTGAATCAGAGGGGCTGAAACAGAGGGCGAGAAACATAGGGGCTGAAAGAGAGAGCGAGAAACAGAGGGGCTGAAACAGAGGGGCTGAAACAGAGGGGCTGAATCAGAGGGGCTGTTTCAGAGGGGCTGAATCAGAGGGGCTGAAACAGAGGGCGAGAAACAGAGGGGCTGATACAGAGGGGCTGAAGCAGAGGGGCTAAATCAGAGGGGCGGAAACAGAGGGCGAGAAACAGAGGGGCTGAAACAGAGGGCGAGAAACAGAGTGGCTGAAACAGAGGGGCTGAAACAGAGGGGCTGAAACAGAGGGCGAGAAACAGAGGGGCTGAAACAGAGGGCGAGACACAGAGGGGCTGATACAGAGGGCGAGAAACAGAGGGGCTGAAACAGAGGGTCTGAAACAGGAGGGCTGAAACAGAGGGGCTGTAACAGAGGGCGAGAAACAGAGGGGCTGAATCAGAGGGGCTGAA
Source organism: Chiloscyllium punctatum (assembly GCF_047496795.1). Lineage (NCBI taxonomy): Eukaryota > Metazoa > Chordata > Chondrichthyes > Orectolobiformes > Hemiscylliidae > Chiloscyllium > Chiloscyllium punctatum. The sequence goes on from NC_092742.1 coordinate 143,525,313, forward strand.
TCAGAGGGGCTGAAACAGAGGGGCTGAACCAGAGGGTGAGAAACAGAAGGGCTGAAACAGAGGGCGAGAAACAGAGGTGCTGAAACAGAGGGGCTGAAACAGAGAGGCTGATACAGAGGGCGTGAAACAGAGGGGCTGAAACAGAGGGCGAGAAACAGAGGGGCTGAAACATAGGGGCTGAAACAGAGGGGCTGAAACAGAGGGACTGAAACAGAGGGCTAGAAACAGAGAGGCTGAAACAGAGGGCGAGAAAGAAAGGGGCTGAAACAGAGGGCGAGAAACAGAGGGGCTGAAACTGAGGGGCTGAAACAGAGGGCGAGAAACTGAGCGGCTGAAACAGAGGGGCTGAAACAGAGGGCGAGAAACAGAGTGCGCGAAACAGAGGGACTGAAACAGAGGGACTGAAACAGAGGGGCTGAAACAGAGGGCGAGAAACAGACAGGCTGAAACAGAGGGACTGAAACAGAGGGCGAGAAACAGAGAGGCTGAAACAGAGGGCGAGAAACAGAGGGGCTGAAACAGAGGGCGAGAAACAGAGGGGCTGAAACAGAGGGCGAGAAACAGAGGGGCTGAATCAGAGGGGCTGAAACAGAGGGCGAGAAACTGACCGGCTGAAACAGAGGGCGAGAAACAGAGGGGCTGAAACAGAGGGCGAGAAACAGAGGGCGAGAAACAGAGTGACTGAAACAGAGGGACTGAAACAGAGGGCGAGAAACAGGGGGATTTGAAACAGAGGGGCTGAATGAGAGGGGCTGAATGAGAGGGGCTGAATCAGAGGGGCTGAAACAGAGGGGCTGAAACAGAGGGGCTGAAACAGATGGGCTGAAACAGAGGGCGAGAAACAGAGCGGCTGAATCAGAGGGGCTAAATCAGAGGTGCTGAATCAGAGGGGCTGAAACAGAGGGGCTGAATCAGAGGGGCTGAAACAGAGGGCGACAAACAGAGGGGCTGAAACAGAGGGGCTGAAACAGAGTGGCTGAAACAGAGGGGCTGAATCAGAGGGCCTGAAACAGAGGGCGACAAACAGAGGGGCTGGAACAGAGGGGCTGATACAGAGGGGCTGAAGCAGAGGGGCTAAATCAGAGGGGCGGAAACAGAGGGCGAGAAACAGAGGGGCTGAAACAGAGGGCGAGAAACAGAGTGGCTGAAACAGAGGGGCTGAAACAGAGGGGCTGAAACAGAGAGCGAGAAACAGAGGGGCTGAAACAGAGGGCGAGACACAGAGGGGCTGATACAGAGGGCGAGAAACAGAGGGTCTGAAACAGGAGGGCTGAAACAGAGGGGCTGTAACAGAGGGCGAGAAACAGAGGGGCTGAATCAGAGGGGCTGAATCAGAGGGGCTGAAACAGAGGGGCTGAACCAGAGGGCGAGAAACAGAAGGGCTGAAACAGAGGGTGAGAAACAGAGGGGCTGAAACAGAGGGGCTGAAACAGATGGGCTGAAACAGAGGGAGAGAAACAGAGCGGCTGAATCAGATGGGCTAAATCAGAGGGGCTGAATCAGAGGGGCTGAATCAGAGGGGCTAAATCAAAGGGGCTGAATCAGAGGGGCTGAAACAGAGGGGCTGAATCAGAGGGGCTGAAACAGAGGGCGACAAACAGAGGGGCTGAAACAGAGGGGCTGAAACAGAGTGGCTGAAACAGAGGGGCTGAAACGGAGGGGCTGGAACAGAGGGGGAGAAACAGAGGGGCTGAAACAGAGGCGCTGAATCAGAGGGGCTGAAACAGAGGGCGAGAAACAGAGGGGTTGAAACAGAGGGCGAGAAACAAAGGGGCTGAAACAGAGGGGCTGAAACAGAGGGGCTGAATCAGAAGGGCTGATTCAGAGGGGCTGAATCAGAGGGGCTGAAACAGAGGGCGAGAAACAGAGGGGCTGAAACAGAGGGCGAGAAACAGAGGGGCTGAAACAGAGGGGCTGAAACAGAGGGGCTGAAACAGAGTGGCTGAAACAGATGGGCTGAAACAGAGGGGCTGGAACAGAGGGCGAGACACAGTGGGGCTGAAACAGAGGTCGAGAAACAGAGGGGCTGAAACAGAGGGGCTGAATCAGAGGGGCTGAAACAGAGGGGCTGAATCAAAGGGGCTGAATCAGAGGGGCTGAATCAGAGGGGCTGAAACAGAGGGCGAGAAACAGAGGGGCTGAAACAGAGGGCGAGACACAGAGGGGCTGAAACAGAGGGGCTGAAACAGTGGGGCTAAAACAGAGGGGCTGAAAGAGAGGGTGAGAAACAGTGGGGCTGAAACAGAGGGGCTGAAACAGAGGGGCTAAATCAGAGGGGCAGAAACAGAGGGCGAGAAACAGAGAGGCTGAAACAGAGGGCGAGTAACAGAGGGGCTGAAACAGAGGGGCTGAAACAGAGGGGGTGAAACAGAGGGGATGAAGCAGAGGGGCTGAAACAGAGGGGCTGAATCAGAGGGGCTGAAACAGAAGGCGAGAAACAGAGGGGCTGAAACAGAGGTCGAGAAACAGAGGGGCTGAAACAGAGGGGCTGAAACAGAGGGCGAGAAACAGAGCGGCTGAAACAGAGGGAGACAAATAGAGGTGCTGAAACAGAGGGGCTCAAACAGCGGGGCTGAAACAGAAGGGCTGAAACAGAGGGGCTGAAACAGAGGGCGAGAAACAGAGGGGCTGAATCAGAGGCGCTGAAACAGAGGGTCTGAATCAGAGGGGCTGAATCAGAGGGTCTGAATCAGAGGGGCTGAAACAGAGGGCGAGAAACAGAGGGGCTGAAAAAGAGGGCGAGAAACAGAGGGGCTGAAACAGAGGGCGAGAAACAGAGGGGCTGAAACAGAGGGCGAGAAACAGAGGGGCTGAATCAGAGCGGCTGAATCAGAGGGGCTGAAACAGAGGGGCTGAAACAGAGGGGCTGAAACAGAGGGGCTGAAGCAGAGGGGCTGATTCAGAGGGGCTGAATCAGAGGGGCTGAAACAGAGGGGGAGAAACAGAGGGGCTGAAACAGAGGCGATGAATCAGAGGGGCTGAAACAGAGGGCGAGAAACAGAGGGGTTGAAACAGAGGGCGAGAAACAAAGGGGCTGAAACAGAGGGGCTGAAACAGAGGGGCTGAATCAGAGGGGCTGATTCAGAGGGGCTGAAACAGAGGGCGAGAAACAGAGGGGCTGAAACAGAGGGCGAGAAACAGAGGGGCTGAAACAGAGGGGCTGAAACAGAGGGGCTGAAACAGAGGGCGAGAAACAGAGGGGCTGAAACAGAGGGCGAGAAACAGAGGGGCTGAAACAGAGGGGCTGAAACAGAGGGGCTGAAACAGAGGGCCAGAAACAGAGGGGCTGAAACAGAGGGGCTGAAGCAGAGGGCGAGAAACAGAGGGGCTGAATCAGAGGGGCTGAAACAGAGGGCGAGAAACATAGGGGCTGAAAGAGAGAGCGAGAAACAGAGGGGCTGAAACAGAGGGGCTGAAACAGAGGGGCTGAATCAGAGGGGCTGTTTCAGAGGGGCTGAATCAGAGGGGCTGAAACAGAGGGCGAGAAACAGAGGGGCTGATACAGAGGGGCTGAAGCAGAGGGGCTAAATCAGAGGGGCGGAAACAGAGGGCGAGAAACAGAGGGGCTGAAACAGAGGGCGAGAAACAGAGTGGCTGAAACAGAGGGGCTGAAACAGAGGGGCTGAAACAGAGGGCGAGAAACAGAGGGGCTGAAACAGAGGGCGAGACACAGAGGGGCTGATACAGAGGGCGAGAAACAGAGGGGCTGAAACAGAGGGTCTGAAACAGGAGGGCTGAAACAGAGGGGCTGTAACAGAGGGCGAGAAACAGAGGGGCTGAATCAGAGGGGCTGAATCAGAGGGGCTGAAACAGAGGGGCTGAACCAGAGGGTGAGAAACAGAAGGGCTGAAACAGAGGGCGAGAAACAGAGGTGCTGAAACAGAGGGGCTGAAACAGAGAGGCTGATACAGAGGGCGTGAAACAGAGGGGCTGAAACAGAGGGCGAGAAACAGAGGGGCTGAAACATAGGGGCTGAAACAGAGGGGCTGAAACAGAGGGACTGAAACAGAGGGCTAGAAACAGAGAGGCTGAAACAGAGGGCGAGAAAGAAAGGGGCTGAAACAGAGGGCGAGAAACAGAGGGGCTGAAACTGAGGGGCTGAAACAGAGGGCGAGAAACTGAGCGGCTGAAACAGAGGGGCTGAAACAGAGGGCGAGAAACAGAGTGCGCGAAACAGAGGGACTGAAACAGAGGGACTGAAACAGAGGGGCTGAAACAGAGGGCGAGAAACAGACAGGCTGAAACAGAGGGACTGAAACAGAGGGCGAGAAACAGAGAGGCTGAAACAGAGGGCGAGAAACAGAGGGGCTGAAACAGAGGGCGAGAAACAGAGGGGCTGAAACAGAGGGCGAGAAACAGAGGGGCTGAATCAGAGGGGCTGAAACAGAGGGCGAGAAACTGACCGGCTGAAACAGAGGGCGAGAAACAGAGGGGCTGAAACAGAGGGCGAGAAACAGAGGGCGAGAAACAGAGTGACTGAAACAGAGGGACTGAAACAGAGGGCGAGAAACAGGGGGATTTGAAACAGAGGGGCTGAATGAGAGGGGCTGAATGAGAGGGGCTGAATCAGAGGGGCTGAAACAGAGGGGCTGAAACAGAGGGGCTGAAACAGATGGGCTGAAACAGAGGGCGAGAAACAGAGCGGCTGAATCAGAGGGGCTAAATCAGAGGTGCTGAATCAGAGGGGCTGAAACAGAGGGGCTGAATCAGAGGGGCTGAAACAGAGGGCGACAAACAGAGGGGCTGAAACAGAGGGGCTGAAACAGAGTGGCTGAAACAGAGGGGCTGAATCAGAGGGCCTGAAACAGAGGGCGACAAACAGAGGGGCTGGAACAGAGGGGCTGATACAGAGGGGCTGAAGCAGAGGGGCTAAATCAGAGGGGCGGAAACAGAGGGCGAGAAACAGAGGGGCTGAAACAGAGGGCGAGAAACAGAGTGGCTGAAACAGAGGGGCTGAAACAGAGGGGCTGAAACAGAGAGCGAGAAACAGAGGGGCTGAAACAGAGGGCGAGACACAGAGGGGCTGATACAGAGGGCGAGAAACAGAGGGTCTGAAACAGGAGGGCTGAAACAGAGGGGCTGTAACAGAGGGCGAGAAACAGAGGGGCTGAATCAGAGGGGCTGAATCAGAGGGGCTGAAACAGAGGGGCTGAACCAGAGGGCGAGAAACAGAAGGGCTGAAACATAGAGCGAGAAACAGAGGGCGAGAAACAGAGGTGCTGAAACAGAGGGGCCGAAACAGAGAGGCTGATACAGAGGGCGTGAAACAGAGGGGCTGAAACAGAGGGCGAGAAACAGAGGGGCTGAAACAGAGGGGCTGAAACAGAGGGGCTGAAACAGAGGGACTGAAACAGAGGGCGAGAAACAGAGAGGCTGAAACAGAGGGCGAGAAACAGAGGGGCTGAAACAGAGGGCGAGAAACAGAGGGCGAGAAACAGAGGGACTGAAACAGAGGGACTGAAACAGAGGGCTAGAAACAGCGAGGCTGAAACAGAGGGCGAGAAACAGAGGGGCTGAAACAGAGGGCGAGAAACAAAGGGGCTGAAACAGAGGGGCTGAAACAGAGGGGCTGAATCAGAGGGGCTGATTCAGAGGGGCTGAATCAGAGGGGCTGAAACAGAGGGCGAGAAACAGAGGGGCTGAAACAGAGGGCGAGAAACAGAGGGGCTGAAACAGAGGGGCTGAAACAGAGGGGCTGAAACAGAGGGCGAGAAACAGAGGGGCTGAAACAGAGGCGATGAATCAGAGGGGCTGAAACAGAGGGCGAGAAACAGAGGGGTTGAAACAGAGGGCGAGAAACAAAGGGGCTGAAACAGAGGGGCTGAAACAGAGGGGCTGAATCAGAGGGGCTGATTCAGAGGGGCTGAATCAGAGGGGCTGAAACAGAGGGCGAGAAACAGAGGGGCTGAAACAGAGGGCGAGAAACAAAGGGGCTGAAACAGAGGGGCTGAAACAGAGGGGCTGAAACAGAGGGCGAGAAACAGAGGGGCTGAAACAGAGGGGCTGAAGCAGAGGGCGAGAAACAGAGGGGCTGAATCAGAGGGGCTGAAACAGAGGGCGAGAAACATAGGGGCTGAAACAGAGAGCGAGAAACAGAGGGGCTGAAACAGAGGGGCTGAAACAGAGGGGCTGAATCAGAGGGGCTGTTTCAGAGGGGCTGAAACAGAGGGCGAGAAACAGAGGGGCTGATACAGAGGGGCTGAAGCAGAGGGGCTAAATCAGAGGGGCGGAAACAGAGGGCGAGAAACAGAGGGGCTGAAACAGAGGGCGAGAAACAGAGTGGCTGAAACAGAGGGGCTGAAACAGAGGGGCTGAAACAGAGAGCGAGAAACAGAGGGGCTGAAACAGAGGGCGAGACACAGAGGGGCTGATACAGAGGGCGAGAAACAGAGGGGCTGAAACAGAGGGTCTGAAACAGGAGGGCTGAAACAGAGGGGCTGTAACAGAGGGCGAGAAACAGAGGGGCTGAATCAGAGGGGCTGAATCAGAGGGGCTGAAACAGAGGGGCTGAACCAGAGGGCGAGAAACAGAAGGGCTGAAACAGAGGGCGAGAAACAGAGGGCGAGAAACAGAGGTGCTGAAACAGAGGGGCCGAAACAGAGAGGCTGATACAGAGGGCGTGAAACAGAGGGGCTGAAACAGGAGGGCTGAAACAGAGGGGCTGTAACAGAGGGCGAGAAACAGAGGGGCTGAATCAGAGGGGCTGAATCAGAGGGGCTGAAACAGAGGGGCTGAACCAGAGGGCGAGAAACAGAAGGGCTGAAACAGAGGGCGAGAAACAGAGGGCGAGAAACAGAGGTGCTGAAACAGAGGGGCCGAAACAGAGAGGCTGATACAGAGGGCGTGAAACAGAGGGGCTGAAACAGAGGGCGAGAAACAGAGGGGCTGAAACAGAGGGGCTGAAACAGAGGGGCTGAAACAGAGGGACTGAAACAGAGGGCGAGAAACAGAGAGGCTGATACAGAGGGCGAGAAAGAAAGGGGCTGAAACAGAGGGCGAGAAACAGAGGGGCTGAAACAGAGGGGCTGAAACAGAGGGCGAGAAACTGAGCGGCTGAAACAGAGGGGCTGAAACAGAGGGGCTGAAACAGAGGGCGAGAAACAGAGGGGCTGAAACAGAGGGCGAGAAACAGGGGGATTTGAAACAGAGGGGCTGAATGAGAGGGGCTGAATCAGAGGGGCTGAATCAGAGGGGCTGAAACAGAGGGGCTGAAACAGAGGGGCTGAAACAGATGGGCTGAAACAGAGGGCGAGAAACAGAGCGGCTGAATCAGAGGGGCTAAATCAGAGGTGCTGAATCAGAGGGTCTGAAACAGAGGGGCTGAATCAGAGGGGCTGAAACAGAGGGCGACAAACAGAGGGGCTGAAACAGAGGGGCTGAAACAGAGTGGCTGAAACAGAGGGGCTGAATCAGAGGGCCTGAAACAGAGGGCGACAAACAGAGGGGCTGGAACAGAGGGGCTGATACAGAGGGGCTGAAGCAGAGGGGCTAAATCAGAGGGGCGGAAACAGAGGGCGAGAAACAGAGGGGCTGAAACAGAGGGCGAGAAACAGAGTGGCTGAAACAGAGGGGCTGAAACAGAGGGGCTGAAACAGAGAGCGAGAAACAGAGGGGCTGAAACAGAGGGCGAGACACAGAGGGGCTGATACAGAGGGCGAGAAACAGAGGGTCTGAAACAGGAGGGCTGAAACAGAGGGGCTGTAACAGAGGGCGAGAAAAAGAGGGGCTGAATCAGAGGGGCTGAATCAGAGGGGCTGAAACAGAGGGGCTGAACCAGAGGGCGAGAAACAGAAGGGCTGAAACAGAGGGCGAGAAACAGAGGGCGAGAAACAGAGGTGCTGAAACAGAGGGGCCGAAACAGAGAGGCTGATACAGAGGGCGTGAAACAGAGGGGCTGAAACAGAGGGCGAGAAACAGAGGGGCTGAAACAGAGGGGCTGAAACAGAGGGGCTGAAACAGAGGGACTGAAACAGAGGGCGAGAAACAGAGAGGCTGAAACAGAGGGCGAGAAACAGAGGGGCTGAAACAGAGGGCGAGAAACAGAGGGCGAGAAACAGAGGGACTGAAACAGAGGGACTGAAACAGAGGGGCTGAAACAGAGGGCGAGAAACAGATAGGCTGAAACAGAGGGACTGAAACAGAGGGCGAGAAACAGAGAGGCTGAAACAGAGGGCGAGAAACAGAGGGGCTGAAACAGAGGGCGAGAAACAAAGGGGCTGAAACAGAGGGGCTGAAACAGAGGGGCTGAATCAGAGGGGCTGATTCAGAGGGGCTGAATCAGAGGGGCTGAAACAGAGGGCGAGAAACAGAGGGGCTGAAACAGAGGGCGAGAAACAGAGGGGCTGAAACAGAGGGGCTGAAACAGAGGGGCTGAAACAGAGGGCGAGAAACAGAGGGGCTGAAACAGAGGCGATGAATCAGAGGGGCTGAAACAGAGGGCGAGAAACAGAGGGGTTGAAACAGAGGGCGAGAAACAAAGGGGCTGAAACAGAGGGTCTGAAACAGAGGGGCTGAATCAGAGGGGCTGATTCAGAGGGGCTGAATCAGAGGGGCTGAAACAGAGGGCGAGAAACAGAGGGGCTGAAACAGAGGGCGAGAAACAGAGGGGCTGAAACAGAGGGGCTGAAACAGAGGGGCTGAAACATAGGGCGAGAAACAGAGGGGCTGAAACAGAGGGGCTGAAGCAGAGGGCGAGAAACAGAGGGGCTGTTTCAGAGGGGCTGAATCAGAGGGGCTGAAACAGAGGGCGAGAAACAGAGGGGCTGATACAGAGGGGCTGAAGCAGAGGGGCTAAATCAGAGGGGCGGAAACAGAGGGCGAGAAACAGAGGGGCTGAAACAGAGGGCGAGAAACAGAGTGGCTGAAACAGAGGGGCTGAAACAGAGGGGCTGAAACAGAGGGCGAGAAACAGAGGGGCTGAAACAGAGGGCGAGACACAGAGGGGCTGATACAGAGGGCGAGAAACAGAGGGGCTGAAACAGAGGGGCTGAAACAGAGGGGCTGTAACAGAGGGCGAGAAACAGAGGGGCTGAATCAGAGGGGCTGAATCAGAGGGGCTGAAACAGAGGGGCTGAACCAGAGGGTGAGAAACAGAAGGGCTGAAACAGAGGGCGAGAAACAGAGGTGCTGAAACAGAGGGGCTGAAACAGAGAGGCTGATACAGAGGGCGTGAAACAGAGGGGCTGAAACAGAGGGCGAGAAACAGAAGGGCTGAAACATAGGGGCTGAAACAGAGGGGCTGAAACAGAGGGACTGAAACAGAGGGCTAGAAACAGAGAGGCTGAAACAGAGGGCGAGAAAGAAAGGGGCTGAAACAGAGGGCGAGAAACAGAGGGGCTGAAACAGAGGGGCTGAAACAGAGGGCGAAAAACTGAGCGGCTGAAACAGAGGGGCTGAAACAGAGGGCGAGAAACAGAGTGCGCGAAACAGAGGGACTGAAACAGAGGGACTGAAACAGAGAGGCTGAAACAGAGGGCGAGAAACAGATAGGCTGAAACAGAGGGACTGAAACAGAGGGCGAGAAACAGAGAGGCTGAAACAGAGGGCGAGAAACAGAGGGGCTGAAACAGAGGGCGAGAAACAGAGGGGCTGAAACAGAGGGCGAGAAACAGAGGGGCTGAAGCAGAGGGGCTGAAACAGAGGGCGAGAAACTGAGCGGCTGAAACAGAGGGCGAGAAACAGAGGGGCTGAAACAGAGGGCGAGAAACAGAGGGCGAGAAACAGAGTGACTGAAACAGAGGGACTGAAACAGAGGGTTTGAAACAGAGGGCGAGAAACAGAGGGGCTGAAACAGAGGGCGAGAAACAGGGGGATTTGAAACAGAGGGGCTGAATGAGAGGGGCTGAATCAGAGGGGCTGAATCAGAGGGGCTGAAACAGAGGGGCTGAAACAGAGGGGCTGAAACAGATGGGCTGAAACAGAGGGCGAGAAACAGAGCGGCTGAATCAGTGGGGCTAAATCAGAGGTGCTGAATCAGAGGGTCTGAAACAGAGGGGCTGAATCAGAGGGGCTAAATCAGAGGGGCTGAAACAGAGGGCGAGAAACAGAGGGGCTGAAACAGAGGGCGAGAAACAGAGTGGCTGAAACAGAGGGGCTGAAACAGAGGGGCTGAAACAGAGAGCGAGAAACAGAGGGGCTGGAACAGAGGGGCTGATACAGAGGGGCTGAAGCAGAGGGGCTAAATCAGAGGGGCGGAAACAGAGGGCGAGAAACAGAGGGGCTGAAACAGAGGGCGAGAAACAGAGTGGCTGAAACAGAGGGGCTGAAACAGAGGGGCTGAAACAGAGAGCGAGAAACAGAGGGGCTGAAACAGAGGGCGAGACACAGAGGGGCTGATACAGAGGGCGAGAAACAGAGGGGCTGAAACAGAGGGTCTGAAACAGGAGGGCTGAAACAGAGGGGCTGTAACAGAGGGCGAGAAACAGAGGGGCTGAATCAGAGGGGCTGAATCAGAGGGGCTGAAACAGAGGGGCTGAACCAGAGGGCGAGAAACAGAAGGGCTGAAACAGAGGGCGAGAAACAGAGGGCGAGAAACAGAGGTGCTGAAACAGAGGGCGAGACACAGTGGGGCTGAAACAGAGGTCGAGAAACAGAGGGGCTGAAACAGAGGGGCTGATTCAGAGGGGCTGAAACAGAGGGGCTGAATCAAAGGGGCTGAATCAGAGGGGCTGAATCAGAGGGGCTGAAACAGAGGGCGAGAAACAGAGGGGCTGAAACAGAGGGCGAGAAACAGAGGGGCTGAAACAGAGGGGCTGAAACAGTGGGGCTAAAACAGAGGTGCTGAAACAGAGGGCGAGAAACAGAGGGGCTGAAACAGAGGGGCTAAATCAGAGGGGCAGAAACAGAGGGCGAGAAACAGAGGGGCTGAAACAGAGGGGCTGAAACAGAGGGGGTGAAACAGAGGGGCTGAAGCAGAGGGGCTGAAACAGAGGGGCTGAATCAGAGGGGCTGAAACAGAAGGCGAGAAACAGAGGGGCTGAAACAGAGGTCGAGAAACAGAGGGGCTGAAACAGAGGGCCTGAAACAGAGGGCGAGAAACAGAGCGGCTGAAACAGAGGGCGACAAATAGAGGTGCTGAAACAGAGGGGCTCAAACAGAGGGGCTGAAACAGAAGGGCTGAAACAGAGGGGCTGAAACAGAGGGCGAGAAACAGAGGGGCTGAATCAGAGGCGCTGAAACAGAGGGTCTGAATCAGAGGGGCTGAATCAGAGGGGCTGAATCAGAGGGGCTGAAACAGAGGGCGAGAAACAGAGGGGCTGAAAAAGAGGGCGAGAAACAGAGGGGCTGAAACAGAGGGCGAGAAACAGAGGGGCTGAAACAGAGCGGCTGAATCAGAGGGGCTGAAACAGAGGGGCTGAAACAGAGGGGCTGAAACAGAGGGGCTGAAGCAGAGGGGCTGAAACAGAGGGCGAGAAACAGAGGGTCTGAAACAGAGGGCGAGAAACAGAGGGCGAGAAACAGAGGGGCTGAAACAGAGGGCGAAAAACAGAGGGTCTGAAACAGAGGGCGAGAAACAGAGGGTGAGAAACAGAGGGCGAGAAACAGAGGGTGAGAAACAGAGGGCGAGAAACAGAGTGGATGAAACAGAGGGGCTGAAACAGAGGGGCTGAAACAGAGCGGCTGAAGCAGAGGGGCTGAAACAGAGAGCGAGAAACAGAGGGTCTGAAACAGAGGGTCTGAAACAGAGGGCGAGAAACAGAGGGGCTGAAACAGAGGGTGAGAAACAGAGGGCGAGAAACAGAGGGTGAGAAACAGAGGGCGAGAAACAGAGGCGATGAAACAGATGGGCTGAAACAGAGGGGCTGAAACAGAGGGGCTGAATCAGAGGGTCTGAAACAGAGGGCGAGAAACAGAGGGGCTGAAACAGAAGGCGAGAAACAGAGGGGCTGAAACAGAGGGGCTGAAACAGAGGGTCTGAAACAGAGGGGCTGAAACAGAGGGCGAGAATCAGAGAGGCTGAAACAGAGGGCGAGAAACCGAGGGGCTGAAACAGAGGGCGAGAAACAGAGGGGCTGAAACAGAGGGCGAGAAACAGAGGGGCTGAATCAGAGGGGCTGAATCAGAGGGGCTGAAACAGAGGGGCTGAAACAGAGGGTGAGAAACAAACGGGCTGTAACAGCGGGCGAGAAACAGAGGGCGAGAAACAGAGGGGCTGAAACAGAGGGGCTGTAACAGAGGGCGAAAAACAGAGGGGCTGATACAGAGGGCGAGAAACAGAGGGTGAGAAACAGAGAGCGAGAAACAGAGGGTGAGAAACAGAGGGCGAGAAACAGAGGGGATGAAACAGAGGGGCTGAAACAGAGGGGCTGAAACAGAGGGGCTGAAACAGAGGGCGAGAAACAGAGGGGCTGAAACAGAGGGCGAGAAACAGAGGGGCTGAAACAGAGGGGGAGAAACAGAGGGCGAGAAACAGAGGAACTGAAACAGAGGGGCTGAAACAGAGGGGCTGAAACAGAGGGCGAAAAACAGAGGGGCCGAAACAGAGGGCGAGAAACAAAGGGGCTGAAACAGAGGGGCTGAAACAGAGGGGCTGAATCAGAGGGGCTGATTCAGAGGGGCTGAATCAGAGGGACTGAAACAGAGGGCGAGAAACAGAGGGGCTGAAACAGAGGGCGAGAAACAGAGGGGCTGAAACAGAGGGGCTGAAACAGAGGGGCTGAAACAGAGTGGCTGAAACAGATGGGCTGAAACAGAGGGGCTGGAACAGAGGGCGAGACACAGTGGGGCTGAAACAGAGGTCGAGAAACAGAGGGGCTGAAACAGAGGGGCTGAATCAGAGGGGCTGAAACAGAGGGGCTGAATCAAAGGGGCTGAATCAGAGGGGCTGAATCAGAGGGGCTGAAACAGAGGGCGAGAAACAGAGGGGCTGAAACAGAGGGCGAGAAACAGAGGGGCTGAAACAGAGGGGCTGAAACAGTGGGGCTAAAACAGAGGTGCTGAAACAGAGGGCGAGAAACAGAGGGGCTGAAACAGAGGGGCTAAATCAGAGGGGCAGAAACAGAGGGCGAGAAACAGAGAGGCTGAAACAGAGTGCGAGTAACAGAGGGGCTGAAACAGAGGGGCTGAAACAGATGGGGTGAAACAGAGGGGCTGAAGCAGAGGGGCTGAAACAGAGGGGCTGAATCAGAGGGGCTGAAACAGAAGGCGAGAAACAGAGGGGCTGAAACAGAGGTCGAGAAACAGAGGGGCTGAAACAGAGGGCCTGAAACAGAGGGCGAGAAACAGAGCGGCTGAAACAGAGGGCGACAAATAGAGGTGCTGAAACAGAGGGGCTCAAACAGAGGGGCTGAAACAGAAGGGCTGAAACAGAGGGGCTGAAACAGAGGGCGAGAAACAGAGGGGCTGAATCAGAGGCGCTGAAACAGAGGGTCTGAATCAGAGGGGCTGAATCAGAGGGGCTGAATCAGAGGGGCTGAAACAGAGGGCGAGAAACAGAGGGGCTGAAAAAGAGGGCGAGAAACAGAGGGGCTGAAACAGAGGGCGAGAAACAGAGGGGCTGAAACAGAGGGCGAGAAACAGAGGGGCTGAATCAGAGCGGCTGAATCAGAGGGGCTGAAACAGAGGGGCTGAAACAGAGGGGCTGAAACAGAGGGGCTGAAGCAGAGGGGCTGAAACAGAGGGCGAGAAACAGAGGGTCTGAAACAGAGGGCGAGAAACAGAGGGCGAGAAACAGAGGGGCTGAAACAGAGGGCGAAAAACAGAGGGTCTGAAACAGAGGGCGAGAAACAGAGGGTGAGAAACAGAGGGCGAGAAACAGAGGGTGAGAAACAGAGGGCGAGAAACAGAGTGGATGAAACAGAGGGGCTGAAACAGAGGGGCTGAAACAGAGAGCGAGAAACAGAGGGTCTGAAACAGAGGGTCTGAAACAGAGGGCGAGAAACAGAGGGGCTGAAACAGAGGGTGAGAAACAGAGGGCGAGAAACAGAGTGTGAGAAACAGAGGGCGAGAAACAGAGGCGATGAAACAGATGGGCTGAAACAGAGGGGCTGAAACAGAGGGGCTGAATCAGAGGGGCTGAAACAGAGGGCGAGAAACAGAGGGGCTGAAACAGAGGGGCTGAAACAGAGGGGCTGAAACAGAGGGGCTGAAACAGAGGGTCTGAAACAGAGGGGCTGAAACAGAGGGCGAGAATCAGAGAGGCTGAAACAGAGGGCGAGAAACCGAGGGGCTGAAACAGAGGGCGAGAAACAGAGGGGCTGAAACAGAGGGCGAGAAACAGAGGGGCTGAATCAGAGGGGCTGAATCAGAGGGGCTGAAACAGAGGGGCTGAAACAGAGGGTGAGAAACAAACGGGCTGTAACAGCGGGCGAGAAACAGAGGGCGAGAAACAGAGGGGCTGAAACAGAGGGGCTGTAACAGAGGGCGAAAAACAGAGGGGCTGATACAGAGGGTGAGAAACAGAGTGTGAGAAACAGAGAGCGAGAAACAGAGGGTGAGAAACAGAGGGCGAGAAACAGAGGGGATGAAACAGAGGGGCTGAAACAGAGGGGCTGAAACAGAGGGGCTGAAACAGAGGGCGAGAAACAGAGGGGCTGAAACAGAGGGCGAGAAACAGAGGGGCTGAAACAGAGGGGGAGAAACAGAGGGCGAGAACCAGAGGAACTGAAACAGAGGGGCTGAAACAGAGGGCGAAAAACAGAGGGGCCGAAACAGAGGGCGAGAAACAGAGGGGCTGAAACAGAGGGGCTGAAACAGAGGGGCTGAAATAGAGGGGCTGAAAGAGAGGGCGAGAAATAGAGGGTTTTGAAACAGAGGGCGAGAAACAGAGGGGCTGAAACAGAGGGCGTGAAACAGAGGGGCTGAAACAGAGGGGCTGAAACAGAGGGGCTGAAACAGAGGGCGAGAAACAAAGGGGCTGAAACAGAGGGCGAGAAACAGAGGGGCTGAATCAGAGGGGCTGAAACAGAGGGCGACAAACAGAGGGGCTGAAACAGCGGGGCTGAAACAGAGGGCGAGAAACTGAGCGGCTGAAACAGTGGGCGAGAACCAGAGGGGCTGAAACAGAGGGCGAGAAACAGAGAGCGAAAAACAGAGGAACTGAAACAGAGGGACTGAAACAGAGGGGCTGAAACAGAGGGCAAGAAACAGAGGGGCTGAAACAGAGGGCGAGAAACAGAGGGGCTGAAACAGAGGGGCTGAATGAGAGGGGCTGAATCAGAGGGGCTGAATCAGAAGGGCTGAAACAGAGGGTGAGAAACAGAGGGGCTGAAACAGAGGGGCTGAAACAGATGGGCTGAAACAGAGGGAGAGAAACAGAGCGGCTGAATCAGATGGGCTAAATCAGAGGGGCTGAATCAGAGGGGCTGAATCAGAGGGGCTAAATCAAAGGGGCTGAATCAGAGGGGCTGAAACAGAGGGGCTGAATCAGAGGGGCTGAAACAGAGGGCGACAAACAGAGGGGCTGAAACAGAGGGGCTGAAACAGAGTGGCTGAAACAGAGGGGCTGAAACGGAGGGGCTGGAACAGAGGGGGAGAAACAGAGGGGCTGAAACGGAGGCGCTGAATCAGAGGGGCTGAAACAGAGGGCGAGAAACAGAGGGGTTGAAACAGAGGGCGAGAAACAAAGGGGCTGAAACAGAGGGGCTGAAACAGAGGGGCTGAATCAGAAGGGCTGATTCAGAGGGGCTGAATCAGAGGGGCTGAAACAGAGGGCGAGAAACAGAGGGGCTGAAACAGAGGGCGAGAAACAGAGGGGCTGAAACAGAGGGGCTGAAACAGAGGGGCTGAAACAGAGTGGCTGAAACAGATGGGCTGAAACAGAGGGGCTGGAACAGAGGGCGAGACACAGTGGGGCTGAAACAGAGGTCGAGAAACAGAGGGGCTGAAACAGAGGGGCTGAATCAGAGGGGCTGAAACAGAGGGGCTGAATCAAAGGGGCTGAATCAGAGGGGCTGAATCAGAGGGGCTGAAACAGAGGGCGAGAAACAGAGGGGCTGAAACAGAGGGCGAGACACAGAGGGGCTGAAACAGAGGGGCTGAAACAGTGGGGCTAAAACAGAGGGGCTGAAAGAGAGGGTGAGAAACAGTGGGGCTGAAACAGAGGGGCTGAAACAGAGGGGCTAAATCAGAGGGGCAGAAACAGAGGGCGAGAAACAGAGAGGCTGAAACAGAGGGCGAGTAACAGAGGGGCTGAAACAGAGGGGCTGAAACAGAGGGGGTGAAACAGAGGGGATGAAGCAGAGGGGCTGAAACAGAGGGGCTGAATCAGAGGGGCTGAAACAGAAGGCGAGAAACAGAGGGGCTGAAACAGAGGTCGAGAAACAGAGGGGCTGAAACAGAGGGGCTGAAACAGAGGGCGAGAAACAGAGCGGCTGAAACAGAGGGAGACAAATAGAGGTGCTGAAACAGAGGGGCTCAAACAGCGGGGCTGAAACAGAAGGGCTGAAACAGAGGGGCTGAAACAGAGGGCGAGAAACAGAGGGGCTGAATCAGAGGCGCTGAAACAGAGGGTCTGAATCAGAGGGGCTGAATCAGAGGGTCTGAATCAGAGGGGCTGAAACAGAGGGCGAGAAACAGAGGGGCTGAAAAAGAGGGCGAGAAACAGAGGGGCTGAAACAGAGGGCGAGAAACAGAGGGGCTGAAACAGAGGGCGAGAAACAGAGGGGCTGAATCAGAGCGGCTGAATCAGAGGGGCTGAAACAGAGGGGCTGAAACAGAGGGGCTGAAACAGAGGGGCTGAAGCAGAGGGGCTGAAACAGAGGGCGAGAAACAGAGGGTCTGAAACAGAGGGCGAGAAACAGAGGGCGAGAAACAGAGGGGCTGAAACAGAGGGCGAGAAACAGAGGGGCTGAAACAGAGGGCGAGAAACAGAGTGTGAGAAACAGACGGCGAGAAACAGAGGGTGAGAAACAGAGGGCGAGAAACAGAGGGGATGAAACAGAGGGGCTGAAACAGAGGGGCTGAAACAGAGGGGCTGAAGCAGAGCGGCTGAAACAGAGGGCGAGAAACAGAGGGTCTGAAACAGAGGGTCTGAAACAGAGGGCGAGAAACAGGGGCTAAAACAGAGGGTGAGAAACAGAGGGCGAGAAACAGAGGGTGAGAAACAGAGGGCGAGAAACAGAGGCGATGAAACAGAGGGGCTGAAACAGAGGGGCTGAAACAGAGGGACTGAATCAGAGGGGCTGAAACAGAGGGCGAGAAACAGAGGGGCTGAAACAGAAGGCGAGAAACAGAGGGGCTGATACAGAGGGGCTGAAACAGAGGGTCTGAAACAGAGGGGCTAAAACAGAGGGCGAGAATCAGAGAGGCTGAAACAGAGGGCGATAAACCGAGGGGCTGAAACAGAGGGCGAGAAACATAGGGGCTGAAACAGAGGGCGAGAAACAGAGGGGCTGAATCAGAGGGGCTGAATCAGAGGGGCTGAAACAGAGGGGCTGAAACAGAGGGTGAGAAACAAACGGGCTGTAACACCGGGTGAGAAACAGAGGGCGAGAAACAGAGGGGCTGAAACAGAGGGGCTGTAACAGACGGGCTGAAACAGAGTGCCTGAAATAGAGAGCGAGAAACAGAGGGGCTGAAACAGAGGGCGAAAAACAGAGGGGCTGATACAGAGGGGCTGAAACAGAGGGCGAGATACAGAGGGGCTGAAACAGAGGGCGAGAAACAGAGGGGCTGAAACAGAGGGGGAGAAACAGAGGGCGAGAAACAGAGGAACTGAAACAGAGGGGCTGAAACAGAGGGGCTGAAACAGAGGGCGAAAAACAGAGGGGCTGAAACAGAGGGCGAGAAACAGAGGGGCTGAAACAGAGGGGCTGAAACAGAGGGGCTGAAATAGAGGGGCTGAAAGAGAGGGCGAGAAATAGAGGGGCTGAAACAGAGGGCGAGAAACAGAGGGGCTGAAACAGAGGGCGAGAAACAAAGGGGCTGAAACATAGGGCGAGAAACAGAGGGGCTGAATCAGAGGGGCTGAAACAGAGGGCGAGAAACAGAGGGGCTGAAACAGAGGGCGAGAAGCAGCTTGGCTGAAACAGAGGGTGAGAAACTGAGGGGCTGAAACAGAGGGGCTGAAACAGAGGGGCTGAATCAGAGGGGCTGATTCAGAGGGGCTGAAACAGAGGGGCTGAATCAGAGGGGCTGAAACAGAGGGCGAGAAACAGAGCGGCTGAAACAGAGGGCGAGAAACAGAGGGGCAGAAACAGAGGGCGAGAAACAGAGTGGCTGAAACAGAGGGCGAGAAACAGAGGGGCTGAAACAGAGGGGCTGAAACAGCGGGGCTGAAACAGAGGGGCTGAAACAGTGGGCGAGAAACAAAGGGGCTGAAACAGAGGGCGAGAAACAGAGGGGCTGAAACAGAGGGGCTGAAACAGCGGGGCTGAAACAGAGGGGCTGAAACAGTGGGCGAGAAACAGAGGGGCTGAAACAGAATGGCTGAAACAGAGTGGCTGAAACAGAGTGCGAGAAACAGAGGGGCTGAATCAGAGGGGCTGAATCAGAGGGGCTTAAACAGAGGGGCTGAAGCAGAGGGCGAGAATCAGAGGGGCTGAAACAGAGGGGCTGAAACAGAGGGGCTGAAACAGAGAGCGAGAAACAGAGGGGCTGAAACAGAGGGCGAGACACAGAGGGGCTGATACAGAGGGCGAGAAACAGAGGTGCTGAAACAGAGGGTCTGAAACAGGAGGGCTGAAACAGAGGGGCTGTAACAGAGGGCGAGAAACAGAGGGGCTGAATCAGAGGGGCTGAATCAGAGGGGCTGAAACAGAGGGGCTGAACCAGAGGGCGAGAAACAGAAGGGCTGTAACACCGGGTGAGAAACAGAGGGCGAGAAACAGAGGGGCTGAAACAGAGGGGCTGTAACAGACGGGCTGAAACAGAGTGCCTGAAATAGAGAGCGAGAAACAGAGGGGCTGAAACAGAGGGCGAAAAACAGAGGGGCTGATACAGAGGGGCTGAAACAGAGGGCGAGATACAGAGGGGCTGAAACAGAGGGCGAGAAACAGAGGGGCTGAAACAGAGGGGGAGAAACAGAGGGCGAGAAACAGAGGAACTGAAACAGAGGGGCTGAAACAGAGGGGCTGAAACAGAGGGCGAAAAACAGAGGGGCTGAAACAGAGGGCGAGAAACAGAGGGGCTGAAACAGAGGGGCTGAAACAGAGGGGCTGAAATAGAGGGGCTGAAAGAGAGGGCGAGAAATAGAGGGGCTGAAACAGAGGGCGAGAAACAGAGGGGCTGAAACAGAGGGCGTGAAACAGAGGGGCTGAAACAGAGGGCGAGAAACAAAGGGGCTGAAACATAGGGCGAGAAACAGAGGGGCTGAATCAGAGGGGCTGAAACAGAGGGCGAGAAACAGAGGGGCTGAAACAGAGGGCGAGAAGCAGCTTGGCTGAAACAGAGGGTGAGAAACTGAGGGGCTGAAACAGAGGGGCTGAAACAGAGGGGCTGAATCAGAGGGGCTGATTCAGAGGGGCTGAAACAGAGGGGCTGAATCAGAGGGGCTGAAACAGAGGGCGAGAAACAGAGCGGCTGAAACAGAGGGCGAGAAACAGAGGGGCAGAAACAGAGGGCGAGAAACAGAGTGGCTGAAACAGAGGGCGAGAAACAGAGGGGCTGAAACAGAGGGGCTGAAACAGCGGGGCTGAAACAGAGGGGCTGAAACAGTGGGCGAGAAACAAAGGGGCTGAAACAGAGGGCGAGAAACAGAGGGGCTGAAACAGAGGGGCTGAAACAGCGGGGCTGAAACAGAGGGGCTGAAACAGTGGGCGAGAAACAGAGGGGCTGAAACAGAATGGCTGAAACAGAGTGGCTGAAACAGAGTGCGAGAAACAGAGGGGCTGAATCAGAGGGGCTGAATCAGAGGGGCTTAAACAGAGGGGCTGAAGCAGAGGGCGAGAATCAGAGGGGCTGAAACAGAGGGGCTGAAACAGAGGGGCTGAAACAGAGAGCGAGAAACAGAGGGGCTGAAACAGAGGGCGAGACACAGAGGGGCTGATACAGAGGGCGAGAAACAGAGGGGCTGAAACAGAGGGTCTGAAACAGGAGGGCTGAAACAGAGGGGCTGTAACAGAGGGCGAGAAACAGAGGGGCTGAATCAGAGGGGCTGAATCAGAGGGGCTGAAACAGAGGGGCTGAACCAGAGGGCGAGAAACAGAAGGGCTGAAACAGAGGGCGAGAAACAGAGGGCGAGAAACAGAGGTGCTGAAACAGAGGGCGAGACACAGTGGGGCTGAAACAGAGGTCGAGAAACAGAGGGGCTGAAACAGAGGGGCTGAATCAGAGGGGCTGAAACAGAGGGGCTGAATCAAAGGGGCTGAATCAGAGGGGCTGAATCAGAGGGGCTGAAACAGAGGGCGAGAAACAGAGGGGCTGAAACAGAGGGCGAGAAACAGAGGGGCTGAAACAGAGGGGCTGAAACAGTGGGGCTAAAACAGAGGTGCTGAAACAGAGGGCGAGAAACAGAGGGGCTGAAACAGAGGGGCTAAATCAGAGGGGCAGAAACAGAGGGCGAGAAACAGAGGGGCTGAAACAGAGGGGCTGAAACAGAGGGGGTGAAACAGAGGGGCTGAAGCAGAGGGGCTGAAACAGAGGGGCTGAATCAGAGGGGCTGAAACAGAAGGCGAGAAACAGAGGGGCTGAAACAGAGGTCGAGAAACAGAGGGGCTGAAACAGAGGGCCTGAAACAGAGGGCGAGAAACAGAGCGGCTGAAACAGAGGGCGACAAATAGAGGTGCTGAAACAGAGGGGCTCAAACAGAGGGGCTGAAACAGAAGGGCTGAAACAGAGGGGCTGAAACAGAGGGCGAGAAACAGAGGGGCTGAATCAGAGGCGCTGAAACAGAGGGTCTGAATCAGAGGGGCTGAATCAGAGGGGCTGAATCAGAGGGGCTGAAACAGAGGGCGAGAAACAGAGGGGCTGAAAAAGAGGGCGAGAAACAGAGGGGCTGAAACAGAGGGCGAGAAACAGAGGGGCTGAAACAGAGCGGCTGAATCAGAGGGGCTGAAACAGAGGGGCTGAAACAGAGGGGCTGAAACAGAGGGGCTGAAGCAGAGGGGCTGAAACAGAGGGCGAGAAACAGAGGGTCTGAAACAGAGGGCGAGAAACAGAGGGCGAGAAACAGAGGGGCTGAAACAGAGGGCGAAAAACAGAGGGTCTGAAACAGAGGGCGAGAAACAGAGGGTGAGAAACAGAGGGCGAGAAACAGAGGGTGAGAAACAGAGGGCGAGAAACAGAGTGGATGAAACAGAGGGGCTGAAACAGAGGGGCTGAAACAGAGCGGCTGAAGCAGAGGGGCTGAAACAGAGAGCGAGAAACAGAGGGTCTGAAACAGAGGGTCTGAAACAGAGGGCGAGAAACAGAGGGGCTGAAACAGAGGGTGAGAAACAGAGGGCGAGAAACAGAGGGTGAGAAACAGAGGGCGAGAAACAGAGGGGCTGAAACAGAGGGGCTGAAACAGAGGGTCTGAAACAGAGGGGCTGAAACAGAGGGCGAGAATCAGAGAGGCTGAAACAGAGGGCGAGAAACCGAGGGGCTGAAACAGAGGGCGAGAAACAGAGGGGCTGAAACAGAGGGCGAGAAACAGAGGGGCTGAATCAGAGGGGCTGAATCAGAGGGGCTGAAACAGAGGGGCTGAAACAGAGGGTGAGAAACAAACGGGCTGTAACAGCGGGCGAGAAACAGAGGGCGAGAAACAGAGGGGCTGAAACAGAGGGGCTGTAACAGAGGGCGAAAAACAGAGGGGCTGATACAGAGGGCGAGAAACAGAGGGTGAGAAACAGAGAGCGAGAAACAGAGGGTGAGAAACAGAGGGCGAGAAACAGAGGGGATGAAACAGAGGGGCTGAAACAGAGGGGCTGAAACAGAGGGGCTGAAACAGAGGGCGAGAAACAGAGGGGCTGAAACAGAGGGCGAGAAACAGAGGGGCTGAAACAGAGGGGGAGAAACAGAGGGCGAGAAACAGAGGAACTGAAACAGAGGGGCTGAAACAGAGGGGCTGAAACAGAGGGCGAAAAACAGAGGGGCCGAAACAGAGGGCGAGAAACAAAGGGGCTGAAACAGAGGGGCTGAAACAGAGGGGCTGAATCAGAGGGGCTGATTCAGAGGGGCTGAATCAGAGGGACTGAAACAGAGGGCGAGAAACAGAGGGGCTGAAACAGAGGGCGAGAAACAGAGGGGCTGAAACAGAGGGGCTGAAACAGAGGGGCTGAAACAGAGTGGCTGAAACAGATGGGCTGAAACAGAGGGGCTGGAACAGAGGGCGAGACACAGTGGGGCTGAAACAGAGGTCGAGAAACAGAGGGGCTGAAACAGAGGGGCTGAATCAGAGGGGCTGAAACAGAGGGGCTGAATCAAAGGGGCTGAATCAGAGGGGCTGAATCAGAGGGGCTGAAACAGAGGGCGAGAAACAGAGGGGCTGAAACAGAGGGCGAGAAACAGAGGGGCTGAAACAGAGGGGCTGAAACAGTGGGGCTAAAACAGAGGTGCTGAAACAGAGGGCGAGAAACAGAGGGGCTGAAACAGAGGGGCTAAATCAGAGGGGCAGAAACAGAGGGCGAGAAACAGAGAGGCTGAAACAGAGTGCGAGTAACAGAGGGGCTGAAACAGAGGGGCTGAAACAGATGGGGTGAAACAGAGGGGCTGAAGCAGAGGGGCTGAAACAGAGGGGCTGAATCAGAGGGGCTGAAACAGAAGGCGAGAAACAGAGGGGCTGAAACAGAGGTCGAGAAACAGAGGGGCTGAAACAGAGGGCCTGAAACAGAGGGCGAGAAACAGAGCGGCTGAAACAGAGGGCGACAAATAGAGGTGCTGAAACAGAGGGGCTCAAACAGAGGGGCTGAAACAGAAGGGCTGAAACAGAGGGGCTGAAACAGAGGGCGAGAAACAGAGGGGCTGAATCAGAGGCGCTGAAACAGAGGGTCTGAATCAGAGGGGCTGAATCAGAGGGGCTGAATCAGAGGGGCTGAAACAGAGGGCGAGAAACAGAGGGGCTGAAAAAGAGGGCGAGAAACAGAGGGGCTGAAACAGAGGGCGAGAAACAGAGGGGCTGAAACAGAGGGCGAGAAACAGAGGGGCTGAATCAGAGCGGCTGAATCAGAGGGGCTGAAACAGAGGGGCTGAAACAGAGGGGCTGAAACAGAGGGGCTGAAGCAGAGGGGCTGAAACAGAGGGCGAGAAACAGAGGGTCTGAAACAGAGGGCGAGAAACAGAGGGCGAGAAACAGAGGGGCTGAAACAGAGGGCGAAAAACAGAGGGTCTGAAACAGAGGGCGAGAAACAGAGGGTGAGAAACAGAGGGCGAGAAACAGAGGGTGAGAAACAGAGGGCGAGAAACAGAGTGGATGAAACAGAGGGGCTGAAACAGAGGGGCTGAAACAGAGCGGCTGAAGCAGAGGGGCTGAAACAGAGAGCGAGAAACAGAGGGTCTGAAACAGAGGGTCTGAAACAGAGGGCGAGAAACAGAGGGGCTGAAACAGAGGGTGAGAAACAGAGGGCAAGAAACAGAGGGTGAGAAACAGAGGGCGAGAAACAGAGGCGATGAAACAGATGGGCTGAAACAGAGGGGCTGAAACAGAGGGGCTGAATCAGAGGGGCTGAAACAGAGGGCGAGAAACAGAGGGGCTGAAACAGAGGGGCTGAAACAGAGGGGCTGAAACAGAGGGGCTGAAACAGAGGGCGAAAAACAGAGGGGCTGAAACAGAGGGGCTGTAACAGAGGGCGAAAAACAGAGGGGCTGATACAGAGGGTGAGAAACAGAGGGTGAGAAACAGAGAGCGAGAAACAGAGGGTGAGAAACAGAGGGCGAGAAACAGAGGGGATGAAACAGAGGGGCTGAAACAGAGGGCGAAAAACAGAGGGGCCGAAACAGAGGGCGAGAAACAAAGGGGCTGAAACAGAGGGGCTGAAACAGAGGGGCTGAATCAGAAGGGCTGATTCAGAGGGGCTGAATCAGAGGGGCTGAAACAGAGGGCGAGAAACAGAGGGGCTGAAACAGAGGGCGAGAAACAGAGGGGCTGAAACAGAGGCGCTGAATCAGAGGGGCTGAAACAGAGGGCGAGAAACAGAGGGGTTGAAACAGAGGGCGAGAAACAAAGGGGCTGAAACAGAGGGGCTGAAACAGAGGGGCTGAATCAGAAGGGCTGATTCAGAGGGGCTGAATCAGAGGGGCTGAAACAGAGGGCGAGAAACAGAGGGGCTGAAACAGAGGGCGAGAAACAGAGGGGCTGAAACAGAGGGGCTGAAACAGAGGGGCTGAAACAGAGTGGCTGAAACAGATGGGCTGAATCAGAGTGGCTGGAACAGAGGGCGAGACACAGTGGGGCTGAAACAGAGGTCGAGAAACAGAGGGGCTGAAACAGAGGGGCTGAATCAGAGGGGCTGAAACAGAGGGGCTGAATCAAAGGGGCTGAATCAGAGGGGCTGAATCAGAGGGGCTGAAACAGAGGGCGAGAAACAGAGGGGCTGAAACAGAGGGCGAGACACAGAGGGGCTGAAACAGAGGGGCTGAAACAGTGGGGCTAAAACAGAGGGGCTGAAAGAGAGGGTTAGAAACAGTGGGGCTGAAACAGAGGGGCTGAAACAGAGGGGCTAAATCAGAGGGGCAGAAACAGAGGGCGAGAAACAGAGAGGCTGAAACAGAGGGCGAGTAACAGAGGGGCTGAAACAGAGGGGCTGAAACAGAGGGGGTGAAACAGAGGGGATGAAGCAGAGGGGCTGAAACAGAGGGGCTGAATCAGAGGGGCTGAAACAGAAGGCGAGAAACAGAGGGGCTGAAACAGAGGTCGAGAAACAGAGGGGCTGAAACAGAGGGGCTGAAACAGAGGGCGAGAAACAGAGCGGCTGAAACAGAGGGAGACAAATAGAGGTGCTGAAACAGAGGGGCTCAAACAGCGGGGCTGAAACAGAAGGGCTGAAACAGAGGGGCTGAAACAGAGGGCGAGAAACAGAGGGGCTGAATCAGAGGCGCTGAAACAGAGGGTCTGAATCAGAGGGGCTGAATCAGAGGGTCTGAATCAGAGGGGCTGAAACAGAGGGCGAGAAACAGAGGGGCTGAAAAAGAGGGCGAGAAACAGAGGGGCTGAAACAGAGGGCGAGAAACAGAGGGGCTGAAACAGAGGGCGAGAAACAGAGGGGCTGAATCAGAGCGGCTGAATCAGAGGGGCTGAAACAGAGGGGCTGAAACAGAGGGGCTGAAGCAGAGGGGCTGAAACAGAGGGCGAGAAACAGAGGGTCTGAAACAGAGGGCGAGAAACAGAGGGCGAGAAACAGAGGGGCTGAAACAGAGGGCGAGAAACAGAGGGGCTGAAACAGAGGGCGAGAAACAGAGTGTGAGAAACAGACGGCGAGAAACAGAGGGTGAGAAACAGAGGGCGAGAAACAGAGGGGCTGAAGCAGAGCGGCTGAAACAGAGGGCGAGAAACAGAGGGTCTGAAACAGAGGGTCTGAAACAGAGGGCGAGAAACAGGGGCTAAAACAGAGGGTGAGAAACAGAGGGCGAGAAACAGAGGGTGAGAAACAGAGGGCGAGAAACAGAGGCGATGAAACAGAGGGGCTGAAACAGAGGGGCTGAAACAGAGGGACTGAATCAGAGGGGCTGAAACAGAGGGCGAGAAACAGAGGGGCTGAAACAGAAGGCGAGAAACAGAGGGGCTGATACTGAGGGGCTGAAACAGAGGGTCTGAAACAGAGGGGCTAAAACAGAGGGCGAGAATCAGAGAGGCTGAAACAGAGGGCGATAAACCGAGGGGCTGAAACAGAGGGCGAGAAACATAGGGGCTGAAACAGAGGGCGAGAAACAGAGGGGCTGAATCAGAGGGGCTGAATCAGAGGGGCTGAAACAGAGGGGCTGAAACAGAGGGTGAGAAACAAACGGGCTGTAACACCGGGTGAGAAACAGAGGGCGAGAAACAGAGGGGCTGAAACAGAGGGGCTGTAACAGACGGGCTGAAACAGAGTGCCTGAAATAGAGGGCGAGAAACAGAGGGGCTGAAACAGAGGGCGAAAAACAGAGGGGCTGATACAGAGGGGCTGAAACAGAGGGCGAGATACAGAGGGGCTGAAACAGAGGGCGAGAAACAGAGGGGCTGAAACAGAGGGGGAGAAACAGAGGGCGAGAAACAGAGGAACTGAAACAGAGGGGCTGAAACAGAGGGGCTGAAACAGAGGGCGAAAAACAGAGGGGCTGAAACAGAGGGCGAGAAACAGAGGGGCTGAAACAGAGGGGCTGAAACAGAGGGGCTGAAATAGAGGGGCTGAAAGAGAGGGCGAGAAATAGAGGGGCTGAAACAGAGGGCGAGAAACAGAGGGGCTGAAACAGAGGGCGTGAAACAGAGGGGCTGAAACAGAGGGCGAGAAACAAAGGGGCTGAAACATAGGGCGAGAAACGGAGGGGCTGAATCAGAGGGGCTGAAACAGAGGGCGAGAAACAGAGGGGCTGAAACAGAGGGCGAGAAGCAGCTTGGCTGAAACAGAGGGTGAGAAACTGAGGGGCTGAAACAGAGGGGCTGAAACAGAGGGGCTGAATCAGAGGGGCTGATTCAGAGGGGCTGAAACAGAGGGGCTGAATCAGAGGGGCTGAAACAGAGGGCGAGAAACAGAGCGGCTGAAACAGAGGGCGAGAAACAGTGGGGCAGAAACAGAGGGCGAGAAACAGAGTGGCTGAAACAGAGGGGCTGAAACAGAGAGCGTGAAACAGAGGGGATGAAACAGAGGGCGAGAACCAGAGGGGCTGAAACAGCGGGGCTGAAACAGAGGGGCTAAATTAGAGGGGCAGAAACAGAGGGCGAGAAACAAAGGGGCTGAAACAGAGGGCGAGAAACAGAGGGGCTGAAACAGAGGGGCTGAAACAGCGGGGCTGAAACAGAGGGGCTGAAACAGTGGGCGAGAAACAGAGGGTCTGAAACAGAATGGCTGAAACAGAGTGGCTGAAACAGAGTGCGAGAAACAGAGGGGCTGAATCAGAGGGGCTGAATCAGAGGGGCTTAAACAGAGTGGCTGAAGCAGAGGGCGAGAATCAGAGGGGCTGAAACAGAGGGGCTGAAACAGAGGGTCTGAAACAGAGGGGCTGATACAGAGGGCGATAAACAGAGGGGCTGAAACAGAGGGCGAGAAACAGAGGGGCTGAAACAGATGGCGAGAAACAGAGGGGCTGAAACAGAGGTGCTGAAACAGAGGGGCTGAAACAGAGGGGCTGAAATAGAGGGCGAGAAACAGAGAGGCTGAAACAGAGGGCGAGAAACAGAGGGGCTGAAACAGAGGGCGATAAACAGAGGGGCTGAAACAGAGGGCGAGAAACAGAGGGCTGAAACAGAGGGGCTGAAACAGAGCGGCTGAAACAGAGGGTCTGAAACAGAGGGCGAGAAACAGAGGGGCTGAAACAGAGGGCGAGAAACAGAGGTGCTGAAACAGAGCGCGAGAAACAGAGGGCGAGAAACAGAGGGGCAGAAACAGAGGGCGAGAAACAGAGTGGCTGAAACAGAGGGGCTGAAACAGAGAGCGTGAAACAGAGGGGATGAAACAGAGGGGCTGAAACAGCGGGGCTGAAACAGAGGGGCTAAATTAGAGGGGCAGAAACAGAGGGCGAGAAACAAAGGGGCTGAAACAGAGGGCGAGAAACAGAGGGGCTGAAACAGCGGGGCTGAAACAGAGGGGCTGAAACAGTGGGCGAGAAACAGACGGGCTGAAACAGAGGGCGAGAAATAGAGGCGCTGAAACAGAGGGGCTGAAACAGAATGGCTGAATCAGAGTGGCTGAAACAGAGTGCGAGAAACAGAGGGGCTGAATCAGAGGGGCTGAATCAGAGGGGCTGAAACAGAGGGGCTGAAGCAGAGGGCGAGAATCAGAGGGGCTGAAACAGAGGGGCTGAAACAGAGGGTCTGAAACAGAGGGGCTGATACAGAGGGCGATAAACAGAGGGGCTGAAACAGAGGGCGAGAAACAGAGGGGCTGAAACAGATGGCGAGAAACAGAGGGGCTGAAACAGAGGTGCTGAAACAGAGGGGCTGAAACAGAGGGGCTGAAATAGAGGGCGAGAAACAGAGGGGCTGAAACAGAGGGCGAGAAACATAGGTGCTGAAACAGAGCGCGAGAAACAGAGGGCGAGAAACAGAGGGACTGAAACAGAGGGCGAGAAACAGAGGGGCTGAAACAGAGGGCGAGGAACAGAGGGGCTGAAACAGAGGGCGAGAAACAGAGGGGCTGAAACAGAGCGGCTGAAACAGAGGGGCTGAAACAGAGGGGCTGAATCAGAGGGGCTGATTCAGAGGGGATGAAACAGAGGGGCTGAAACAGCGGGGCTGAAACAGAGGGCGAGAAACAGAGGGGCTGAAACAGAGGGCGAGAGACGGAGGGGCCGGATCAGAATGCGAGAAACAGAGGGGCTGAAACAGAGGGGCTGAATCAGAGGGCGAGACACAGAGGGGCTGAAATAGAGGGCAAGAAACAGAGTGGATGAAACAGAGGTGCTGAAACAGAGGGGCTGAAACAGAGCGGCTGAAGCAGAGGGGCTGAAACAGAGAGCGAGAAACAGAGGGTCTGAAACAGAGGGTCTGAAACAGAGGGCGAGAAACAGAGGGGCTGAAACAGAGGGTGAGAAACAGAGGGCGAGAAACAGAGGGTGAGAAACAGAGGGCGAGAAACAGAGGCGATGAAACAGATGGGCTGAAACAGAGGGGCTGAAACAGAGGGGCTGAATCAGAGGGGCTGAAACAGAGGGCGAGAAACAGAGGGGCTGAAACAGAAGGCGAGAAACAGAGGGGCTGAAACAGAGGGGCTGAAACAGAGGGTCTGAAACAGAGGGGCTGAAACAGAGGGCGAGAATCAGAGAGGCTGAAACAGAGGGCGAGAAACCGAGGGGCTGAAACAGAGGGCGAGAAACAGAGGGGCTGAATCAGAGGGGCTGAATCAGAGGGGCTGAAACAGAGGGGCTGAAACAGAGGGTGAGAAACAAACGGACTGTAACAGCGGGCGAGAAACAGAGGGCGAGAAACAGAGGGGCTGAAACAGAGGGGCTGTAACAGAGGGCGAAAAACAGAGGGGCTGATACAGAGGGCGAGAAACAGAGGGTGAGAAACAGAGAGCGAGAAACAGAGGGTGAGAAACAGAGGGCGAGAAACAGAGGGGATGAAACAGAGGGGCTGAAACAGAGGGGCTGAAACAGAGGGGCTGAAACAGAGGGCGAGAAACAGAGGGGCTGAAACAGAGGGCGAGAAACAGAGGGGCTGAAACAGAGGGGGAGAAACAGAGGGCGAGAAACAGAGGAACTGAAACAGAGGGGCTGAAACAGAGGGGCTGAAACAGAGGGCGAAAAACAGAGGGGCCGAAACAGAGGGCGAGAAACAGAGGGGCTGAAACAGAGGGGCTGAAACAGAGGGGCTGAAATAGAGGGGCTGAAAGAGAGGGCGAGAAATAGAGGGTTTTGAAACAGAGGGCGAGAAACAGAGGGGCTGAAACAGAGGGCGTGAAACAGAGGGGCTGAAACAGAGGGGCTGAAACAGAGGGGCTGAAACAGAGGGCGAGAAACAAAGGGGCTGAAACAGAGGGCGAGAAACAGAGGGGCTGAATCAGAGGGGCTGAAACAGAGGGCGACAAACAGAGGGGCTGAAACAGCGGGGCTGAAACAGAGGGCGAGAAACTGAGCGGCTGAAACAGAGGGCGAGAACCAGAGGGGCTGAAACAGAGGGCGAGAAACAGAGGGCGAAAAACAGAGGAACTGAAACAGAGGGACTGAAACAGAGGGGCTGAAACAGAGGGCAAGAAACAGAGGGGCTGAAACAGAGGGCGAGAAACAGAGGGGCTGAAACAGAGGGGCTGAATGAGAGGGGCTGAATCAGAGGGGCTGAATCAGAGGGGCTGAAACAGAGGGGCTGAATGAGAGGGGCTGAATCAGAGGGGCTGAATCAGAAGGGCTGAAACAGAGGGTGAGAAACAGAGGGGCTGAAACAGAGGGGCTGAAACAGATGGGCTGAAACAGAGGGCGAGAAACAGAGCGGCTGAATCAGAGGGGCTAAATCAGAGGGGCTGAATCAGAGGGGCTGAATCAGAGGGGCTAAATCAGAGGGGCTGAATCAGAGGGGCTGAAACAGAGGGGCTGAATCAGAGGGGCTGAAACAGAGGGCGACAAACAGAGGGGCTGAAACAGAGGGGCTGAAACAGAGTGGCTGAAACAGAGGGGCTGAAACAGAGGGGCTGGAACAGAGGGGGAGAAACAGAGGGGCTGAAACAGAGGCGCTGAATCAGAGGGGCTGAAACAGAGGGCGAGAAACAGAGGGGTTGAAACAGAGGGCGAGAAACAAAGGGGCTGAAACAGAGGGGCTGAAACAGAGGGGCTGAATCAGAAGGGCTGATTCAGAGGGGCTGAATCAGAGGGGCTGAAACAGAGGGCGAGAAACAGAGGGGCTGAAACAGAGGGCGAGAAACAGAGGGGCTGAAACAGAGGGGCTGAAACAGAGGGGCTGAAACAGAGTGGCTGAAACAGATGGGCTGAAACAGAGGGGCTGGAACAGAGGGCGAGACACAGTGGGGCTGAAACAGAGGTCGAGAAACAGAGGGGCTGAAACAGAGGGGCTGAATCAGAGGGGCTGAAACAGAGGGGCTGAATCAAAGGGGCTGAATCAGAGGGGCTGAATCAGAGGGGCTGAAACAGAGGGCGAGAAACAGAGGGGCTGAAACAGAGGGCGAGACACAGAGAGGCTGAAACAGAGGGGCTGAAACAGTGGGGCTAAAACAGAGGGGCTGAAAGAGAGGGTGAGAAACAGTGGGGCTGAAACAGAGGGGCTGAAACAGAGGGGCTAAATCAGAGGGGCAGAAACAGAGGGCGAGAAACAGAGAGGCTGAAACAGAGGGCGAGTAACAGAGGGGCTGAAACAGAGGGGCTGAAACAGAGGGGGTGAAACAGAGGGGATGAAGCAGAGGGGCTGAAACAGAGGGGCTGAATCAGAGGGGCTGAAACAGAAGGCGAGAAACAGAGGGGCTGAAACAGAGGTCGAGAAACAGAGGGGCTGAAACAGAGGGGCTGAAACAGAGGGCGAGAAACAGAGCGGCTGAAACAGAGGGAGACAAATAGAGGTGCTGAAACAGAGGGGCTCAAACAGCGGGGCTGAAACAGAAGGGCTGAAACAGAGGGGCTGAAACAGAGGGCGAGAAACAGAGGGGCTGAATCAGAGGCGCTGAAACAGAGGGTCTGAATCAGAGGGGCTGAATCAGAGGGTCTGAATCAGAGGGGCTGAAACAGAGGGCGAGAAACAGAGGGGCTGAAAAAGAGGGCGAGAAACAGAGGGGCTGAAACAGAGGGCGAGAAACAGAGGGGCTGAAACAGAGGGCGAGAAACAGAGGGGCTGAATCAGAGCGGCTGAATCAGAGGGGCTGAAACAGAGGGGCTGAAACAGAGGGGCTGAAACAGAGGGGCTGAAGCAGAGGGGCTGAAACAGAGGGCGAGAAACAGAGGGTCTGAAACAGAGGGCGAGAAACAGAGGGCGAGAAACAGAGGGGCTGAAACAGAGGGCGAGAAACAGAGGGGCTGAAACAGAGGGCGAGAAACAGAGTGTGAGAAACAGACGGCGAGAAACAGAGGGTGAGAAACAGAGGGCGAGAAACAGAGGGGATGAAACAGAGGGGCTGAAACAGAGGGGCTGAAACAGAGGGGCTGAAGCAGTGCGGCTGAAACAGAGGGCGAGAAACAGAGGGTCTGAAACAGAGGGTCTGAAACAGAGGGCGAGAAACAGGGGCTGAAACAGAGGGTGAGAAACAGAGGGCGAGAAACAGAGGGTGAGAAACAGAGGGCGAGAAACAGAGGCGATGAAACAGAGGGGCTGAAACAGAGGGGCTGAAACAGAGGGACTGAATCAGAGGGGCTGAAACAGAGGGCGAGAAACAGAGGGGCTGAAACAGAAGGCGAGAAACAGAGGGGCTGATACAGAGGGGCTGAAACAGAGGGTCTGAAACAGAGGGGCTAAAACAGAGGGCGAGAATCAGAGGGGCTGAAACAGAGGGCGAGAAACATAGGGGCTGAAACAGAGGGCGAGAAACAGAGGGGCTGAATCAGAGGGGCTGAATCAGAGGGGCTGAAACAGAGGGGCTGAAACAGATGGTGAGAAACAAACGGGCTGTAACACCGGGTGAGAAACAGAGGGCGAGAAACAGAGGGGCTGAAACAGATGGGCTGTAACAGACGGGCTGAAACAGAGTGCCTGAAATAGAGGGCGAGAAACAGAGGGGCTGAAACAGAGGGCGAAAGACAGAGGGGCTGATACAGAGGGGCTGAAACAGAGGGCGAGATACAGAGGGGCTGAAACAGAGGGCGAGAAACAGAGGGGCTGAAACAGAGGGGGAGAAATAGAGGGCGAGAAACAGAGGAACTGAAACAGAGGGGCTGAAACAGAGGGCGAGAAACAGAGGGGCTGAAACAGAGGGGCTGAAACAGAGGGGCTGAAATAGAGGGGCTGAAAGAGAGGGCGAGAAATAGAGGGGCTGAAACAGAGGGCGAGAAACAGAGGGGCTGAAACAGAGGGCGTGAAACAGAGGGGCTGAAACAGAGGGCGAGAAACAAAGGGGCTGAAACATAGGGCGAGAAACAGAGGGGCTGAATCAGAGGGGCTGAAACAGAGGGCGAGAAACAGAGGGGCTGAAACAGAGGGCGAGAAGCAGCTTGGCTGAAACAGAGGGTGAGAAACTGAGGGGCTGAAACAGAGGGGCTGAAACAGAGGGGCTGAATCAGAGGGGCTGATTCAGAGGGGCTGAAACAGAGGGGCTGAATCAGAGGGGCTGAAACAGAGGGCGAGAAACAGAGCGGCTGAAACAGAGGGCGAGAAACAGAGGGGCAGAAACAGAGGGCGAGAAACAGAGTGGCTGAAACAAAGGGGCTGAAACAGAGAGCGTGAAACAGAGGGGATGAAACAGAGGGCGAGAACCAGAGGGGCTGAAACAGCGGGGCTGAAACAGATGGGCTAAATTAGAGGGGCAGAAACAGAGGGCGAGAAACAAAGGGGCTGAAACAGAGGGCGAGAAACAGAGGGGCTGAAACAGAGGGGCTGAAACAGCGGGGCTGAAACAGAGGGGCTGAAACAGTGGGCGAGAAACAGAGGGGCTGAAACAGAATGGCTGAAACAGAGTGGCTGAAACAGAGTGCGAGAAACAGAGGGGCTGAATCAGAGGGGCTGAATCAGAGGGGCTTAAACAGAGGGGCTGAAGCAGAGGGCGAGAATCAGAGGGGCTGAAACAGAGGGGCTGAAACAGAGGGTCTGAAACAGAGGGGCTGATACAGAGGGCGATAAACAGAGGGGCTGAAACAGAGGGCGAGAAACAGAGGGGCTGAAACAGATGGCGAGAAACAGAGGGGCTGAAACAGAGGTGCTGAAACAGAGGGGCTGAAACAGAGGGGCTGAAATAGAGGGCGAGAAACAGAGAGGCTGAAACAGAGGGCGAGAAACAGAGGGGCTGAAACAGAGGGCGATAAACAGAGGGGCTGAAACAGAGGGCGAGAAACAGAGGGCTGAAACAGAGGGGCTGAAACAGAGGGGCTGAAACAGAGGGTCTGAAACAGAGGGCGAGAAACAGAGGGGCTGAAACAGAGGGCGAGAAACAGAGGTGCTGAAACAGAGCGCGAGAAACAGAGGGCGAGAAACAGAGGGGCAGAAACAGAGGGCGAGAAACAGAGTGGCTGAAACAGAGGGGCTGAAACAGAGAGCGTGAAACAGAGGGCGAGAACCAGAGGGGCTGAAACAGCGGGGCTGAAACAGAGGGGCTAAATTAGAGGGGCAGAAACAGAGGGCGAGAAACAAAGGGGCTGAAACAGAGGGCGAGAAACAGAGGGGCTGAAACAGCGGGGCTGAAACAGAGGGGCTGAAACAGTGGGCGAGAAACAGACGGGCTGAAACAGAGGGCGAGAAATAGAGGCGCTGAAACAGAGGGGCTGAAACAGAATGGCTGAATCAGAGTGGCTGAAACAGAGTGCGAGAAACAGAGGGGCTGAATCAGAGGGGCTGAATCAGAGGGGCTGAAACAGAGGGGCTGAAGCAGAGGGCGAGAATCAGAGGGGCTGAAACATAGGGGCTGAAACAGAGGGTCTGAAACAGAGGGGCTGATACAGAGGGCGATAATCAGAGGGGCTGAAACAGAGGGCGAGAAACAGAGGGGCTGAAACAGATGGCGAGAAACAGAGGGGCTGAAACAGAGGTGCTGAAACAGAGGGGCTGAAACAGAGGGGCTGAAATAGAGGGCGAGAAACAGAGGGGCTGAAACAGAGGGCGAGAAACAGAGGTGCTGAAACAGAGCGCGAGAAACAGAGGGCGAGAAACAGAGGGACTGAAACAGAGGGCGAGAAACAGAGGGGCTGAAACAGAGGGCGAGGAACAGAGGGGCTGAAACAGAGGGCGAGAAACAGAGGGGCTGAAACAGAGCGGCTGAAACAGAGGGGCTGAAACAGAGGGGCTGAATCAGAGGGGCTGATTCAGAGGGGATGAAACAGAGGGGCTGAAACAGCGGGGCTGAAACAGAGGGCGAGAAACAGAGGGGCTGAAACAGAGGGCGAGAGACGGAGGGGCCGGATCAGAATGCGAGAAACAGAGGGGCTGAAACAGAGGGGCTGAATCAGAGGGCGAGACACAGAGGGGCTGAAATAGAGGGCAAGAAACAGAGGGGCTGAAACAGAGGTGCTGAAACAGTGGGGCTGAAACAGAGGGCGAGAAACAGAGGGGCTGAAACAGAGGGCGAGAAACAGAGGGCCTGAATCAGAGGGGCTGAAACAGAGGGCGAGAAACAGAGGGGCTGAAACAGAGGGCGAGAGACCGAGGGGCAGAAACAGAGGGCGAGAAACAGAGGGGCTGAAACAGAGGGGCTGAAACAGAGGGCGAGACATAGAGGGGCTGAAACAGAGGGCGAGAAACAGAGGGGCTGAAACAGAGGGGCTGAAACAGTGGGGCTGAAACAGAGGGCGATAAACAGAGGGGCTAAAACAGAGGGCGAGAAACAGAGGGGCTGAAACAGAGGGCGAGAAACAGAGGGGCTGAAACAGAGGGGCTGAAACAGAGGGGCTGAAACAGAGGGCGAGAAACAGAGGGGCTGAAACAGAGGGCGAGAAACAGAGGGGCTGAATCAGAGCGGCTGAATCAGAGGGGCTGAAACAGAGGGGCTGAAACAGAGGGGCTGAAACAGAGGGGCTGAAGTAGAGGGGCTGAAACAGAGGGCGAGAAACAGAGGGTCTGAAACAGAGGGCGAGAAACAGAGGGGCTGAAACAGAGGGCGAGAAACAGAGGGGCTGAAACAGAGGGCGAGAAACAGAGGGTGAGAAACAGACGGCGAGAAACAGAGGGTGAGAAACAGAGGGCGAGAAACAGAGTGGATGAAACAGAGGGGCTGAAACAGAGGGGCTGAAACAGAGGGGCTGAAGCAGAGGGGCTGAAACAGAGGGGCTGAAAAAGAGGGCGAGAAACAGAGGGGCTGAAACAGAGGGGCTGAAACAGAGGGGCTGAAACAGAGGGACTGAAACCGAGGGCGAGAAACAGAGAGGCTGAAACAGAGGGCGAGAAACAGAGGGGCTGAAACAGAGGGCGAGAAACAGAGGGGCTGAAACAGAGGGCCAGTAACAGAGGGGCTGAAACAGAGGGGCTGAAACAGAGGGCGAGAAACTGAGCGGCTGAAACAGAGGGCGAGAAACAGAGGTGCTGAAACAGAGGGCGAGAAACAGAGGGCGAGAAACAGAGGGACTGAAACAGAGGGACTGAAACAGAGGGGCTGAAACAGAGGGCGAGAAACAGATAGGCTGAAACAGAGGGACTGAAAGAGAGGGCGAGAAACAGAGAGGCTGAAACAGAGGGCGAGAAACAGAGGGGCTGAAACAGAGGGCAAGAAAGAGAGGGGCTAAAACAGAGGGCGAGAAACAGAGGGGCTGAAACAGAGGGGCTAAAACAGAGGGCGAGAAACAGAGGGGCTGAAACAGAGAGGCTGAAACAGAGGGCGAGAAACAAAGGGGCTGAAACAGAGGGCGAGAAACAGAGGGGCTGAAACAGAGGGGCTGAAACAGAGGGCGAGAAACAGAGGGGCTGAAACAGAGGGGCTGAAACAGAGGGCGAGAAACAGAGGCGCTGAAACAGAGGGCGAGAAACAGAGGGGCTGAAACAGAGGGGCTGAAACAGAGGGCGAGATACAGAGGGGCTGAAACATAGGGGCTGAAACAGAGGGCGAGAAACTGAGCTGCTGAAACAGAGGGCGAGAAACAGAGGGGCTGAAACAGAGGGCGAGAAACTGAGGGGCTGAAACAGAGGGCGAGACACAGAGGGGCTGATACAGAGGGCGAGAAACAGAGGGGCTGAAACAGAGGGTCTGAAACAGGAGGGCTGAAACAGAGGGGCTGTAACAGAGGGCGAGAAACAGAGGGGCTGAATCAGAGGGGCTGAATCAGAGGGGCTGAAACAGAGGGGCTGAACCAGAGGGCGAGAAACAGAAGGGCTGAAACAGAGGGCGAGAAACAGAGGGCGAGAAACAGAGGTGCTGAAACAGAGGGGCTGAAACAGAGAGGCTGATACAGAGGGCGTGAAACAGAGGGGCTGAAACAGAGGGCGAGAAACAGAGGGGCTGAAACAGAGTGGCTGAAACAGAGGGGCTGAAACAGAGGGACTGAAACAGAGGGCGAGAAACAGAGAGGCTGAAACAGGGCGAGAAACAAAGGGGCTGAAACAGAGGGCGAGAATCAGAGGGGCTGAAACAGAGGGCGAGAATCAGAGGGGCTGAAACAGAGGGGCTGAAACAGAGGGCGAGAAACAGAGGGGCTGAATCAGAGGGGCTGAATCAGAGGGGCTGAAACAGAGGGGCTGAAACAGAGGGCGAGAAACAGAAGGGCTGAAACAGATGGCGAGAAACAGAGGGCGAGAAACAGAGGGGCTGAGACAGAGGGGCTGAAACAGAGGGGCTGATACAGAGGGCGTGAAACAGAGGGGCTGAAACAGAGGGCGAGAAACAGAGGGTCTGAAAAAGAGGGCGAGAAACAGAGGGGCTGAAACAGAGGTTGCTGAAACAGAGGGGCTGAAACAGAGGGACTGAAACAGAGGGCGAGAAACAGAGAGGCTGAAACAGAGGGCGAGAAACAGAGGGGCTGAAACAGAGGGCGAGAAACAGAGGGGCTGAAACAGAGGGCCAGAAACAGAGGGGCTGAAACTGAGGGGCTGAAACAGAGGGCGAGAAACTGAGCGCCTGAAACAGAGGGCGAGAAACAGAGGGGCTGAAACAGAGGGCGAGAAACAGAGGGCGAGAAACAGAGGGACTGAAACAGAGGGACTGAAACAGAGGGGCTGAAACAGAGATCGAGAAACAGATATGCTGAAACAGAGGGACTGAAACAGAGGGCGAGAAACAGAGGGACTGAAAAAGTGGGACTGAAACAGAGGGGCTGACACAGAGGGCGAGAAACAGAGGGGCTGAAACAGAGGGCAAGAAACAGAGGGGCTGAAACAGAGGGGCTGAAACAGATGGGCTGAAACAGAGGGCGAGAAACAGAGGGGCTGAATCAGAGGGGCTAACTCAGAGGGGCTGAATCAGTGGGGCTGAAACAGAGGGGCTGAATCAGAGGGGCTGAAACAGAGGGGCTGAAACAGAGGGGCTGAAACAGAGTGGCTGAAACAGAGGGGCTGAAACAGAGGGGCTGAAACAGAGGCGATGAATCAGAGGGGCTGAAACAGAGGGCGAGAAACAGAGGGGTTGAAACAGAGGGCGAGAAACAAAGGGGCTGAAACAGAGGGGCTGAATCAGAGGGGCTGAAACAGAGGGGCTGAAACAGAGGGGCTGAAACAGAGGGCGAGAAACAGAGGGGCTGAATCAGAGGGGCTGAATCAGAGGGGCTGAAACAGAGGGGCTGAAACAGAGGGCGAGAAACAGAACGGCTGAAACAGATGGCGAGAAACAGAGGGCGAGAAACAGATGGGCTGAGAAAGAGGGGCTGAAACAGAGGGGCTGATACAGAGGGCGTGAAACAGAGGGGCTGAAACAGAGGGCGAGAAACAGAGGGGCTGAAAAAGAGGGCGAGAAACAGAGGGGCTGAAATAGAGGGGCTGAAACAGAGGGGCTGAAACAGAGGGACTGAAACAGAGGGCGAGAAACAGAGAGGCTGAAACAGAGGGCGAGAAACAGAGGGGCTGAAACAGAGGGCGAGAAACAGAGGGGCTGAAACAGAGGGCCAGAAACAGAGGGGCTGAAACTGAGGGGCTGAAACAGAGGGCGAGAAACTGAGCGCCTGAAACAGAGGGCGAGAAACAGAGGGGCTGAAACAGAGGGCGAGAAACAGAGGGCGAGAAACAGAGGGACTGAAACAGAGGGACTGAAACTGAGGGGCTGAATCAGAGATCGAGAAACAGATATGCTGAAACAGAGGGACTGAAACAGAGGGCGAGAAACAGAGAGGCTGAAACAGAGGGCGAGAAACAGAGGGGCTGAAACAGAGGGCGAGAAACAGAGGGGCTAAAACAGAGGGCGAGAAACTGAGCGGCTGAAACAGAGGGCGAGAAACAGAGGGGCTGAAACAGAGGGCGAGAAACAGAGGGCGAGAAACAGAGGGACTGAAAAAGTGGGACTGAAACAGAGGGGCTGAAACAGAGGGCGAGAAACAGAGGGGCTGAAACAGAGGGCAAGAAACAGAGGGGCTGAAACAGAGGGGCTGAAACAGATGGGCTGAAACAGAGGGCGAGAAACAGAGGGGCTGAATCAGAGGGGCTAAATCAGAGGGGCTGAATCAGTGGGGCTGAAACAGAGGGGCTGAATCAGAGGGGCTGAAACAGCGGGGCTGAAACAGAGGGGCTGAAACAGAGTGGCTGAAACAGAGGGGCTGAAACAGAGGGGCTGGAACAGAGGGGGAGAAACAGAGGGGCTGAAACAGAGGCGATGAATCAGAGGGGCTGAAACAGAGGGCGAGAATCAGGGGGGTTGAAACAGAGGGCGAGAAACAAAGGGGCTGAAACAGAGGGGCTGAAACAGAGGGGCTGAATCAGAGGGGCTGATTCAGAGGGGCTGAATCAGAGGGGCTGAAACAGAGGGCGAGAAACAGAGGGGCTGAAACAGAGGGCGAGAAACAGAGGGGCTGAAACAGAGGGGCTGAAACAGAGGGGCTGAAACAGAGGGCGAGAAACAGAGGGGCTGAAACAGAGGGGCTGAAGCAGAGGGCGAGAAACAGAGGGGCTGAATCAGAGGGGCTGAAACAGAGGGCGAGAAACATAGGGGCTGAAACAGAGAGCGAGAAACAGAGGGGCTGAAACAGAGGGGCTGAAACAGAGGGGCTGAATCAGAGGGGCTGTTTCAGAGGGGCTGAATCAGAGGGGCTGAAACAGAGGGCGAGAAACAGAGGGGCTGATACAGAGGGGCTGAAGCAGAGGGGCTAAATCAGAGGGGCGGAAACAGAGGGCGAGAAACAGAGGGGCTGAAACAGAGGGCGAGAAACAGAGTGGCTGAAA
Organism: Chiloscyllium punctatum; assembly: GCF_047496795.1. Taxonomy (NCBI): domain Eukaryota; kingdom Metazoa; phylum Chordata; class Chondrichthyes; order Orectolobiformes; family Hemiscylliidae; genus Chiloscyllium; species Chiloscyllium punctatum. Next base: position 143,564,665 of record NC_092742.1, read on the forward strand.
CAGAGGGGCTGAAACAGAGGGGCTGAAACAGAGGGCGAGAAACAGTGGGGCTGAAACAGAGGGGCTGAAACAGAGGGCGAGAAACAGAGGGTGAGAAACAGACGGCGAGAAACAGAGGGTGAGAAACAGAGGGCGAGAAACAGAGGGGATGAAACAGAGGGGCTGAAACAGAGGGGCTGAAACAGAGGGGCTGAAGCAGAGCGGCTGAAACAGAGGGCGAGAAACAGAGGGTCTGAAACAGAGGGTCTGAAACAGAGGGCGAGAAACAGGGGCTGAAACAGAGGGTGAGAAACAGAGGGCGAGAAACAGAGGGTGAGAAACAGAGGGCGAGAAACAGAGGCGATGAAACAGAGGGGCTGAAACAGAGGGGCTGAAACAGAGGGGCTGAATCAGAGGGGCTGAAACAGAGGGCGAGAAACAGAGGGGCTGAAAAAGAAGGCGAGAAACAGAGGGGCTGAAACAGAGGGGCTGAAACAGAGGGTCTGAAACAGAGGGGCTAAAACAGAGGGCGAGAATCAGAGAGGCTGAAACAGAGGGCGATAAAACGAGGGGCTGAAACAGAGGGCGAGAAACATAGGGGCTGAAACAGAGGGCGAGAAACAGAGGGGCTGAATCAGAGGGGCTGAATCAGAGGGGCTGAAACAGAGGGGCTGAAACAGAGGGTGAGAAACAAACGGGCTGTAAGACCGGGTGAGAAACAGAGGGCGAGAAACAGAGGGGCTGAAACAGAGGGCGAGAAACAGAGGGGCTGAAACAGAGGGCGAGAAACAGAGGGGCTGAAACAGAGGGGGAGAAACAGAGGGCGAGAAACAGAGGAACTGAAACAGAGGGGCTGAAACAGAGGGGCTGAAACAGAGGGCGAAAAACAGAGGGGCTGAAACAGAGGGCGAGAAACAGAGGGGCTGAAACAGAGGGGCTGAAACAGAGGGGCTGAAATAGAGGGGCTGAAAGAGAGGGCGAGAAATAGAGGGGCTGAAACAGAGGGCGAGAAACAGAGGGGCTGAAACAGAGGGCGTGAAACAGAGGGGCTGAAACAGAGGGCGAGAAACAAAGGGGCTGAAACATAGGGCGAGAAACAGAGGGGCTGAATCAGAGGGGCTGAAACAGAGGGCGAGAAACAGAGGGGCTGAAACAGAGGGCGAGAAGCAGCTTGGCTGAAACAGAGGGTGAGAAACTGAGGGGCTGAAACAGAGGGGCTGAAACAGAGGGGCTGAATCAGAGGGGCTGATTCAGAGGGGCTGAAACAGAGGGGCTGAATCAGAGGGGCTGAAACAGAGGGCGAGAAACAGAGCGGCTGAAACAGAGGGCGAGAAACAGAGGGGCAGAAACAGAGGGCGAGAAACAGAGTGGCTGAAACAGAGGGGCTGAAACAGAGAGCGTGAAACAGAGGGGTTGAAACAGAGGGCGAGAACCAGAGGGGCTGAAACAGCGGGGCTGAAACAGAGGGGCTAAATTAGAGGGGCAGAAACAGAGGGCGAGAAACAAAGGGGCTGAAACAGAGGGCGAGAAACAGAGGGGCTGAAACAGAGGGGCTGAAACAGCGGGGCTGAAACAGAGGGCGAGAAACAGAGGGGCTGAATCAGAGGGCGAGAAACAGAGGGGCTGAATCAGAGCGGCTGAATCAGAGGGGCTGAAACAGAGGGGCTGAAACAGAGGGGCTGAAACAGAGGGGCTGAAGCAGAGGGGCTGAAACAGAGGGGCTGAAACAGAGGGGCTGAAACAGAGGGGCTGAAGCAGAGGGGCTGAAACAGAGGGCGAGAAACAGAGGGTCTGAAACAGAGGGCGAGAAACAGAGGGCGAGAAACAGAGGGGCTGAAACAGAGGGCGAGAAACAGAGGGGCTGAAACAGAGGGCGAGAAACAGAGGGTGAGAAACAGACGGCGAGAAACAGACGGTGAGAAACAGAGGGCGAGAAACAGAGGGGATGAAACAGAGGGGCTGAAACAGAGGGGCTGAAACAGAGGGGCTGAAGCAGAGCGGCTGAAACAGAGGGCGAGAAACAGAGGGTCTGAAACAGAGGGTCTGAAACAGAGGGCGAGAAACAGGGGCTGAAACAGAGGGTCTGAAACAGAGGGGCTAAAACAGAGGGCGAGAATCAGAGAGGCTGAAACAGAGGGCGATAAAACGAGGGGCTGAAACAGAGGGCGAGAAACATAGGGGCTGAAACAGAGGGCGAGAAACAGAGGGGCTGTATCAGAGGGGCTGAATCAGAGGGGCTGAAACAGAGGGGCTGAAACAGAGGGTGAGAAACAAACGGGTTGTAAGACCGGGTGAGAAACAGAGGGCGAGAAACAGAGGGGCTGAAACAGAGGGCGAGAAACAGAGGGGCTGAAACAGAGGGCGAGAAACAGAGGGGCTGAAACAGAGGGGGAGAAACAGAGGGCGAGAAACAGAGGAACTGAAACAGAGGGGCTGAAACAGAGGGGCTGAAACAGAGGGCGAAAAACAGAGGGGCTGAAACAGAGGGCGAGAAACAGAGGGGCTGAAACAGAGGGGCTGAAACAGAGGGGCTGAAATAGAGGGGCTGAAAGAGAGGGCGAGAAATAGAGGGGCTGAAACAGAGGGCGAGAAACAGAGGGGCTGAAACAGAGGGCGTGAAACAGAGGGGCTGAAACAGAGGGCGAGAAACAAAGGGGCTGAAACATAGGGCGAGAAACAGAGGGGCTGAAACAGAGGGCGAGAAGCAGCTTGGCTGAAACAGAGGGTGAGAAACTGAGGGGCTGAAACAGAGGGGCTGAAACAGAGGGGCTGAATCAGAGGGGCTGATTCAGAGGGGCTGAAACAGAGGGGCTGAATCAGAGGGGCTGAAACAGAGGGCGAGAAACAGAGCGGCTGAAACAGAGGGCGAGAAACAGAGGGGCAGAAACAGAGGGCGAGAAACAGAGTGGCTGAAACAGAGGGGCTGAAACAGAGAGCGTGAAACAGAGGGGTTGAAACAGAGGGCGAGAACCAGAGGGGCTGAAACAGCGGGGCTGAAACAGAGGGGCTAAATTAGAGGGGCAGAAACAGAGGGCGAGAAACAAAGGGGCTGAAACAGAGGGCGAGAAACAGAGGGGCTGAAACAGAGGGGCTGAAACAGCGGGGCTGAAACAGAGGGGCTGAAACAGTGGGCGAGAAACAGAGGGGCTGAAACAGAATGGCTGAAACAGAGTGGCTGAAACAGAGTGCGAGAAACAGAGGGGCTGAATCAGAGGGGCTGAATCAGAGGGGCTTAAACAGAGGGGCTGAAGCAGAGGGCGAGAATCAGAGGGGCTGAAACAGAGGGGCTGAAACAGAGGGTCTGAAACAGAGGGCTGATACAGAGGGCGATAAACAGAGGGGCTGAAACAGAGGGCGAGAAACTGAGGGGCTGAAACAGATGGCGAGAAACAGAGGGGCTGAAACAGAGGTGCTGAAACAGAGGGGCTGAAACAGAGGGGCTGAAATAGAGGGCGAGAAACAGAGAGGCTGAAACAGAGGGGCTGAAATAGAGGGCGAGAAACAGAGAGGCTGAAACAGAGGGCGAGAAACAGAGGGGCTGAAACAGAGGGCGATAAACAGAGGGGCTGAAACAGAGGGCGAGAAACAGAGGGCTGAAACAGAGGGGCTGAAACAGAGGGGCTGAAACAGAGGGTCTGAAACAGAGGGCGAGAAACAGAGGGGCTGAAACAGAGGGCGAGAAACAGAGGTGCTGAAACAGAGCGCGAGAAACAGAGGGCGAGAAACAGAGGGGCAGAAACAGAGGGCGAGAAAGAGAGTGGCTGAAACAGAGGGGCTGAAACAGAGAGCGTGAAACAGAGGGGATGAAACAGAGGGCGAGAACCAGAGGGGCTGAAACAGCGGGGCTGAAACAGAGGGGCTAAATTAGAGGGGCAGAAACAGAGGGCGAGAAACAAAGGGGCTGAAACAGAGGGCGAGAAACAGAGGGGCTGAAACAGCGGGGCTGAAACAGAGGGGCTGAAACAGTGGGCGAGAAACAGAGGGGCTGAAACAGAGGGCGAGAAATAGAGGCGCTGAAACAGAGGGGCTGAAACAGAATGGCTGAAACAGAGAGGCTGAAACAGAGTGCGAGAAACAGAGGGGCTGAATCAGAGGGGCTGAATCAGAGGGGCTGAAACAGAGGGGCTGAAGCAGAGGGCGAGAATCAGAGGGGCTGAAACAGCGGGGCTGAAACAGAGGGTCTGAAACAGAGGGGCTGATACAGAGGGCGATAATCAGAGGGGCTGAAACAGAGGGCGAGAAACAGAGGGGCTGAAACAGATGGCGAGAAACAGCGGGGCTGAAACAGAGGGGCTGAAACAGTGGGCGAGAAACAGAGGGGCTGAAACAGAATGGCTGAAACAGAGTGGCTGAAACAGAGTGCGAGAAACAGAGGGGCTGAATCAGAGGGGCTGAATCAGAGGGGCTTAAACAGAGGGGCTGAAGCAGAGGGCGAGAATCAGAGGGGCTGAAACAGAGGGGCTGAAACAGAGGGTCTGAAACAGAGGGGCTGATACAGAGGGCGATAAACAGAGGGGCTGAAACAGAGGGCGAGAAACTGAGGGGCTGAAACAGATGGCGAGAAACAGAGGGGCTGAAACAGAGGTGCTGAAACAGAGGGGCTGAAACAGAGGGGCTGAAATAGAGGGCGAGAAACAGAGAGGCTGAAACAGAGGGGCTGAAATAGAGGGCGAGAAACAGAGAGGCTGAAACAGAGGGCGAGAAACAGAGGGGCTGAAACAGAGGGCGATAAACAGAGGGGCTGAAACAGAGGGCGAGAAACAGAGGGCTGAAACAGAGGGGCTGAAACAGAGGGGCTGAAACAGAGGGTCTGAAACAGAGGGCGAGAAACAGAGGGGCTGAAACAGAGGGCGAGAAACAGAGGTGCTGAAACAGAGCGCGAGAAACAGAGGGCGAGAAACAGAGGGGCAGAAACAGAGGGCGAGAAAGAGAGTGGCTGAAACAGAGGGGCTGAAACAGAGAGCGTGAAACAGAGGGGATGAAACAGAGGGCGAGAACCAGAGGGGCTGAAACAGCGGGGCTGAAACAGAGGGGCTAAATTAGAGGGGCAGAAACAGAGGGCGAGAAACAAAGGGGCTGAAACAGAGGGCGAGAAACAGAGTTGCTGAAACAGCGGGGCTGAAACAGAGGGGCTGAAACAGTGGGCGAGAAACAGAGGGGCTGAAACAGAGGGCGAGAAATAGAGGCGCTGAAACAGAGGGGCTGAAACAGAATGGCTGAAACAGAGTGGCTGAAACAGAGTGCGAGAAACAGAGGGGCTGAATCAGAGGGGCTGAATCAGAGGGGCTGAAACAGAGGGGCTGAAGCAGAGGGCGAGAATCAGAGGGGCTGAAACAGAGGGGCTGAAACAGAGGGTCTGAAACAGAGGGGCTGATACAGAGGGCGATAAACAGAGGGGCTGAAACAGAGGGCGAGAAACAGAGGGGCTGAAACAGATGGCGAGAAACAGAGGGGCTGAAACAGAGGTGCTGAAACAGAGGGGCTGAAACAGAGGGGCTGAAATAGAGGGCGAGAAACAGAGGGGCTGAAACAGAGGGCGAGAAACAGAGGTGCTGAAACAGAGCGCGAGAAACAGAGGGCGAGAAACAGAGGGACTGAAACAGAGGGCGAGAAACAGGGGGGCTGAAACAGAGGGCGAGGAACAGAGGGGCTGAAACAGAGGGCGAGAAACAGAGGGGCTGAAACAGAGCGGCTGAAACAGAGGGGCTGAAACAGAGGGGCTGAATCAGAGGGGCTGATTCAGAGGGGATGAAACAGAGGGGCTGAAACAGCGGGGCTGAAACAGAGGGCGAGAAACAGAGGGGCTGAAACAGAGGGCGAGAGACGGAGGGGCCGGATCAGAATGCGAGAAACAGAGGGGCTGAATCAGAGGGCGAGACACAGAGGGGCTGAAATAGAGGGCAAGAAACAGAGGGGCTGAAACAGAGGTGCTGAAACAGTGGGGCTGAAACAGAGGGCGAGAAACAGAGGGGCTGAAACAGAGGGCGAGAAACAGAGGGCCTGAATCAGAGGGGCTGAAACAGAGGGCGAGAAACAGAGGGGCTGAAACAGAGGGCGAGAGACCGAGGGGCAGAAACAGAGGGCGAGAAACAGAGGGGCTGAAACAGAGGGGCTGAAACAGAGGGCGAGACACAGAGGGGCTGAAACAGAGGGCGAGAAACAGAGGGGCTGAAACAGAGGGGCTGAAACAGTGGGGCTGAAACAGAGGGCGATAAACAGAGGGGCTAAAACAGAGGGCGAGAAACAGAGGCGCTGAAACAGAGGGCGAGAAACAGAGGGGCTGAAACAGAGGGGCTGAAACAGAGGGGCTGAAACAGAGGGCGAGAAACAGAGGGGCTGAAACAGAGGGCGAGAAACAGAGGGGCTGAATCAGAGCGGCTGAATCAGAGGGGCTGAAACAGAGGGGCTGAAACAGAGGGGCTGAAACAGAGGGGCTGAAGCAGAGGGGCTGAAACAGAGGGCGAGAAACAGAGGGTCTGAAACAGAGGGCGAGAAACAGAGGGCGAGAAACAGAGGGGCTGAAACAGAGGGCGAGAAACAGAGGGGCTGAAACAGAGGGCGAGAAACAGAGGGTGAGAAACAGACGGCGAGAAACAGAGGGTGAGAAACAGAGGGCGAGAAACAGAGTGGATGAAACAGATGGGCTGAAACAGAGGGGCTGAAACAGAGGGGCTGAAGCAGAGGGGCTGAAACAGAGGGCGAGAAACAGAGGGTCTGAAACAGAGGGTCTGAAACAGAGGGCGAGAAACAGAGGGGCTGAAACAGAGGGTGAGAAACAGAGGGCGAGAAACAGAGGGTGAGAAACAGAGGGCGAGAAACAGAGGCGATGAAACAGATGGGCTGAATCAGAGGGCGAGAAACAGAGGGGCTGAAACAGAAGGCGAGAAACAGAGGGGCTGAAACAGAGGGGCTGAAACAGAGGGTCTGAAACAGAGGGGCTGAAACAGAGGGCGAGAATCAGAGAGGCTGAAACAGAGGGCAAGAAACCGAGGGGCTGAAACAGAGGGCGAGAAACAGAGGGGCTGAAACAGAGGGCGAGAAACAGAGGGGCTGAATCAGAGGGGCTGAATCAGAGGGGCTGAAACAGAGGGGCTGAAACAGAGGGTGAGAAACAAACGGGCTGTAACAGCGGGCGTGAAACAGAGGGCGAGAAACAGAGGGTGAGAAACAGAGGGCGAGAAACAGAGGGTGAGAAACAGAGGGCGAGAAACAGAGGGGATGAAACAGAGGGGCTGAAACAAAGGGGCTGAAACAGAGGGGCTGAAACAGAGGGCGAGAAACAGAGGGGCTGAAACAGAGGGCGAGAAACAGAGGGGCTGAAACAGAGGGGGAGAAACAGAGGGCGAGAAACAGAGGAACTGAAACAGAGGGGCTGAAACAGAGGGGCTGAAACAGAGGGCGAGAAACAGAGGGGCTGAAACAGAGGGCGAGAAACAGAGGGCCTGAATCAGAGGGGCTGAATCAGAGGGCGAGAAACAGAGGGGCTGAAACAGAGGGCGAGAGACCGAGGGGCAGAAACAGAGGGCGAGAAACAGAGGGGCTGAAACAGAGGGGCTGAAACAGAGGGGCTGAAACAGAGGGGCTGAAGCAGAGGGGCTGAAACAGAGGGCGAGAAACAGAGGGTCTGAAACAGAGGGCGAGAAACAGAGGGCGAGAAACAGAGGGGCTGAAACAGAGGGCGAGAAACAGAGGGGCTGAAACAGAGGGCGAGAAACAGAGGGTGAGAAACAGACGGCGAGAAACAGAGGGTGAGAAACAGAGGGCGAGAAACAGAGTGGATGAAACAGATGGGCTGAAACAGAGGGGCTGAAACAGAGGGGCTGAAGCAGAGGGGCTGAAACAGAGGGCGAGAAACAGAGGGTCTGAAACAGAGGGTCTGAAACAGAGGGCGAGAAACAGAGGGGCTGAAACAGAGGGTGAGAAACAGAGGGCGAGAAACAGAGGGTGAGAAACAGAGGGCGAGAAACAGAGGCGATGAAACAGATGGGCTGAATCAGAGGGCGAGAAACAGAGGGGCTGAAACAGAAGGCGAGAAACAGAGGGGCTGAAACAGAGGGGCTGAAACAGAGGGTCTGAAACAGAGGGGCTGAAACAGAGGGCGAGAATCAGAGAGGCTGAAACAGAGGGCAAGAAACCGAGGGGCTGAAACAGAGGGCGAGAAACAGAGGGGCTGAAACAGAGGGCGAGAAACAGAGGGGCTGAATCAGAGGGGCTGAATCAGAGGGGCTGAAACAGAGGGGCTGAAACAGAGGGTGAGAAACAAACGGGCTGTAACAGCGGGCGTGAAACAGAGGGCGAGAAACAGAGGGGCTGAAACAGAGGGGCTGTAACAGACGGGCTGAAACAGAGTGCCTGAAATAGAGGGCGAGAAACAGAGGGGCTGAAACAGAGGGCGAAAAACAGAGGGGCTGATACAGAGGGCGAGAAACAGAGGGTGAGAAACAGAGGGCGAGAAACAGAGGGTGAGAAACAGAGGGCGAGAAACAGAGGGGATGAAACAGAGGGGCTGAAACAAAGGGGCTGAAACAGAGGGGCTGAAACAGAGGGCGAGAAACAGAGGGGCTGAAACAGAGGGCGAGAAACAGAGGGGCTGAAACAGAGGGGGAGAAACAGAGGGCGAGAAACAGAGGAACTGAAACAGAGGGGCTGAAACAGAGGGGCTGAAACAGAGGGCGAGAAACAGAGGGGCTGAAACAGAGGGCGAGAAACAGAGGGCCTGAATCAGAGGGGCTGAATCAGAGGGCGAGAAACAGAGGGGCTGAAACAGAGGGCGAGAGACCGAGGGGCAGAAACAGAGGGCGAGAAACAGAGGGGCTGAAACAGAGGGGCTGAAACAGAGGGCGAGACACAGAGGGGCTGAAACAGAGGGCGAGAAACAGAGGGGCTGAAACAGAGGGGCTGAAACAGTGGGGCTGAAACAGAGGGCGATAAACAGAGGGGCTAAAACAGAGGGCGAGAAACAGAGGGGCTGAAACAGAGGGCGAGAAACAGAGGGGCTGAAACAGAGGGGCTGAAACAGAGGGGCTGAAACAGAGGGCGAGAAACAGAGGGGCTGAAACAGAGGGCGAGAAACAGAGGGGCTGAATCAGAGCGGCTGAATCAGAGGGGCTGAAACAGAGGGGCTGAAACAGAGGGGCTGAAACAGAGGGGCTGAAGCAGAGGGGCTGAAACAGAGGGCGAGAAACAGAGGGTCTGAAACAGAGGGCGAGAAACAGAGGGCGAGAAACAGAGGGGCTGAAACAGAGGGCGAGAAACAGAGGGGCTGAAACAGAGGGCGAGAAACAGAGGGTGAGAAACAGACGGCGAGAAACAGAGGGTGAGAAACAGAGGGCGAGAAACAGAGTGGATGAAACAGAGGGGCTGAAACAGAGGGTGAGAAACAGAGGGCGAGAAACAGAGGGTGAGAAACAGAGGGCGAGAAACAGAGGCGATGAAACAGATGGGCTGAATCAGAGGGCGAGAAACAGAGGGGCTGAAACCGAAGGCGAGAAACAGAGGGGCTGAAACAGAGGGGCTGAAACAGAGTATCTGAAACAGAGGGGCTGAAACAGAGGGCGAGAATCAGAGAGGCTGAAACAGAGGGCAAGAAACCGAGGGGCTGAAACAGAGGGCGAGAAACAGAGGGGCTGAAACAGAGGGCGAGAAACAGAGGGGCTGAATCAGAGGGGCTGAATCAGAGGGGCTGAAACAGAGGGGCTGAAACAGAGGGTGAGAAACAAACGGGCTGTAACAGCGGGCGAGAAACAGATGGCGAGAAACAGAGGGGCTGAAACAGAGGGGCTGTAACAGACGGGCTGAAACAGAGTGCCTGAAATAGAGGGCGAGAAACAGAGGGGCTGAAACAGAGGGCGAAAAACAGAGGGGCTGATACAGAGGGCGAGAAACAGAGGGTGAGAAACAGAGGGCGAGAAACAGAGGGTGAGAAACAGAGGGCGAGAAACAGAGGGGATGAAACAGAGGGGCTGAAACAAAGGGGCTGAAACAGAGGGGCTGAAACAGAGGGCGAGAAACAGAGGGGCTGAAACAGAGGGCGAGAAACAGAGGGGCTGAAACAGAGGGGGAGAAACAGAGGGCGAGAAACAGAGGAACTGAAACAGAGGGGCTGAAACAGAGGGGCTGAAACAGAGGGCGAAAAACAGAGGGGCTGAAACAGAGGGCGAGAAACAGAGGGGCTGAAAGAGAGGGGCTGAAATAGAGGGGCTGAAAGAGAGGGCGAGAAATAGAGGGTTTTGAAACAGAGGGCGAGAAACAGAGGGGCTGAAACAGAGGGCGTGAAACAGAGGGGCTGAAACAGAGGGGCTGAAACAGAGGGGCTGAAACAGAGGGCGAGAAACAAAGGGGCTGAAACAGAGGGCGAGAAACAGAGGGGCTGAATCAGAGGGGCTGAAACAGAGGGCGAGAAACAGAGGGGCTGAAACAGAGGGCGAGAAACTGAGCGGCTGAAACAGAGGGCGAGAAACAGAGGGGCTGAAACAGAGGGCGAGAAACAGAGGGCGAAAAACAGAGGAACTGAAACAGAGGGACTGATACAGAGGGGCTGAAACAGAGGGCGAGAAACAGAGGGGCTGAAACAGAGGGGCTGAATGAGAGGGGCTGAATCAGAGGGGCTGAATCAGAGGGGCTGAAACAAAAGAGCTGAATGAGAGGGGCTGAATCAGAGGGGCTGAATCAGAAGGGCTGAAACAGAGGGTGAGAAACAGAGGGGCTGAAACAGAGGGGCTGAAACAGATGGGCTGAAACAGAGGGCGAGAAACAGAGGTGCTGAAACAGAGGGGCTAAATCAGAGGTGCTGAATCAGAGGGGCTGAAACAGAGGGGCTGAATCAGAGGGGCTGAAACAGAGGGCGACAAACAGAGGGGCTGAAACAGAGGGGCTGAAACAGAGTGGCTGAAACAGAGGGGCTGAAACAGAGGGGCTGGAACAGAGGGGGAGAAACAGAGGGGCTGAAACAGAGGCGCTGAATCAGAGGGGCTGAAACAGAGGGCGAGAAACAGAGGGGTTGAAACAGAGGGCGAGAAACAAAGGGGCTGAAACAGAGGGGCTGAAACAGAGGGGCTGAATCAGACGGGCTGATTCAGAGGGGCTGAATCAGAGGGGCTGAAACAGAGGGCGAGAAACAGAGGGGCTGAAACAGAGGGGCTGAAAAAGAGGGGCTGAAACAGAGTGGCTGAAACAGATGGGCTGAAACAGAGTGGTGAAACAGAGGGGCTGAATCAGAGGGGCTGAAACAGAGGGGCTGAATCAAAGGGGCTGAATCAGAGGGGCTGAATCAGAGGGGCTGAAACAGAGGACGAGAAACATAGGGGCTGAAACAGAGGGCGAGACACAGAGGGGCTGAAACAGAGGGGCTGAAACAGTGGGGCTAAAACAGAGGGGCTGAAACAGAGGGTGAGAAACAGAGGGGCTGAAACAGAGGGGCTGAAACAGAGGGGCTAAATCAGAGGTGCAGAAACAGAGGGCGAGAAACAGAGAGGCTGAAACAGAGGGCGAGTAACAGAGGGGCTGAAACAGAGGGGCTGAAACAGAGGGGGTGAAACAGAGGGGCTGAAGCAGAGGGGCTGAAACAGAGGGGCTGAATCAGAGGGGCTGAAACAGAGGTCGAGAAACAGAGGGGCTGAAACAGAGTGGCTGAAACAGAAGCGAGAAACAGAGCGGCTGAAACAGAGGGCGACAAATAGAGGTGCTGAAACAGAGGGGCTCAAACAGCGGGGCTGAAACAGAAGGGCTGAAACAGCGGGGCTGAAACAGAGGGCGAGAAACAGAGGGGCTGAAAAAGTGGGCGAGAAACAGAGGGCGAGAAACAGAGGTGCTGAAACAGAGGGCGAGAAACAGAGGGGCTGAATCAGAGCGGCTGAATCAGAGGGGCTGAAACAGAGGGGCTGAAACAGAGGGGCTGAAACAGAGGGGCTGAAGCAGAGGGGCTGAAACAGAGGGCGAGAAACAGAGGGTCTGAAACAGAGGGCGAGAAACAGAGGGCGAGAAACAGAGGGGCTGAAACAGAGGGCGAGAAACAGAGGGGCTGAAACAGAGGGCGAGAAACAGAGGGTGAGAAACAGATGGCGAGAAACAGAGGGTGAGAAACAGAGGGCGAGAAACAGAGGGGATGAAACAGAGGGGCTGAAACAGAGGGGCTGAAACAGAGGGGCTGAAGCAGAGGGGCTGAAACAGAGGGCGAGAAACAGAGGGTCTGAAACAGAGGGTCTGAAACAGAGGGCGAGAAACAGAGGGGCTGAAATAGAGGGTGAGAAACAGAGGGCGAGAAACAGAGGGTGAGAAACAGAGGGCGAGAAACAGAGGCGATGAAACAGAGGGGCTGAAACAGAGGGGCTGAAACAGAGGGCGAGAAACAGAGGGGCTGAAACAGAAGGCGAGAAACAGAGGGGCTGAAACAGAGGGGCTGAAACAGAGGGTCTGAAACAGAGGAGCTGAAACAGAGGGCGAGAATCAGAGAGGCTGAAACAGAGGGCGAGAAACCGAGGGGATGAAACAGAGGGCGAGAAACAGAGGGGCTGAAACAGAGGGCGAGAAACAGAGGGGCTGAATCAGAGGGGCTGAATCAGAGGGGCTGAAACAGAGGGGCTGAAACAGAGGGTGAGAAACAAACGGGCTGTAACACCGGGTGCGAAACAGAGGGCGAGAAACAGAGGGGCTGAAACAGAGGGGCTGTAACAGACGGGCTGAAACAGAGTGCCTGAAATAGAGGGCGAGAAACAGAGGGGCTGAAACAGAGGGCGAAAAACAGAGGGGCAGATACAGAGGGCGAGAAACAGAGGGTGAGAAACAGAGGGCGAGAAACAGAGGGCGAGAAACAGAGGGGATGAAACAGAGGGTCTGAAACAGAGGGGCTGAAACAGAGGGGCTGAAACAGAGGGCGAGAAACAGAGAGGCTGAAACAGAGGGCGAGAAACAGAGGGGCTGAAACAGAGGGCGAGAAACAGAGGGCGAGAAACAGAGGAACTGAAACAGAGGGGCTGAAACAGAGGGGCTGAAACAGAGGGCGAAAAACAGAGGGGCTGAAACAGAGGGCGAGAAACAGAGGGGCTGAAATAGAGGGGCTGAAACAGAGGGGCTGAAATAGAGGGGCTGAAAGAGAGGGCGAGAAATAGAGGGGCTGAAACAGAGGGCGAGAAACAGAGGGGCTGAAACAGAGGGCGTGAAACAGAGGGGCTGAAACAGAGGGGCTGAAACAGAGGGCGAGAAACAGAGGGGCTGAAACAGAGGGGCTAAATCAGAGGGGCTGAATCAGAGGAGCTGAAACAGAGGGGCTGAATCAGAGGGGCTGAAACAGAGGGCGACAAACAGAGGGGCTGAAACAGAGGGGCTGAAACAGAGTGGCTGAAACAGAGGGGCTGAAACAGAGGGGCTGGAACAGAGGGGGAGAAACAGAGGGGCTGAAACAGAGGCGCTGAATCAGAGGGGCTGAAACAGAGGGCGAGAAACAGAGGGGTTGAAACAGAGGGCGAGAAACAAAGGGGCTGAAACAGAGGGGCTGAAACAGAGGGGCTGAATCAGACGGGCTGATTCAGAGGGGCTGAATCAGAGGGGCTGAAACAGAGGGCGAGAAACAGAGGGGCTGAAACAGAGGGTGAGAAACAGAGGGGCTGAAACAGAGGGGCTGAAAAAGAGGGGCTGAAACAGAGTGGCTGAAACAGATGGGCTGAAACAGAGGGGCTGGAACAGAGGGTGATACACAGTGGGGCTGAAACAGAGGTCGAGAAACAGAGGGGCTGAAACAGAGGGGCTGAATCAGAGGGGCTGAAACAGAGGGGCTGAATCAAAGGGGCTGAATCAGAGGGGCTGAAACAGAGTGGCTGAAACAGATGGGCTGAAACAGAGGGGCTGGAACAGAGGGTGAGACACAGTGGGGCTGAAACAGAGGTCGAGAAACAGAGGGGCTGAAACAGAGGGGCTGAATCAGAGGGGCTGAAACAGAGGGGCTGAATCAAAGGGGATGAAACAGAGGGTCTGAAACAGAGGGGCTGAAACAGAGGGGCTGAAACAGAGGGCGAAAAACAGAGGGGCTGAAACAGAGGGCGAGAAACAGAGGGGCTGAAATAGAGGGGCTGAAACAGAGGGGCTGAAATAGAGGGGCTGAAAGAGAGGGCGAGAAATAGAGGGGCTGAAACAGAGGGCGAGAAACAGAGGGGCTGAAACAGAGGGCGTGAAACAGAGGGGCTGAAACAGAGGGGCTGAAACAGAGGGCGAGAAACAGAGGGGCTGAAACAGAGGGGCTAAATCAGAGGGGCTGAATCAGAGGAGCTGAAACAGAGGGGCTGAATCAGAGGGGCTGAAACAGAGGGCGACAAACAATTGGGCTGAAACAGAGGGGCTGAAACAGAGTGGCTGAAACAGAGGGGCTGAAACAGAGGGGCTGGAACAGAGGGGGAGAAACAGAGGGGCTGAAACAGAGGCGCTGAATCAGAGGGGCTGAAACAGAGGGCGAGAAACAGAGGGGTTGAAACAGAGGGCGAGAAACAAAGGGGCTGAAACAGAGGGGCTGAAACAGAGGGGCTGAATCAGACGGGCTGATTCAGAGGGGCTGAATCAGAGGGGCTGAAACAGAGGGCGAGAAACAGAGGGGCTGAAACAGAGGGCGAGAAACAGAGGGGCTGAAACAGAGGGGCTGAAAAAGAGGGGCTGAAACAGAGTGGCTGAAACAGATGGGCTGAAACAGAGGGGCTGGAACAGAGGGTGAGACACAGTGGGGCTGAAACAGAGGTCGAGAAACAGAGGGGCTGAAACAGAGGGGCTGAATCAGAGGGGCTGAAACAGAGGGGCTGAATCAAAGGGGCTGAATCAGAGGGGCTGAATCAGAGGGGCTGAAACAGAGGACGAGAAACATAGGGGCTGAAACAGAGGGCGAGACACAGAGGGGCTGAAACAGAGGGGCTGAAACAGTGGGGCTAAAACAGAGGGGCTGAAACAGAGGGTGAGAAACAGAGGGGCTGAAACAGTGGTGCTGAAACAGAGGGGCTAAATCAGAGGTGCAGAAACAGAGGGCGAGAAACAGAGAGGCTGAAACAGAGGGCGAGTAACAGAGGGGCTGAAACAGAGGGGCTGAAACAGAGGGGGTGAAACAGAGGGGCTGAAGCAGAGGGGCTGAAACAGAGGGGCTGAATCAGAGTGGCTGAAACAGAGGGCGAGAAACAGAGGGGCTGAAACAGAGGGGCTGAATGAGAGGGGCTGAATCAGAGGGGCTGAATCAGAGGGGCTGAAACAGAGGGGCTGAATGAGAGGGGCTGAATCAGAGGGGCTGAATCAGAAGGGCTGAAACAGAGGGTGAGAAACAGAGGGGCTGAAACAGAGGGGCTGAAACAGATGGGCTGAAACAGAGGGCGAGAAACAGAGGTGCTGAAACAGAGGGGCTAAATCAGAGGGGCTGAATCAGAGGGGCTGAAACAGAGGGGCTGAATCAGAGGGGCTGAAACAGAGGGCGACAAACAGAGGGGCTGAAACAGAGGGGCTGAAACAGAGTGGCTGAAACAGAGGGGCTGAAACAGAGGGGCTGGAACAGAGGGGGAGAAACAGAGGGGCTGAAACAGAGGCGCTGAATCAGAGGGGCTGAAACAGAGGGCGAGAAACAGAGGGGTTGAAACAGAGGGCGAGAAACAAAGGGGCTGAAACAGAGGGGCTGAAACAGAGGGGCTGAATCAGACGGGCTGATTCAGAGGGGCTGAATCAGAGGGGCTGAAACAGAGGGCGAGAAACAGAGGGGCTGAAACAGAGGGCGAGAAACAGAGGGGCTGAAACAGAGGGGCTGAAAAAGAGGGGCTGAAACAGAGTGGCTGAAACAGATGGGCTGAAACAGAGGGGCTGGAACAGAGGGTGAGACACAGTGGGGCTGTACCAGAGGTCGAGAAACAGAGGGGCTGAAACAGAGGGGCTGAAACAGAGGGGCTGAATCAAAGGGGCTGAATCAGAGGGGCTGAATCAGAGGGGCTGAAACAGAGGACGAGAAACATAGGGGCTGAAACAGAGGGCGAGACACAGAGGGGCTGAAACAGAGGGGCTGAAACAGTGGGGCTAAAACAGAGGGGCTGAAACAGAGGGTGAGAAACAGAGGGGCTGAAACAGAGGGGCTGAAACAGAGGGGCTAAATCAGAGGTGCAGAAACAGAGGGCGAGAAACAGAGAGGCTGAAACAGAGGGCGAGTAACAGAGGGGCTGAAACAGAGGGGCTGAATCAGAGGGGCTGAAACAGAGGTCGAGAAACAGAGGGGCTGAAACAGAGTGGCTGAAACAGAGGGCGAGAAACAGAGCGGCTGAAACAGAGGGCGACAAATAGAGGTGCTGAAACAGAGGGGCTCAAACAGCGGGGCTGAAACAGAAGGGCTGAAACAGCGGGGCTGAAACAGAGGGCGAGAAACAGAGGGGCTGAAAAAGAGGGCGAGAAACAGAGGGGATGAAACAGAGGGCGAGAAACAGAGGGGCTGAAACAGAGGGCGAGAAACAGAGGGGCTGAATCAGAGCGGCTGAATCAGAGGGGCTGAAACAGAGGGGCTGAAACAGAGGGGCTGAAACAGAGGGGCTGAAGCAGAGGGGCTGAAACAGAGGGCGAGAAACAGAGGGTCTGAAACAGAGGGCGAGAAACAGAGGGCGAGAAACAGAGGGGCTGAAACAGAGTGCGAGAAACAAAGGGGCTGAAACAGAGGGCGAGAAACAGAGGGTGAGAAACAGACGGCGAGAAACAGAGGGTGAGAAACAGAGGGCGAGAAACAGAGGGGATGAAACAGAGGGGCTGAAACAGAGGGGCTGAAACAGAGGGGCTGAAGCAGAGGGGCTGAAACAGAGGGCGAGAAACAGAGGGTCTGAAACAGAGGGTCTGAAACAGAGGGCGAGAAACAGAGGGGCTGAAATAGAGGGTGAGAAACAGAGGGCGAGAAACAGAGGGTGAGAAACAGAGGGCGAGAAACAGAGGCGATGAAACAGAGGGGCTGAAACAGAGGGGCTGAAACAGAGGGGCTGAATCAGAGGGGCTGAAACAGAGGGCGAGAAACAGAGGGGCTGAAACAGAAGGCGAGAAACAGAGGGGCTGAAACAGAGGGGCTGAAACAGAGGGTCTGAAACAGAGGAGCTGAAAAAGAGGGCGAGAATCAGAGAGGCTGAAACAGAGGGCGAGAAACCGAGGGGATGAAACAGAGGGCGAGAAACAGAGGGGCTGAAACAGAGGGCGAGAAACAGAGGGGCTGAATCAGAGGGGCTGAATCAGAGGGGCTGAAACAGAGGGGCTGAAACAGAGGGTGAGAAACAAACGGGCTGTAACACCGGGTGCGAAACAGAGGGCGAGAAACAGAGGGGCTGAAACAGAGTGGCTGAAACAGAGGGCGAGAAACAGAGCGGCTGAAACAGAGGGCGACAAATAGAGGTGCTGAAACAGAGGGGCTCAAACAGCGGGGCTGAAACAGAAGGGCTGAAACAGCGGGGCTGAAACAGAGGGCGAGAAACAGAGGGGCTGAAAAAGAGGGCGAGAAACAGAGGGGATGAAACAGAGGGCGAGAAACAGAGGGGCTGAAACAGAGGGCGAGAAACAGAGGGGCTGAATCAGAGCGGCTGAATCAGAGGGGCTGAAACAGAGGGGCTGAAACAGAGGGGCTGAAACAGAGGGGCTGAAGCAGAGGGGCTGAAACAGAGGGCGAGAAACAGAGGGTCTGAAACAAAGGGCGAGAAACAGAGGGCGAGAAACAGAGGGGCTGAAACAGAGTGCGAGAAACAAAGGGGCTGAAACAGAGGGCGAGAAACAGAGGGTGAGAAACAGACGGCGAGAAACAGAGGGTGAGAAACAGAGGGCGAGAAACAGAGGGGATGAAACAGAGGGGCTGAAACAGAGGGGCTGAAACAGAGGGGCTGAAGCAGAGGGGCTGAAACAGAGGGCGAGAAACAGAGGGTCTGAAACAGAGGGTCTGAAACAGAGGGCGAGAAACAGAGGGGCTGAAATAGAGGGTGAGAAACAGAGGGCGAGAAACAGAGGGTGAGAAACAGAGGGCGAGAAACAGAGGCGATGAAACAGAGGGGCTGAAACAGAGGGGCTGAAACAGAGGGGCTGAATCAGAGGGGCTGAAACAGAGGGCGAGAAACAGAGGGGCTGAAACAGAAGGCGAGAAACAGAGGGGCTGAAACAGAGGGGCTGAAACAGAGGGTCTGAAACAGAGGAGCTGAAAAAGAGGGCGAGAATCAGAGAGGCTGAAACAGAGGGCGAGAAACCGAGGGGATGAAACAGAGGGCGAGAAACAGAGGGGCTGAAATAGAGGGCGAGAAACAGAGGGGCTGAATCAGAGGGGCTGAATCAGAGGGGCTGAAACAGAGGGGCTGAAACAGAGGGTGAGAAACAAACGGGCTGTAACACCGGGTGCGAAACAGAGGGCGAGAAACAGAGGGGCTGAAACAGAGGGGCTGTAACAGACGGGCTGAAACAGAGTGCCTGAAATAGAGGGCGATAAACAGAGGGGCTGAAACAGAGGGCGAAAAAAAGAGGGGCTGATACAGAGGGCGAGAAACAGAGGGTGAGAAACAGAGGGCGAGAAACAGAGGGTGAGAAACAGAGGGCGAGAAACAGAGGGGATGAAACAGAGGGTCTGAAACAGAGGGGCTGAAACAGAGGGGCTGAAACAGAGGGCGAGAAACAGAGGGGCTGAAACAGAGGGCGAGAAACAGAGGGGCTGAAACAGAGGGCGAGAAACAGAGGGCGAGAAACAGAGGAACTGAAACAGAGGGGCTGAAACAGAGGGGCTGAAACAGAGGGCGAAAAACAGAGGGGCTGAAACAGAGGGCGAGAAACAGAGGGGCTGAAATAGAGGGGCTGAAACAGAGGGGCTGAAATAGAGGGGATGAAAGAGAGGGCGAGAAATAGAGGGGCTGAAACAGAGGGCGAGAAACAGAGGGGCTGAAACAGAGGGCGTGAAACAGAGGGGCTGAAACAGAGGGGCTGAAACAGATGGCGAGAAACAGAGGGGCTGAAACAGAGGGGCTAAATCAGAGGGGCTGAATCAGAGGGGCTGAAACAGAGGGGCTGAATCAGAGGGGCTGAAACAGAGGGCGACAAACAGAGGGGCTGAAACAGAGGGGCTGAAACAGAGTGGCTGAAACAGAGGGGCTGAAACAGAGGGGCTGGAACAGAGGGGGAGAAACAGAGGGGCTGAAACAGAGGCGCTGAATCAGGTGGGGCTGAAACAGAGGGCGAGAAACAGAGGGGTTGAAACAGAGGGCGAGAAACAAAGGGGCTGAAACAGAGGGGCTGAAACAGAGGGGCTGAATCAGACGGGCTGATTCAGAGGGGCTGAATCAGAGGGGCTGAAACAGAGGGCGAGAAACAGAGTGGCTGAAACAGAGGGCGAGAAACAGAGGGGCTGAAACAGAGGGGCTGAAAAAGAGGGGCTGAAACAGAGTGGCTGAAACAGATGGGCTGAAACAGAGGGGCTGGAACAGAGGGTGAGACACAGTGGGGCTGAAACAGAGGTCGAGAAACAGAGGGGCTGAAACAGAGGGGCTGAATCAGAGGGGCTGAAACAGAGGGGCTGAATCAAAGGGGCTGAATCAGAGGGGCTGAATCAGAGGGGCTGAAACAGAGGACGAGAAACATAGGGGCTGAAAGAGAGGGCGAGACACAGAGGGGCTGAAACAGAGGGGCTGAAACAGTGGGGCTAAAACAGAGGGGCTGAAACAGAGGGTGAGAAACAGAGGGGCTGAAACAGAGGGGCTGAAACAGAGGGGCTGAATCAGAGGTGCAGAAACAGAGGGCGAGAAACAGAGAGGCTGAAACAGAGGGCGAGTAACAGAGGGGCTGAAACAGAGGGGCTGAAACAGAGGGGGTGAAACAGAGGGGCTGAAGCAGAGGGGCTGAAACAGAGGGGCTGAATCAGAGGGGCTGAAACAGAGGTCGAGAAACAGAGGGGCTGAAACAGAGTGGCTGAAACAGAGGGCGAGAAACAGAGCGGCTGAAACAGAGGGCGACAAATAGAGGTGCTGAAACAGAGGGGCTCAAACAGCGGGGCTGAAACAGAAGGGCTGAAACAGCGGGGCTGAAACAGAGGGCGAGAAACAGAGGGGCTGAAAAAGAGGGCGAGAAACAGAGGGGATGAAACAGAGGGCGAGAATCAGAGGGGCTGAAACAGAGGGCGAGAAACAGAGGGGCTGAATCAGAGCGGCTGAATCAGAGGGGCTGAAACAGAGGGGCTGAAACAGAGGGGCTGAAACAGAGGGGCTGAAGCAGAGGGGCTGAAACAGAGGGCGAGAAACAGAGGGGCTGGAACAGAGGGTGAGACACAGTGGGGCTGAAACAGAGGTCGAGAAACAGAGGGGCTGAAACAGAGGGGCTGAATCAGAGGGGCTGAAACAGAGGGGCTGAATCAAAGGGGATGAAACAGAGGGTCTGAAACAGAGGGGCTGAAACAGAGGGGCTGAAACAGAGGGCGAAAAACAGAGGGGCTGAAACAGAGGGCGAGAAACAGAGGGGCTGAAATAGAGGGGCTGAAACAGAGGGGCTGAAATAGAGGGGCTGAAAGAGAGGGCGAGAAATAGAGGGGCTGAAACAGAGGGCGAGAAACAGAGGGGCTGAAACAGAGGGCGTGAAACAGAGGGGCTGAAACAGAGGGGCTGAAACAGAGGGCGAGAAACAGAGGGGCTGAAACAGAGGGGCTAAATCAGAGGGGCTGAATCAGAGGAGCTGAAACAGAGGGGCTGAATCAGAGGGGCTGAAACAGAGGGCGACAAACAGAGGGGCTGAAACAGAGGGGCTGAAACAGAGTGGCTGAAACAGAGGGGCTGAAACAGAGGGGCTGGAACAGAGGGGGAGAAACAGAGGGGCTGAAACAGAGGCGCTGAATCAGAGGGGCTGAAACAGAGGGCGAGAAACAGAGGGGTTGAAACAGAGGGCGAGAAACAAAGGGGCTGAAACAGAGGGGCTGAAACAGAGGGGCTGAATCAGACGGGCTGATTCAGAGGGGCTGAATCAGAGGGGCTGAAACAGAGGGCGAGAAACAGAGGGGCTGAAACAGAGGGCGAGAAACAGAGGGGCTGAAACAGAGGGGCTGAAAAAGAGGGGCTGAAACAGAGTGGCTGAAACAGATGGGCTGAAACAGAGGGGCTGGAACAGAGGGTGAGACACAGTGGGGCTGAAACAGAGGTCGAGAAACAGAGGGGCTGAAACAGAGGGGCTGAATCAGAGGGGCTGAAACAGAGGGGCTGAATCAAAGGGGCTGAATCAGAGGGGCTGAATCAGAGGGGCTGAAACAGAGGACGAGAAACATAGGGGCTGAAACAGAGGGCGAGACACAGAGGGGCTGAAACAGAGGGGCTGAAACAGTGGGGCTAAAACAGAGGGGCTGAAACAGAGGGTGAGAAACAGAGGGGCTGAAACAGAGGGGCTGAAACAGAGGGGCTAAATCAGAGGTGCAGAAACAGAGGGCGAGAAACAGAGAGGCTGAAACAGAGGGCGAGTAACAGAGGGGCTGAAACAGAGGGGCTGAAACAGAGGGGGTGAAACAGAGGGGCTGAAGCAGAGGGGCTGAAACAGAGGGGCTGAATCAGAGTGGCTGAAACAGAGGGCGAGAAACAGAGGGGCTGAAACAGAGGGGCTGAATGAGAGGGGCTGAATCAGAGGGGCTGAATCAGAGGGGCTGAAACAGAGGGGCTGAATGAGAGGGGCTGAATCAGAGGGGCTGAATCAGAAGGGCTGAAACAGAGGGTGAGAAACAGAGGGGCTGAAACAGAGGGGCTGAAACAGATGGGCTGAAACAGAGGGCGAGAAACAGAGGTGCTGAAACAGAGGGGCTAAATCAGAGGGGCTGAATCAGAGGGGCTGAAACAGAGGGGCTGAATCAGAGGGGCTGAAACAGAGGGCGACAAACAGAGGGGCTGAAACAGAGGGGCTGAAACAGAGTGGCTGAAACAGAGGGGCTGAAACAGAGGGGCTGGAACAGAGGGGGAGAAACAGAGGGGCTGAAACAGAGGCGCTGAATCAGAGGGGCTGAAACAGAGGGCGAGAAACAGAGGGGTTGAAACAGAGGGCGAGAAACAAAGGGGCTGAAACAGAGGGGCTGAAACAGAGGGGCTGAATCAGACGGGCTGATTCAGAGGGGCTGAATCAGAGGGGCTGAAACAGAGGGCGAGAAACAGAGGGGCTGAAACTGAGGGCGAGAAACAGAGGGGCTGAAACAGAGGGGCTGAAAAAGAGGGGCTGAAACAGAGTGGCTGAAACAGATGGGCTGAAACAGAGGGGCTGGAACAGAGGGTGAGACACAGTGGGGCTGTACCAGAGGTCGAGAAACAGAGGGGCTGAAACAGAGGGGCTGAAACAGAGGGGCTGAATCAAAGGGGCTGAATCAGAGGGGCTGAATCAGAGGGGCTGAAACAGAGGACGAGAAACATAGGGGCTGAAACAGAGGGCGAGACACAGAGGGGCTGAAACAGAGGGGCTGAAACAGTGGGGCTAAAACAGAGGGGCTGAAACAGAGGGTGAGAAACAGAGGGGCTGAAACAGAGGGGCTGAAACAGAGGGGCTAAATCAGAGGTGCAGAAACAGAGGGCGAGAAACAGAGAGGCTGAAACAGAGGGCGAGTAACAGAGGGGCTGAAACAGAGGGGCTGAATCAGAGGGGCTGAAACAGAGGTCGAGAAACAGAGGGGCTGAAACAGAGTGGCTGAAACAGAGGGCGAGAAACAGAGCGGCTGAAACAGAGGGCGACAAATAGAGGTGCTGAAACAGAGGGGCTCAAACAGCGGGGCTGAAACAGAAGGGCTGAAACAGCGGGGCTGAAACAGAGGGCGAGAAACAGAGGGGCTGAAAAAGAGGGCGAGAAACAGAGGGGATGAAACAGAGGGCGAGAAACAGAGGGGCTGAAACAGAGGGCGAGAAACAGAGGGGCTGAATCAGAGCGGCTGAATCAGAGGGGCTGAAACAGAGGGGCTGAAACAGAGGGGCTGAAACAGAGGGGCTGAAGCAGAGGGGCTGAAACAGAGGGCGAGAAACAGAGGGTCTGAAACAGAGGGCGAGAAACAGAGGGCGAGAAACAGAGGGGCTGAAACAGAGTGCGAGAAACAAAGGGGCTGAAACAGAGGGCGAGAAACAGAGGGTGAGAAACAGACGGCGAGAAACAGAGGTTGAGAAACAGAGGGCGAGAAACAGAGGGGATGAAACAGAGGGGCTGAAACAGAGGGGCTGAAACAGAGGGGCTGAAGCAGAGGGGCTGAAACAGAGGGCGAGAAACAGAGGGTCTGAAACAGAGGGTCTGAAACAGAGGGCGAGAAACAGAGGGGCTGAAATAGAGGGTGAGAAACAGAGGGCGAGAAACAGAGGGTGAGAAACAGAGGGCGAGAAACAGAGGCGATGAAACAGAGGGGCTGAAACAGAGGGGCTGAAACAGAGGGGCTGAATCAGAGGGGCTGAAACAGAGGGCGAGAAACAGAGGGGCTGAAACAGAAGGCGAGAAACAGAGGGGCTGAAACAGAGGGGCTGAAACAGAGGGTCTGAAACAGAGGAGCTGAAAAAGAGGGCGAGAATCAGAGAGGCTGAAACAGAGGGCGAGAAACCGAGGGGATGAAACAGAGGGCGAGAAACAGAGGGGCTGAAACAGAGGGCGAGAAACAGAGGGGCTGAATCAGAGGGGCTGAATCAGAGGGGCTGAAACAGAGGGGCTGAAACAGAGGGTGAGAAACAAACGGGCTGTAACACCGGGTGCGAAACAGAGGGCGAGAAACAGAGGGGCTGAAACAGAGTGGCTGAAACAGAGGGCGAGAAACAGAGCGGCTGAAACAGAGGGCGACAAATAGAGGTGCTGAAACAGAGGGGCTCAAACAGCGGGGCTGAAACAGAAGGGCTGAAACAGCGGGGCTGAAACAGAGGGCGAGAAACAGAGGGGCTGAAAAAGAGGGCGAGAAACAGAGGGGATGAAACAGAGGGCGAGAAACAGAGGGGCTGAAACAGAGGGCGAGAAACAGAGGGGCTGAATCAGAGCGGCTGAATCAGAGGGGCTGAAACAGAGGGGCTGAAACAGAGGGGCTGAAACAGAGGGGCTGAAGCAGAGGGGCTGAAACAGAGGGCGAGAAACAGAGGGTCTGAAACAAAGGGCGAGAAACAGAGGGCGAGAAACAGAGGGGCTGAAACAGAGTGCGAGAAACAAAGGGGCTGAAACAGAGGGCGAGAAACAGAGGGTGAGAAACAGACGGCGAGAAACAGAGGGTGAGAAACAGAGGGCGAGAAACAGAGGGGATGAAACAGAGGGGCTGAAACAGAGGGGCTGAAACAGAGGGGCTGAAGCAGAGGGGCTGAAACAGAGGGCGAGAAACAGAGGGTCTGAAACAGAGGGTCTGAAACAGAGGGCGAGAAACAGAGGGGCTGAAATAGAGGGTGAGAAACAGAGGGCGAGAAACAGAGGGTGAGAAACAGAGGGCGAGAAACAGAGGCGATGAAACAGAGGGGCTGAAACAGAGGGGCTGAAACAGAGGGGCTGAATCAGAGGGGCTGAAACAGAGGGCGAGAAACAGAGGGGCTGAAACAGAAGGCGAGAAACAGAGGGGCTGAAACAGAGGGGCTGAAACAGAGGGTCTGAAACAGAGGAGCTGAAAAAGAGGGCGAGAATCAGAGAGGCTGAAACAGAGGGCGAGAAACCGAGGGGATGAAACAGAGGGCGAGAAACAGAGGGGCTGAAATAGAGGGCGAGAAACAGAGGGGCTGAATCAGAGGGGCTGAATCAGAGGGGCTGAAACAGAGGGGCTGAAACAGAGGGTGAGAAACAAACGGGCTGTAACACCGGGTGCGAAACAGAGGGCGAGAAACAGAGGGGCTGAAACAGAGGGGCTGTAACAGACGGGCTGAAACAGAGTGCCTGAAATAGAGGGCGATAAACAGAGGGGCTGAAACAGAGGGCGAAAAAAAGAGGGGCTGATACAGAGGGCGAGAAACAGAGGGTGAGAAACAGAGGGCGAGAAACAGAGGGTGAGAAACAGAGGGCGAGAAACAGAGGGGATGAAACAGAGGGTCTGAAACAGAGGGGCTGAAACAGAGGGGCTGAAACAGAGGGCGAGAAACAGAGGGGCTGAAACAGAGGGCGAGAAACAGAGGGGCTGAAACAGAGGGCGAGAAACAGAGGGCGAGAAACAGAGGAACTGAAACAGAGGGGCTGAAACAGAGGGGCTGAAACAGAGGGCGAAAAACAGAGGGGCTGAAACAGAGGGCGAGAAACAGAGGGGCTGAAATAGAGGGGCTGAAACAGAGGGGCTGAAATAGAGGGGATGAAAGAGAGGGCGAGAAATAGAGGGGCTGAAACAGAGGGCGAGAAACAGAGGGGCTGAAACAGAGGGCGTGAAACAGAGGGGCTGAAACAGAGGGGCTGAAACAGATGGCGAGAAACAGAGGGGCTGAAACAGAGGGGCTAAATCAGAGGGGCTGAATCAGAGGGGCTGAAACAGAGGGGCTGAATCAGAGGGGCTGAAACAGAGGGCGACAAACAGAGGGGCTGAAACAGAGGGGCTGAAACAGAGTGGCTGAAACAGAGGGGCTGAAACAGAGGGGCTGGAACAGAGGGGGAGAAACAGAGGGGCTGAAACAGAGGCGCTGAATCAGGTGGGGCTGAAACAGAGGGCGAGAAACAGAGGGGTTGAAACAGAGGGCGAGAAACAAAGGGGCTGAAACAGAGGGGCTGAAACAGAGGGGCTGAATCAGACGGGCTGATTCAGAGGGGCTGAATCAGAGGGGCTGAAACAGAGGGCGAGAAACAGAGTGGCTGAAACAGAGGGCGAGAAACAGAGGGGCTGAAACAGAGGGGCTGAAAAAGAGGGGCTGAAACAGAGTGGCTGAAACAGATGGGCTGAAACAGAGGGGCTGGAACAGAGGGTGAGACACAGTGGGGCTGAAACAGAGGTCGAGAAACAGAGGGGCTGAAACAGAGGGGCTGAATCAGAGGGGCTGAAACAGAGGGGCTGAATCAAAGGGGCTGAATCAGAGGGGCTGAATCAGAGGGGCTGAAACAGAGGACGAGAAACATAGGGGCTGAAAGAGAGGGCGAGACACAGAGGGGCTGAAACAGAGGGGCTGAAACAGTGGGGCTAAAACAGAGGGGCTGAAACAGAGGGTGAGAAACAGAGGGGCTGAAACAGAGGGGCTGAAACAGAGGGGCTGAATCAGAGGTGCAGAAACAGAGGGCGAGAAACAGAGAGGCTGAAACAGAGGGCGAGTAACAGAGGGGCTGAAACAGAGGGGCTGAAACAGAGGGGGTGAAACAGAGGGGCTGAAGCAGAGGGGCTGAAACAGAGGGGCTGAATCAGAGGGGCTGAAACAGAGGTCGAGAAACAGAGGGGCTGAAACAGAGTGGCTGAAACAGAGGGCGAGAAACAGAGCGGCTGAAACAGAGGGCGACAAATAGAGGTGCTGAAACAGAGGGGCTCAAACAGCGGGGCTGAAACAGAAGGGCTGAAACAGCGGGGCTGAAACAGAGGGCGAGAAACAGAGGGGCTGAAAAAGAGGGCGAGAAACAGAGGGGATGAAACAGAGGGCGAGAATCAGAGGGGCTGAAACAGAGGGCGAGAAACAGAGGGGCTGAATCAGAGCGGCTGAATCAGAGGGGCTGAAACAGAGGGGCTGAAACAGAGGGGCTGAAACAGAGGGGCTGAAGCAGAGGGGCTGAAACAGAGGGCGAGAAACAGAGGGTCTGAAACAGAGGGCGAGAAACAGAGGGCGAGAAACAGAGGGGCTGAAACAGAGGGCGAGAAACAGAGGGGCTGAAACAGAGGGCGAGAAACAGAGGGTGAGAAACAGACGGCGAGAAACAGAGGGTGAGAAACAGAGGGCGAGAAACAGAGGGGATGAAACAGAGGGGCTGAAACAGAGGGGCTGAAACAGAGGGGCTGAAGCAGAGGGGCTGAAACAGAGGGCGAGAAACAGAGGGTCTGAAACAGAGGGTCTGAAACAGAGGGCGAGAAACAGAGGGGCTGAAATAGAGGGTGAGAAACAGAGGGGCTGAAACAGAGGGGCTGAAACAGAGGGTCTGAAACAGAGGGGCTGAAACAGAGGGCGAGAATCAGAGAGGCTGAAACAGAGGGCGAGAAACCGAGGGGCTGAAACAGAGGGCGAGAAACAGAGGGGCTGAAACAGAGGGCGAGAAACAGAGGGGCTGAATCAGAGGGGCTGAATCAGAGGGGCTGAAACAGAGGGGCTGAAACAGAGGGTGAGAAACAAACGGGCTGTAACACCGGGTGCGAAACAGAGGGCGAGAAACAGAGGGGCTGAAACAGAGGGGCTGTAACAGACGGGCTGAAACAGAGTGCCTGAAATAGAGGGCGAGAAACAGAGGGGCTGAAACAGAGGGCGAAAAACAGAGGGGCTGATACAGAGGGCGAGAAACAGAGGGTGAGAAACAGAGGGCGAGAAACAGAGGGTGAGAAACAGAGGGCGAGAAACAGAGGGGCTGAACCAGAGGGCAAGAAACAGACGGGATGAAACAGAGGGGCTGAAACAGAGGGGCTGAAACAGAGGTCAAGAAACAGATGGTCTGAAACAGAGGGCGAGAAACAGAGGGGCTGAAACAGAGGGTCTGAAACAGAGGGGCTGAAACAGAGGGGCTGAAACAGAGGGCGAGAAATAGAGGGGCAGAATCAGAGGGGCTGAAGCAGAGGGGCTGTAACAGAGGGCGAGAATCAGAGGGGCTGAAACAGAGGGCGAGAAACAGAGGGCGAGAAACAGAGGGGCTGAAACAGAAGGGCTGAAACAGATGGGCTGAAACAGAGGGGCTGAAACAGAGGGGCTGATTCAGAGGGCGAGAAACAGAGGGGCTGAATCAGAGGGGCTGAATCAGAGGGGCTGAAACAGAGGGGCTGTAACAGAGGGCAAGAATGAGAGGGGCTGAAACAGAGGGCGAGAAACAGAGGGCGAGAAACAGAGGGGCTGAAACAGAAGGGCTGAAACAGAGGGGCTGAAACAGAGGGGCTGATACAGAGGGCGAGAACAGAGGGGCTGAAAGAGAGGGCGAGAAACAGAGGGGCTGAAACAGAGGATGAGAAACAGAGGGGCTGAAACAGAGGGGCTGAAACAGAGGGGCTGAAACATAGGGGCTGAAACAGAGGGCGAAAAACAGTGAGGCTGAAACAGAGGGCGAGAAACAGAGGGGCTGAAACAGAGGGCGAGAAACAGAGAGGCTGAAACAGAGGGGCTGAAACAGAGGGGCTGAAACAGAGGGGCTGCAACAGAGGGGCTGAAACAGAGGGGCTGAAACAGAGGGCGAGAAACAGAGGGCGAGAAACAGAGGGACTGAAACAGAGGGGCTGAAACAGAGGGGCTGAGACAGAGGGCGAGAAACAGAGGGGCTGAAACAGAGGGCGAGAAACAGAGGGGCTGAAACCGAGGGGCTGAATCAGAGGGGCTGAAACAGAGGGTCTGATACAGAGGGCGAGAAACAGAGGGGCTGAAACAGAGGGCGAGAAACAGAGGGGCTGAAACAGAGGCGAGAAACAGAGGGGCTGAAACAGAGCGGCTGAAACAGAGGGGCTGAAACAGAGGGGCTGAATCAGAGGGGCTGATTCAGAGGGCGAGAAATAGAGGGGCTGAAACAGAGGGCGAGAGACAGAGGGGCTGAAACAGAGGGCGAGAAACAGAGGGGCTGAAACAGAGGGCGAGAAACAATGGTGCTGAAACAGAGGGCGAGAAACAGAGGGGCTGAAACAGAGGGGCTGAAACAGAGGGGCTGAAACAGAGGGGCTGAAACAGAGGGGCTAAATTAGAGGGGCAGAAACAGAGTGGCTGAACCAGAGGGCGAGAAAAAGATGGGCTGAAACAGAGGGGCTGAAACAGAGGGGCTGAAACAGAGGGCGAGAATCAGAGGGGCTGAAACAGAGGGCGAGAAACAGAGGGCGAGAAACAGAGGGGCTGAAACAGAGGGGCTGAATCAGAGCGGCTGAATCAGAGGGGCTGAAACAGAGGGGCTGAAACAGAGGGGCTGAAACAGAGGGGCTGAAGCAGAGGGCGAGAAACAGAGGGCGAGAAACAGAGGGGCTGAAACAGAGTGCGAGAAACAAAGGGGCTGAAACAGAGGGCGAGAAACAGAGGGTGAGAAACAGACGGCGAGAAACAGAGGGTGAGAAACAGAGGGCGAGAAACAGAGGGGATGAAACAGAGGGGCTGAAACAGAGGGGCTGAAACAGAGGGGCTGAAGCAGAGGGGCTGAAACAGAGGGCGAGAAACAGAGGGTCTGAAACAGAGGGTCTGAAACAGAGGGCGAGAAACAGAGGGGCTGAAATAGAGGGTGAGAAACAGAGGGCGAGAAACAGAGGGTGAGAAACAGAGGGCGAGAAACAGAGGCGATGAAACAGAGGGGCTGAAACAGAGGGGCTGAAACAGAGGGGCTGAATCAGAGGGGCTGAAACAGAGGGCGAGAAACAGAGGGGCTGAAACAGAAGGCGAGAAACAGAGGGGCTGAAACAGAGGGGCTGAAACAGAGGGTCTGAAACAGAGGAGCTGAAAAAGAGGGCGAGAATCAGAGAGGCTGAAACAGAGGGCGAGAAACCGAGGGGATGAAACAGAGGGCGAGAAACAGAGGGGCTGAAACAGAGGGCGAGAAACAGAGGGGCTGAATCAGAGGGGCTGAATCAGAGGGGCTGAAACAGAGGGGCTGAAACAGAGGGTGAGAAACAAACGGGCTGTAACACCGGGTGCGAAACAGAGGGCGAGAAACAGAGGGGCTGAAACAGAGGGGCTGTAACAGACGGGCTGAAACAGAGTGCCTGAAATAGAGGGCGATAAACAGAGGGGCTGAAACAGAGGGCGAAAAAAAGAGGGGCTGATACAGAGGGCGAGAAACAGAGGGTGAGAAACAGAGGGCGAGAAACAGAGGGTGAGAAACAGAGGGCGAGAAACAGAGGGGATGAAACAGAGGGTCTGAAACAGAGGGGCTGAAACAGAGGGGCTGAAACAGAGGGCGAGAAACAGAGGGGCTGAAACAGAGGGCGAGAAACAGAGGGGCTGAAACAGAGGGCGAGAAACAGAGGGCGAGAAACAGAGGAACTGAAACAGAGGGGCTGAAACAGAGGGGCTGAAACAGAGGGCGAAAAACAGAGGGGCTGAAACAGAGGGCGAGAAACAGAGGGGCTGAAATAGAGGGGCTGAAACAGAGGGGCTGAAATAGAGGGGATGAAAGAGAGGGCGAGAAATAGAGGGGCTGAAACAGAGGGCGAGAAACAGAGGGGCTGAAACAGAGGGCGTGAAACAGAGGGGCTGAAACAGAGGGGCTGAAACAGATGGCGAGAAACAGAGGGGCTGAAACAGAGGGGCTAAATCAGAGGGGCTGAATCAGAGGGGCTGAAACAGAGGGGCTGAATCAGAGGGGCTGAAACAGAGGGCGACAAACAGAGGGGCTGAAACAGAGGGGCTGAAACAGAGTGGCTGAAACAGAGGGGCTGAAACAGAGGGGCTGGAACAGAGGGGGAGAAACAGAGGGGCTGAAACAGAGGCGCTGAATCAGGTGGGGCTGAAACAGAGGGCGAGAAACAGAGGGGTTGAAACAGAGGGCGAGAAACAAAGGGGCTGAAACAGAGGGGCTGAAACAGAGGGGCTGAATCAGACGGGCTGATTCAGAGGGGCTGAATCAGAGGGGCTGAAACAGAGGGCGAGAAACAGAGTGGCTGAAACAGAGGGCGAGAAACAGAGGGGCTGAAACAGAGGGGCTGAAAAAGAGGGGCTGAAACAGAGTGGCTGAAACAGATGGGCTGAAACAGAGGGGCTGGAACAGAGGGTGAGACACAGTGGGGCTGAAACAGAGGTCGAGAAACAGAGGGGCTGAAACAGAGGGGCTGAATCAGAGGGGCTGAAACAGAGGGGCTGAATCAAAGGGGCTGAATCAGAGGGGCTGAATCAGAGGGGCTGAAACAGAGGACGAGAAACATAGGGGCTGAAAGAGAGGGCGAGACACAGAGGGGCTGAAACAGAGGGGCTGAAACAGTGGGGCTAAAACAGAGGGGCTGAAACAGAGGGTGAGAAACAGAGGGGCTGAAACAGAGGGGCTGAAACAGAGGGGCTGAATCAGAGGTGCAGAAACAGAGGGCGAGAAACAGAGAGGCTGAAACAGAGGGCGAGTAACAGAGGGGCTGAAACAGAGGGGCTGAAACAGAGGGGGTGAAACAGAGGGGCTGAAGCAGAGGGGCTGAAACAGAGGGGCTGAATCAGAGGGGCTGAAACAGAGGTCGAGAAACAGAGGGGCTGAAACAGAGTGGCTGAAACAGAGGGCGAGAAACAGAGCGGCTGAAACAGAGGGCGACAAATAGAGGTGCTGAAACAGAGGGGCTCAAACAGCGGGGCTGAAACAGAAGGGCTGAAACAGCGGGGCTGAAACAGAGGGCGAGAAACAGAGGGGCTGAAAAAGAGGGCGAGAAACAGAGGGGATGAAACAGAGGGCGAGAATCAGAGGGGCTGAAACAGAGGGCGAGAAACAGAGGGGCTGAATCAGAGCGGCTGAATCAGAGGGGCTGAAACAGAGGGGCTGAAACAGAGGGGCTGAAACAGAGGGGCTGAAGCAGAGGGGCTGAAACAGAGGGCGAGAAACAGAGGGTCTGAAACAGAGGGCGAGAAACAGAGGGCGAGAAACAGAGGGGCTGAAACAGAGGGCGAGAAACAGAGGGGCTGAAACAGAGGGCGAGAAACAGAGGGTGAGAAACAGACGGCGAGAAACAGAGGGTGAGAAACAGAGGGCGAGAAACAGAGGGGATGAAACAGAGGGGCTGAAACAGAGGGGCTGAAACAGAGGGGCTGAAGCAGAGGGGCTGAAACAGAGGGCGAGAAACAGATGGTCTGAAACAGAGGGTCTGAAACAGAGGGCGAGAAACAGAGGGGCTGAAATAGAGGGTGAGAAACAGAGGGGCTGAAACAGAGGGGCTGAAACAGAGGGTCTGAAACAGAGGGGCTGAAACAGAGGGCGAGAATCAGAGAGGCTGAAACAGAGGGCGAGAAACCGAGGGGATGAAACAGAGGGCGAGAAACAGAGGGGCTGAAACAGAGGGCGAGAAACAGAGGGGCTGAATCAGAGGGGCTGAATCAGAGGGGCTGAAACAGAGGGGCTGAAACAGAGGGTGAGAAACAAACGGGCTGTAACACCGGGTGCGAAACAGAGGGCGAGAAACAGAGGGGCTGAAACAGAGGGGCTGTAACAGACGGGCTGAAACAGAGTGCCTGAAATAGAGGGCGAGAAACAGAGGGGCTGAAACAGAGGGCGAAAAACAGAGGGGCTGATACAGAGGGCGAGAAACAGAGGGTGAGAAACAGAGGGCGAGAAACAGAGGGTGAGAAACAGAGGGCGAGAAACAGAGGGGCTGAACCAGAGGGCAAGAAACAGACGGGATGAAACAGAGGGGCTGAAACAGAGGGGCTGAAACAGAGGTCAAGAAACAGATGGTCTGAAACAGAGGGCGAGAAACAGAGGGGCTGAAACAGAGGGGCTGAAACAGAGGGGCTGAAACAGAGGGGCTGAAACAGAGGGCGAGAAATAGAGGGGCAGAATCAGAGGGGCTGAAGCAGAGGGGCTGTAACAGAGGGCGAGAATCAGAGGGGCTGAAACAGAGGGCGAGAAACAGAGGGCGAGAAACAGAGGGGCTGAAACAGAAGGGCTGAAACAGATGGGCTGAAACAGAGGGGCTGATACAGCGGGCGAGAAATAGAGGGGCTGAAACAGAGGGAGAGAGACAGAGGGGCAGAAACAGAGGGCGAGAAGCAGAGGGGCTGAAACAGAGGGCGAGAAACAGAGGAGCTGAAACAGAGGGCGAGAAACAGAGGGGCTGAAACAGAGGGGCTGAAACAGAAGGGCTGAAACAGAGGGGCTGATTCAGAGGGCGAGAAACAGAGGGGCTGAATCAGAGGGGCTGAATCAGAGGGGCTGAAACAGAGGGGCTGTAACAGAGGGCAAGAATGAGAGGGGCTGAAACAGAGGGCGAGAAACAGAGGGCGAGAAACAGAGGGGCTGAAACAGAAGGGCTGAAACAGAGGGGCTGAAACAGAGGGGCTGATACAGAGGGCGAGAACAGAGGGGCTGAAAGAGAGGGCGAGAAACAGAGGGGCTGAAACAGAGGACGAGAAACAGAGGGGCTGAAACAGAGGGGCTGAAACAGAGGGGCTGAAACATAGGGGCTGAAACAGAGGGCGAAAAACAGTGAGGCTGAAACAGAGGGCGAGAAACAGAGGGGCTGAAACAGAGGGCGAGAAACAGAGAGGCTGAAACAGAGGGGCTGAAACAGAGGGGCTGAAACAGAGGGGCTGCAACAGAGGGGCTGAAACAGAGGGGCTGAAACAGAGGGCGAGAAACAGAGGGCGAGAAACAGAGGGACTGAAACAGAGGGGCTGAAACAGAGGGGCTGAGACAGAGGGCGAGAAACAGAGGGGCTGAAACAGAGGGCGAGAAACAGAGGGGCTGAAACCGAGGGGCTGAATCAGAGGGGCTGAAACAGAGGGTCTGATACAGAGGGCGAGAAACAGAGGGGCTGAAACAGAGGGCGAGAAACAGAGGGGCTGAAACAGAGGCGAGAAACAGAGGGGCTGAAACAGAGCGGCTGAAACAGAGGGGCTGAAACAGAGGGGCTGAATCAGAGGGGCTGATTCAGAGGGCGAGAAATAGAGGGGCTGAAACAGAGGGCGAGAGACAGAGGGGCTGAAACAGAGGGCGAGAAACAGAGGGGCTGAAACAGAGGGGCTGAAACAGAGGGCGAGAAACAATGGTGCTGAAACAGAGGGCGAGAAACAGAGGGGCTGAAACAGAGGGGCTGAAACAGAGGGGCTGAAACAGAGGGGCTAAATTAGAGGGGCAGAAACAGAGTGGCTGAACCAGAGGGCGAGAAAAAGATGGGCTGAAACAGAGGGGCTGAAACAGAGGGGCTGAAACAGAGGGCGAGAATCAGAGGGGCTGAAACAGAGGGCGAGAAACAGAGGGCGAGAAACAGAGGGGCTGAAACAGAGGGGCTGAAACAGAGGGGCTGAAACAGAGGGACTGAAACAGAGGGCAAGAAACAGAGGGGCTGAAACAGAGGGCGAGAAACAGAGGGGCTGAAACAGAGGGGCTGAAACTCAGGGGCTGAAACAGAGGGGCTGAAACAGAGGGCGAGAAACAGAGGGGCTGAAACGGAGGGCGAGAAACAGAAGGCGAGAAACAGAGGGACTGAAACAGAGGGGCTGAAACAGAGGGGCTTAAACAGAGGGCGAGAAACAGAGGGGCTGAAACAGAGGGCGAGAAACAGAGGGGCTGAAACCGAGTGGCTGAATCAGAGGGGCTGAAACAGAGGGGCTGATACAGAGGGCGAGAAACAGAGGGGCTGAAACAGAGGGCGAGAAACAGAGGGGCTGAAAGAGAGGGCGAGAAACAGAGGGGCTGAAACAGTGCGGCTGAAACAGAGGGGCTTAAACAGAGGGGCTGAATCAGAGGGGCTGATTCAGAGGGCGAGAAATAGAGGGGCTGTAACAGAGGGAGAGAGACAGAGGGGCAGAAACAGAGGGCGAGAAACAGAGGGGCTGAAACAGAGGGCGAGAAACAGAGGGGCTGAAACAGAGGGCGAGAAACAGAGGGGCTGAAACAGAGGGGCTGAAACAGAGGGGCTGAAACAGAGGGGCTGAAACAGTTGGGCTGAAACAGAGGGCGAGAAACAGAGGGCGAGAAACAGAGGGACTGAAACAGAGGGGCTGAAACAGAGGGGCTGAAACAGCGGGCGAGAAACAGAGGGGCTGAAACAGAGGGCGAGAAACAGAGGGGCTGAAACCGAGGGGCTGATACAGAGGGCGAGAAACAGAGGGGCTGAAACAGAGGGCGAGAAACAGAGGGGCTGAAACAGAGGCGAGAAACAGAGGGGCTGAAACCGAGGGGCTGATACAGAGGGCGAGAAACAGAGGGGCTGAAACAGAGCGGCTGAAACAGAGGGGCTGAAACAGAGGGGCTGAATCAGAGGGTCTGATTCAGAGGGCGAGAAATAGATGGGCTGAAACAGAGGGCGAGAGACAGAGGGGCAGAAACAGAGGGCGAGAAACAGAGGGGCTGAAACAGAGGGCGAGAAACAGAGGGGCTGAAACAGAGGGCGAGAAACAGAGGGGCTGAAACAGAGGGGCTGAATCAGAGGGCGAGAAACAGACGGGCTGAAACAGAGGGGCTGAAACAGAGGGGCATGAAACAGAGGGCGAGAAACAGAGGGGCTGAAACAGAGGGGCTGAAACAGAAGGGCTGAAACAGAGGGGCTGATTCAGAGGGCGAGAAACAGAGGGGCTGAATAAGAGGGGCTGATTCAGAGGGGCTGAAACAGAGGGGCTGTAACAGAGGGCGAGAATCAGAGTGGCTGAAACAGAGGGCGAGAAACAGAGGGGCTGAAACAGAGGGGCTGAAACAGAGGGGCTGAAACAGAGGGGCTGAAACACAGGGCAAGAAACAGAGGGGCTGAAACAGAGGGCAAGAAACAGAAGGCGAGAAACAGAGGGACTGAAACAGAGGGGCTGAAACAGAGGGGCTTAAACAGAGGGCGAGAAACAGAGGGGCTGAAACAGAGGGCGAGAAACAGAGGGGCTGAAACCGAGTGGCTGAATCAGAGGGGCTGAAACAGAGGGGCTGATACAGAGGGCGAGAAACAGAGTGGCTGAAACAGAGGGCGAGAAACAGAGGGGCTGAAAGAGAGGGCGAGAAACAGAGGGGCTGAAACAGTGCGGCTGAAACAGAGGGGCTTAAACAGAGGGGCTGAATCAGAGGGGCTGATTCAGAGGGCGAGAAATAGAGGGGCTGTAACAGAGGGAGAGAGACAGAGGGGCAGAAACAGAGGGCGAGAAACAGAGGGGCTGAAACAGAGGGCGAGAAACAGAGGGGCTGAAACAGAGGGCGAGAAACAGAGGGGCTGAAACAGAGGGGCTGAAACAGAGGGGCTGAAACAGAGGGGCTGAAACAGTTGGGCTGAAACAGAGGGCGAGAAACAGAGGGCGAGAAACAGAGGGACTGAAACAGAGGGGCTGAAACAGAGGGGCTGAAACAGCGGGCGAGAAACAGAGGGGCTGAAACAGAGGGCGAGAAACAGAGGGGCTGAAACCGAGGGGCTGATACAGAGGGCGAGAAACAGAGGGGCTGAAACAGAGGGCGAGAAACAGAGGGGCTGAAACAGAGGCGAGAAACAGAGGGGCTGAAACCGAGGGGCTGATACAGAGGGCGAGAAACAGAGGGGCTGAAACAGAGCGGCTGAAACAGAGGGGCTGAAACAGAGGGGCTGAATCAGAGGGTCTGATTCAGAGGGCGAGAAATAGATGGGCTGAAACAGAGGGCGAGAGACAGAGGGGCAGAAACAGAGGGCGAGAAACAGAGGGGCTGAAACAGAGGGCGAGAAACAGAGGGGCTGAAACAGAGGGCGAGAAACAGAGGGGCTGAAACAGAGGGGCTGAATCAGAGGGCGAGAAACAGACGGGCTGAAACAGAGGGGCTGAAACAGAGGGGCATGAAACAGAGGGCGAGAAACAGAGGGGCTGAAACAGAGGGGCTGAAACAGAAGGGCTGAAACAGAGGGGCTGATTCAGAGGGCGAGAAACAGAGGGGCTGAATAAGAGGGGCTGATTCAGAGGGGCTGAAACAGAGGGGCTGTAACAGAGGGCGAGAATCAGAGTGGCTGAAACAGAGGGCGAGAAACAGAGGGGCTGAAACAGAGGGGCTGAAACAGAGGGGCTGAAACAGAGGGGCTGAAACACAGGGCAAGAAACAGAGGGGCTGAAACAGAGGGCAAGAAACAGAGGGGCTGAAACAGAGGGGCTGAAACAGAGGGGCTGAAACAGAGGAGCTGAAACAGAGGGGCTGAAACAGAGGGCGAGAAATAGAGGGGCTGAAACAGAGGGCGAGAAACAGACGGGCTGAAACAGAGGGCGAGAAACAGAGGGGCTGAAACAGAGGGGCTGAATCAGAGGGGCTGAAACAGCTGGCGAGAAACAGAGGGGCTGAAACAGAGGGCCAGAAACAGAGGGGCTGAAACAGAGAGCGCGAAACAGCAGGGCTGAAACAGAGGGCGAGAAACAGAGGGGCTGAAACAGAGGGGCTGAATCAGAGGGGCTGAAACAGCTGGCGAGAAACAGAGGGGCTGAAACAGAGGGCGAGAAACAGAGGGGCAGAAACAGAGGGCGAGAAACAGAGTGGCTGAAACAGAGGGGCTGAAACAGAGAGCGCGAAACAGCGGGGCTGAAACAGAGGGCGAGAAACAGAGTGGCTGAAACAGAGCTGCTGAAACAGAGGGGCTAAATTAGAGGGGCAGAAAGAGAGGGCGAGAAACAGAGGGGCTGAACCAGAGGGCGAGAAACAGACGGGCTGAAACAGAGGGGCTGAAACAGAGGGGCTGAAACAGAGGGCGAGAAACAGAGCAGCTGAAACAGAGGGGCTGAAACAGAAGGGCTGAAACAGAGGGGCTGATTCAGAGGGCGAGAAACAGAGGGGCTGAATCAGAGGGGCTGAATCAGAGGGGCTGAAACAGAGGGGCTGTAACAGAGGGCAAGAATCAGAGGGGCTGAAACAGAGGGCGAGAAACAGAGGGGCTGAAACAGAAGGGCTGAAACAGAGGGGCTGTAACAGAGGGGCTGATACAGAGGGCGAGAACAGAGGGGCTGAAAGAGAGGGCGAGAAACAGAGGGGCTGAAACAGAGGGCGAGAAACAGAGGGGCTGAAACAGAGGGGCTGAAACAGAGGGGCTGAAACAGAGGGCGTGAAACAGTGAGGCTGAAACAGTGGGCGAGAAACAGAGGGGCTGAAACAGAGGGAGAGAAACAGAGGGGCTGAAACAGAGGGCGAGAAACAGAGGGCGAGAAACAGAGGGGCTGAAACAGAGGGGCTGAAACAGAGGGGCTGAAACAGAGGGGCTGAAATAGAGGGTAAGAAACAGAGGGGCTGAAACAGAGGGCGAGAAACAGAGGGGCTGAAACAGAGGGGCTGAAACAGAGGGGCTGAAACAGAGGGTGAGAAACAGAGGGGCTGAAACGGAGGGCGAGAAACAGAGGGCGAGAAACAGAGGGACTGAAACAGAGGGGCTGAAACAGAGGGGCTTAAACAGAGGGCGAGACTCAGAGGGGCTGAAACAGAGGGCGAGAAACAGAGGGGCTGAATCTGAGTGGCTGAATCAGAGGGGCTGAAACAGAGGGGCTGATACAGAGGGCGAGAAACAGAGGGGCTGAAACTGAGGGCGAGAAACAGAGGGGCTGAAAGAGAGGGCGAGAAACAGAGGGGCTGAAACAGTGCGGCTGAAACAGAGGGGCTTAAACAGAGGGGCTGAATCAGAGGGGCTGAAACAGAGTGCGAGAAACAGAGGGGCTGAAACAGAGGGCGAGAAACAGAGGGGCTGAAACAGAGGGGCTGAAACAGAGGGGCTGAAACAGAGGGGCTGAAACAGAGGTGCTAAATTAGAGGGGCAGAAACAGAGGGGCTGAACCAGAGGGCAAGAAACAGACGGGATGAAACAGAGGGGCTGAAACAGAGGGGCTGAAACAGAGGTCAAGAAACAGAGGGTCTGAAACAGAGGGCGAGAAAAAGAGGGGCTGAAAC
Source organism: Chiloscyllium punctatum (assembly GCF_047496795.1). Taxonomy (NCBI): domain Eukaryota; kingdom Metazoa; phylum Chordata; class Chondrichthyes; order Orectolobiformes; family Hemiscylliidae; genus Chiloscyllium; species Chiloscyllium punctatum. Next base: position 143,603,128 of record NC_092742.1, read on the forward strand.
AGAGGGGCTGAAACAGAGGGGCTGAAACTTAGGGGCTGAAACAGAGGGCGAGAAATAGAGGGGCAGAATCAGTGGGGCTGAATCAGAGGGGCTGAAACAGAGGGGCTGTAACAGAGGGCGAGAATCAGAGGGGCTGAAACAGAGGGCGAGAAATAGAGGGCGAGAAACAGAGGGGCTGAAACAGAAGGGCTGAAACAGATGGGCTGAAACAGAGGGGCTGATACAGCGGGCGAGAAATAGAGGGGCTGAAACAGAGGGAGAGAGACAGAGGGGCAGAAACAGAGGGCGAGAAGCAGAGGGGCTGAAACAGAGGGCGAGAAACAGAGGAGCTGAAACAGAGGGCGAGAAACAGAGGGGCTGAAACAGAGGGGCTGAAACAGAAGGGCTGAAACAGAGGGGCTGATTCAGAGGGCGAGAAACAGAGGGGCTGAATCAGAGGGGCTGAATCAGAGGGGCTGAAACAGAGGGGCTGTAACAGAGGGCAAGAATCAGAGCGGCTGAAACAGAGGGCGAGAAACAGAGGGCGAGAAACAGAGGGGCTGAAACAGAAGGGCTGAAACAGAGGGGCTGAAACCGAGTGGCTGAATCAGAGGGGCTGAAACAGAGGGGCTGATACAGAGGGCGAGAAACAGAGGGGCTGAAACAGAGGGCGAGAAACAGAAGGGCTGAAAGAGAGGGCGAGAAACACAGGGGCTGAAACAGTGCGGCTGAAACAGAGGGGCTTAAACAGAGGGCTGAATCAGAGGGGCTGATTCAGAGGGCGAGAAATAGAGGGGCTGAAACAGAGGGAGAGAGACAGAGGGGCAGAAACAGAGGGCGAGAAACAGAGGGGCTGAAACAGACGGCGAGAAACAGAGGGGCTGAAACAGAGGGCGAGAAACAGAGGGGCTGAAACAGAGGGGCTGAAACAGAGGGGCTGAAACAGAGGTGCTAAATTAGAGGGGCAGAAACAGAGGGGCTGACCAAGAGGGCAAGAAACAGACGGGATGAAACAGAGGGGCTGAAACAGAGGGGCTGAAACAGAGGTCAAGAAACAGATGGTCTGAAACAGAGGGCGAGAAACAGAGGGGCTGAAACAGAGGGGCTGAAACAGAGGGGCTGAAACTGAGGGGCTGAAACAGAGGGCGAGAAATAGAGGGGCAGAATCAGAGGGGCTGAAGCAGAGGGGCTGTAACAGAGGGCGAGAATCAGAGGGGCTGAAACAGAGGGCGAGAAACAGAGGGCGAGAAACAGAGGGGCTGAAACAGAAGGGCTGAAACAGATGGGCTGAAACAGAGGGGCTGATACAGCGGGCGAGAAATAGAGGGGCTGAAACAGAGGGAGAGAGACAGAGGGGCAGAAACAGAGGGCGAGAAGCAGAGGGGCTGAAACAGAGGGCGAGAAACAGAGGAGCTGAAACAGAGGGCGAGAAACAGAGGGGCAGAAACAGAGGGGCTGAAACAGAAGGGCTGAAACAGAGGGGCTGATTCAGAGGGCGAGAAACAGAGGGGCTGAATCAGAGGGGCTGAATCAGAGGGGCTGAAACAGAGGGGCTGTAACAGAGGGCAAGAATGAGAGGGGCTGAAACAGAGGGCGAGAAACAGAGGGCGAGAAACAGAGGGGCTGAAACAGAAGGGCTGAAACAGAGGGGCTGAAACAGAGGGGCTGATACAGAGGGCGAGAACAGAGGGGCTGAAAGAGAGGGCGAGAAACAGAGGGGCTGAAACAGAGGACGAGAAACAGAGGGGCTGAAACAGAGGGGCTGAAACAGAGGGGCTGAATCATAGGGGCTGAAACAGAGGGCGAAAAACAGTGAGGCTGAAACAGAGGGCGAGAAACAGAGGGGCTGAAACAGAGGGCGAGAAACAGAGAGGCTGAAACAGAGGGGCTGAAACAGAGGGGCTGAAACAGAGGGGCTGCAACAGAGGGGCTGAAACAGAGGGGCTGAAACAGAGGGGCTGAAACAGAGGGCGAGAAACAGAGGGCGAGAAACAGAGGGACTGAAACAGAGGGGCTGAAACAGAGGCGAGAAACAGAGGGGCTGAAACAGAGCGGCTGAAACAGAGGGGCTGAAACAGAGGGGCTGAATCAGAGGGGCTGATTCAGAGGGCGAGAAATAGAGGGGCTGAAACAGAGGGCGAGAGACAGAGGGGCTGAAACAGAGGGCGAGAAACAGAGGGGCTGAAACAGAGGGGCTGAAACAGAGGGCGAGAAACAATGGTGCTGAAACAGAGGGCGAGAAACAGAGGGGCTGAAACAGAGGGGCTGAAACAGAGGGGCTGAAACAGAGGGGCTGAAACAGAAGGGCTAAATTAGAGGGGCAGAAACAGAGTGGCTGAACCAGAGGGCGAGAAAAAGATGCGCTGAAACAGAGGGGCTGAAACAGAGGGGCTGAAACAGAGGGCGAGAATCAGAGGGGCTGAAACAGAGGGCGAGAAACAGAGGGCGAGAAACAGAGGGGCTGAAACAGAGGGGCTGAAACAGAGGGGCTGAAACAGAGGGACTGAAACAGAGGGCAAGAAACAGAGGGGCTGAAACAGAGGGCGAGAAACAGAGGGGCTGAAACAGAGGGGCTGAAACTGAGGGGCTGAAACAGAGGGGCTGAAACAGAGGGCGAGAAACAGAGGGGCTGAAACGGAGGGCGAGAAACAGAAGGCGAGAAACAGAGGGACTGAAACAGAGGGGCTGAAACAGAGGGGCTTAAACAGAGGGCGAGAAACAGAGGGGCTGAAACAGAGGGCGAGAAACAGAGGGGCTGAAACCGAGTGGCTGAATCAGAGGGGCTGAAACAGAGGGGCTGATACAGAGGGCGAGAAACAGAGGGGCTGAAACAGAGGGCGAGAAACAGAGGGGCTGAAAGAGAGGGCGAGAAACAGAGGGGCTGAAACAGTGCGGCTGAAACAGAGGGGCTTAAACAGAGGGGCTGAATCAGAGGGGCTGATTCAGAGGGCGAGAAATAGAGGGGCTGTAACAGAGGGAGAGAGACAGAGGGGCAGAAACAGAGGGCGAGAAACAGAGGGGCTGAAACAGAGGGCGAGAAACAGAGGGGCTGAAACAGAGGGCGAGAAACAGAGGGGCTGAAACAGAGGGGCTGAAACAGAGGGGCTGAAACAGAGGGGCTGAAACAGTTGGGCTGAAACAGAGGGCGAGAAACAGAGGGCGAGAAACAGAGGGACTGAAACAGAGGGGCTGAAACAGAGGGGCTGAAACAGCGGGCGAGAAACAGAGGGGCTGAAACAGAGGGCGAGAAACAGAGGGGCTGAAACAGAGGGGCTGATACAGAGGGCGAGAAACAGAGGGGCTGAAACAGAGGGCGAGAAACAGAGGGGCTGAAACAGAGGCGAGAAACAGAGGGGCTGAAACCGAGGGGCTGATACCGAGGGCGAGAAACAGAGGGGCTGAAACAGAGCGGCTGAAACAGAGGGGCTGAAACAGAGGGGCTGAATCAGAGGGGCTGATTCAGAGGGCGAGAAATAGATGGGCTGAAACAGAGGGCGAGAGAAAGAGGGGCAGAAACAGAGGGCGAGAAACAGAGGGGCTGAAACAGAGGGCGATAAACAGAGGGGCTGAAACAGAGGGCGAGAAACAGAGGGGCTGAAACAGAGGGGCTGAAACAGAGGGGCGGAAACAGAGGGGCTGAAACAGAGGGGCTGAATCAGAGGGCGAGAAACAGACGGGCTGAAACAGAGGGGCTGAAACAGAGAGGCATGAAACAGAGGGCGAGAAACAGAGGGGCTGAAACAGAGGGGCTGAAACAGAAGGGCTGAAACAGAGGGGCTGATTCAGAGGGCGAGAAACAGAGGGGCTGAATAAGAGGGGCTGATTCAGAGGGGCTGAAACAGAGGGGCTGTAACAGAGGGCGAGAATCAGAGGGGCTGAAACAGAGGGCGAGAAACAGAGGGGCTGAAACAGAGGGGCTGAAACAGAGGGGCTGAAACAGAGGGGCTGAAACACAGGGCAAGAAACAGAGGGGCTGAAACAGAGGGCAAGAAACAGAGGGGCTGAAACAGAGGGGCTGAAACAGAGGGGCTGAAACAGAGGAGCTGAAACAGAGGGGCTGAAACGGAGGGCGAGAAATAGAGGGGCTGAAACAGAGGGCGAGAAACAGACGGGCTGAAACAGAGGGCGAGAAACAGAGGGGCTGAAACAGAGGGGCTGAATCAGAGGGGCTGAAACAGCTGGCGAGAAACAGAGGGGCTGAAACAAAGGGCCAGAAACAGAGGGGCAGAAACAGAGGGCGAGAAACAGAGTGGCTGAAACAGAGGGGCTGAAACAGAGAGCGCGAAACAGCAGGGCTGAAACAGAGGGCGAGATACAGAGGGGCTGAAACAGAGGGGCTGAATCAGAGGGGCTGAAACAGCTGGCGAGAAACAGAGGGGCTGAAACAGAGGGCGAGAAACAGAGGGGCAGAAACAGAGGGCGAGAAACAGAGTGGCTGAAACAGAGGGGCTGAAACAGAGAGCGCGAAACAGCGGGGCTGAAACAGAGGGCGAGAAACAGAGTGGCTGAAACAGAGCTGCTGAAACAGAGGGGCTAAATTAGAGGGGCAGAAAGAGAGGGCGAGAAACAGAGGGGCTGAACCAGAGGGCGAGAAACAGACGGGCTGAAACAGAGGGGCTGAAACAGAGGGCGAGAAACAGAGCAGCTGAAACAGAGGGGCTGAAACAGAAGGGCTGAAACAGAGGGGCTGATTCAGAGGGCGAGAAACAGAGGGGCTGAATCAGAGGGGCTGAATCAGAGGGGCTGAAACAGAGGGGCTGTAACAGAGGTCAAGAATCAGAGGGGCTGAAACAGAGGGCGAGAAACCGAGGGCGAGAAACAGAGGGGCTGAAACAGAAGGGCTGAAACAGAGGGGCTGTAACAGAGGGGCTGATACAGAGGGCGAGAACAGAGGGGCTGAAAGAGAGGGCGAGAAACAGAGGGGCTGAAACAGAGAGCGAGAAACAGAGGGGCTGAAACAGAGGGGCTGAAACAGAGGGGCTGAAACAGAGGGCGTGAAACATTGAGGCTGAAACAGTGGGCGAGAAACAGAGGGGCTGAAACAGAGGGAGAGAAACAGAGGGGCTGAAACAGAGGGCGAGAAACAGAGGGCGAGAAACAGAGGGGCTGAAACAGAGGGGCTGAAACAGAGGGGCTGAAACAGAGGGGCTGAAATAGAGGGCAAGAAACAGAGGGGCTGAAACAGAGGGCGAGAAACAGAGGGGCTGAAACAGAGGGGCTGAAACAGAGGAACTGAAACAGAGGGCGAGAAACAGAGGGGCTGAAACGGAGGGCGAGAAACAGAGGGCGAGAAACAGAGGGACTGAAACAGAGGGGCTGAAACAGAGGGGCTTAAACAGAGGGCGAGAAACAGAGGGGCTGAAACAGAGGGCGAGAAACAGAGGGGCTGAATCTGAGTGGCTGAATCAGAGGGGCTGAAACAGAGGGGCTGATACAGAGGGCGAGAAACAGAGGGGCTGAAACTGAGGGCGAGAAACAGAGGGGCTGAAAGAGAGGGCGAGAAACAGAGGGGCTGAAACAGTGCGGCTGAAACAGAGGGGCTTAAACAGAGGGGCTGAATCAGAGGGGCTGAAACAGAGTGCGAGAAACAGAGGGGCTGAAACAGAGGGCGAGAAACAGAGGGGCTGAAACAGAGGGGCTGAAACAGAGGGGCTGAAACAGAGGGGCTGAAACAGAGTTGCTAAATTAGAGGGGCAGAAACAGAGGGGCTGAACCAGAGGGCAAGAAACAGACGGGATGAAACAGAGGGGCTGAAACAGAGGGGCTGAAACAGAGGTCAAGAAACAGAGGGTCTGAAACAGAGGGCGAGAAAAAGAGGGGCTGAAACAGAGGGGCTGAAACAGAGGGGCTGAAACTGAGGGGCTGAAACAGAGGGCGAGAAATAGAGGGGCAGAATCAGTGGGGCTGAATCAGAGGGGCTGAAACAGAGGGGCTGTAACAGAGGGCGAGAATCAGAGGGGCTGAAACAGAGGGCGAGAAATAGAGGGCGAGAAACAGAGGGGCTGAAACAGAAGGGCTGGAACAGATGGGCTGAAACAGAGGGGCTGATACAGCGGGCGAGAAATAGAGGGGCTGAAACAGAGGGAGAGAGACAGAGGGGCAGAAACAGAGGGCGAGAAGCAGAGGGGCTGAAACAGAGGGCGAGAAACAGAGGAGCTGAAACAGAGGGCGAGAAACAGAGGGGCTGAAACAGAGGGGCTGAAACAGAAGGGCTGAAACAGAGGGGCTGATTCAGAGGGCGAGAAACAGAGGGGCTGAATCAGAGGGGCTGAATCAGAGGGGCTGAAACAGAGGGGCTGTAACAGAGGGCAAGAATCAGAGCGGCTGAAACAGAGGGCGAGAAACAGAGGGCGAGAAACAGAGGGGCTGAAACAGAAGGGCTGAAACAGAGGGGCTGAAACAGAGGGGCTGATACAGAGGGCGAGAACAGAGGGGCTGAAAGAGAGGGCGAGAAACAGAGGGGCTGAAACAGAGGACGAGAAACAGAGGGGCTGAAACAGAGGGGCTGAAACAGATGGGCTGAAACAGAGGGGCTGAAACAGAGGGGCTGATTCAGAGGGCGAGAAACAGAGGGGCTGAATCAGAGGGGCTGAATCAGAGGGGCTGAAACAGAGGGGCTGTAACAGAGGGCAAGAATCAGAGGGGCTGAAACAGAGGGCGAGAAACAGAGGGTGAGAAACAGAGCGGCTGAAACAGAAGGGCTGAAACAGAGGGGCTGAAACAGAGGGGCTGATACAGAGGGCGAGAACAGAGGGGCTGAAAGAGAGGGCGAGAAACAGAGGGGCTGAAACAGAGGGCGAGAAACAGAGGGGCTGAAACAGAGGGGCTGAAACAGAGGGGCTGAAACTGAGGGGCTGAAACAGAGGGCGTGAAACAGTGAGGCTGAAACAGAGGGCGAGAAACAGAGGGGCTGAAACAGAGGGAGAGAAACAGAGTGGCTGAAACAGAGGGCGAGAAACAGTGGGCGAGAAACAGAGGGGCTGAAACAGAGGGGCTGAAACAGAGGGGCTGAAACAGAGGGGCTGAAACAGAGGGCAAGAAACAGAGGGGCTGAAACAGAGGGCGAGAAACAGAGGGGCTGAAACAGAGGGGCTGAAACAGAGGGGCTGAAACAGAGGGCGAGAAACAGAGGGGCTGAAACAGAGGGCGAGAAACAGAGGGGCTGAAACCGAGTGGCTGAATCAGAGGGGCTGAAACAGAGGGGCTGATACAGAGGGCGAGAAACAGAGGGGCTGAAACAGAGGGCGAGAAACAGAGGGGCTGAAAGAGAGGGCGAGAAACACAGGGGCTGAAACAGTGCGGCTGAAACAGAGGGGCTTAAACAGAGGGCTGAATCAGAGGGGCTGATTCAGAGGGCGAGAAATAGAGGGGCTGAAACAGAGGGAGAGAGACAGAGGGGCAGAAACAGAGGGCGAGAAACAGAGGGGCTGAAACAGAGGGCGAGAAACAGAGGGGCTGAAACAGAGGGCGAGAAACAGAGGGGCTGAAACAGAGGGGCTGAAACAGAGGGGCTGAAACAGAGGTGCTAAATTAGAGGGGCATAAACAGAGGGGCTGAACCAGAGGGCAAGAAACAGACGGGATGAAACAGAGGGGCTGAAACAGAAGGGCTGAAACAGAGGGGCTGAAACAGAGGGGCTGATACAGAGGGCGAGAACAGAGGCGCTGAAAGAGAGGGCGAGAAACAGAGGGGCTGAAACAGAGGACGAGAAACAGACGGGCTGAAACAGAGGGGCTGAAACAGAGGGGCTGAAACATAGGGGCTGAATCAGAGGGCGAAAAACAGTGAGGCTGAAACAGAGGGCGAGAAACAGAGGGGCTGAAACAGAGGGCGAGAAACAGAGAGGCTGAAACAGAGGGGCTGAAACAGAGGGGCTGAAACAGAGGGGCTGCAACAGAGGGGCTGAAACAGAGGGGCTGAAACAGAGGGCGAGAAACAGAGGGCGAGAAACAGAGGGACTGAAACAGAGGGGCTGAAACAGAGGGGCTGAAACAGAGGGCGAGAAACAGAGGGGCTGAAACAGAGGGCGAGAAACAGAGGGGCTGAAACCGAGGGGCTGAATCAGAGGGGCTGAAACAGAGGGTCTGATACAGATGGCGCGAAACAGAGGAGCTGAAACAGAGGGCGAGAAACATAGGGGCTGAAACAGAGGCGAGAAACAGAGGGGCTGAAACAGAGCGGCTGAAACAGAGGGGCTGAAACAGAGGGGCTGAATCAGAGGGGCTGATTCAGAGGGCGAGAAATAGAGGGGCTGAAACAGAGGGCGAGAGACAGAGGGGCTGAAACAGACGGCGAGAAACAGAGGGGCTGAAACAGAGGGGCTGAAACAGAGGGCGAGAAACAATGGTGCTGAAACAGAGGGCGAGAAACAGAGGGGCTGAAACAGAGGGGCTGAAACAGAGGGGCTGAAACAGAGGGGCTGAAACAGAGGGGCTAAATTAGAGGGGCAGAAACAGAGTGGCTGAACCAGAGGGCGAGAAACAGATGGGCTGAAACAGAGGGGCTGAAACAGAGGGGCTGAAACAGAGGGCGAGAATCAGAGGGGCTGAAACAGAGGGCGAGAAACAGAGGGCGAGAAACAGAGGGGCGGAAACAGAGGGGCTGAAACAGAGGGGCTGAAACAGAGGGGCTGAAACAGAGGGCAAGAAACAGAGGGGCTGAAACAGAGGGCGAGAAACAGAGGGGCTGAAACAGAGGGGCTGAAACTGAGGGGCTGAAACAGAGGGGCTGAAACAGAGGGCGAGAAACAGAGGGGCTGAAACGGAGGGCGAGAAACAGAAGGCGAGAAACAGAGGGACTGAAACAGAGGGGCTGAAACAGAGGGGCTTAAACAGAGGGCGAGAAACAGAGGGTCTGAAACAGAGGGCGAGAAACAGAGGGGCTGAAACCGAGTGGCTGAATCAGAGGGGCTGAAACAGAGGGGCTGATACAGAGGGCGAGAAACAGAGGGGCTGAAACAGAGGGCGAGAAACAGAGGGGCGGAAACAGAGGGGCTGAAACAGAGGGGCTGAAACAGAGGGGCTGAAACAGAGGGCAAGAAACAGAGGGGCTGAAACAGAGGGCGAGAAACAGAGGGGCTGAAACAGAGGGGCTGAAACTGAGGGGCTGAAACAGATGGGCTGAAACAGAGGGCGAGAAACAGAGGGGCTGAAACGGAGGGCGAGAAACAGAAGGCGAGAAACAGAGGGACTGAAACAGAGGGGCTGAAACAGAGGGGCTTAAACAGAGGGCGAGCAACAGAGGGTCTGAAACAGAGGGCGAGAAACAGAGGGGCTGAAACCGAGTGGCTGAATCAGAGGGGCTGAAACAGAGGGGCTGATACAGAGGGCGAGAAACAGAGGGGCTGAAACAGAGGGCGAGAGACAGAGGGTCTGAAAGAGAGGGCGAGAAACAGAGGGGCTGAAACAGAGGGCGAGAAACAGAGGGGCTGAAACCGAGGGGCTGATACAGAGGGCGAGAAACAGAGGGGCTGAAACAGAGGGCGAGAAACAGAGGGGCTGAAACAGAGGCGAGAAACAGAGGGGCTGAAACCGAGGGGCTGATACAGAGGGCGAGAAACAGAGGGGCTGAAACAGAGCGGCTGAAACAGAGGGGCTGAAACAGAGGGGCTGAATCAGAGGGGCTGATTCAGAGGGCGAGAAATAGATGGGCTGAAACAGAGGGCGAGAGACAGAATGGCAGAAACAGAGGGCGAGAAACAGAGGGTCTGAAACAGAGGGCGAGAAACAGAGGGGCTGAAACAGAGGGCGAGAAACAGAGGGGCTGAAACAGAAGTGCTGAAACAGAGGGGCGGAAACAGAGGGGCTGAAACAGAGGGGCTGAATCAGAGGGCGAGAAACAGACGGGCTGAAACAGAGGGGCTGAAACAGAGGGGCATGAAACAGAGGGCGAGAAACAGAGGGGCTGAATAAGAGGGGCTGATTCAGAGGGGCTGAAACAGAGGGGCTGTAACAGAGGGCGAGAATCAGAGGGGCTGAAACAGAGGGCGAGAAACAGAGGGGCTGAAACAGAGGGGCTGAAACAGAGGGGCTGAAACAGAGGGGCTGAAACACAGGGCAAGAAACAGAGGGGCTGAAACAGAGGGCAAGAAACAGAGGGGCTGAAACAGAGGGGCTGAAACAGAGGGGCTGAAACAGAGGAGCTGAAACAGAGGGGCTGAAACAGAGGCCGAGAAATAGAGGGGCTGAAACAGAGGGCGAGAAACAGACGGGCTGAAACAGAGGGCGAGAAACAGAGGGGCTGAAACAGAGGGGCTGAATCAGAGGGGCTGAAACAGCTGGCGAGAAACAGAGGGGCTGAAACAGAGGGCCAGAAACAGAGGGGCAGAAACAGAGGGCGAGAAACAGAGTGGCTGAAACAGAGGGGCTGAAACAGAGAGCGCGAAACAGCAGGGCTGAAACAGAGGGCGAGAAACAGAGGGGCTGAAACATAGGGGCTGAATCAGAGGGGCTGAAACAGCTGGCGAGAAACAGAGGGGCTGAAACAGAGGGCGAGAAACAGAGGGGCAGAAACAGAGGGCGAGAAACAGAGTGGCTGAAACAGAGGGGCTGAAACAGAGAGCGCGAAACAGCGGGGCTGAAACAGAGGGCGAGAAACAGAGTGGCTGAAACAGAGCTGCTGAAACAGAGGGGCTAAATTAGAGGGGCAGAAAGAGAGGGCGAGAAACAGACGGGCTGAAACAGAGGGGCTGAAACAGAGGGGCTGAAACAGAGGGCGAGAAACAGAGCAGCTGAAACAGAGGGGCTGAAACAGAAGGGCTGAAACAGAGGGGCTGATTCAGAGGGCGAGAAACAGAGGGGCTGAATCAGAGGGGCTGAATCAGAGGGGCTGAAACAGAGGGGCTGTAACAGAGGGCAAGAATCAGAGGGGCTGAAACAGAGGGCGAGAAACAGAGGGCGAGAAACAGAGGGGCTGAAACAGAAGGGCTGAAACAGAGGGGCTGAAACAGAGGGGCTGATAGAGAGGGCGAGAACAGAGGGGCTGAAAGAGAGGGCGAGAAACAGAGGGGCTGAAACAGAGGGCGAGAAACAGAGGGGCTGAAACAGAGGGGCTGAAACAGAGGGGCTGAAACAGAGGGCGTGAAACAGTGAGGCTGAAACAGTGGGCGAGAAACAGAGGGGCTGAAACAGAGGGAGAGAAACAGAGGGGCTGAAACAGAGGGCGAGAAACAGAGGGCGAGAAACAGAGGGGCTGAAACAGAGGGGCTGAAACAGAGGGGCTGAAACAGAGGGGCTGAAATAGAGGGCAAGAAACAGAGGGGCTGAAACAGAGGGCGAGAAACAGAGGGGCTGAAACAGAGGGGCTGAAACAGAGGGGCTGAAACAGAGGGCGAGAAACAGAGGGGCTGAAACGGAGGGCGAGAAACAGAGGGCGAGAAACAGAGGGACTGAAACAGAGGGGCTGAAACAGAGGGGCTTAAACAGAGGGCGAGAAACAGAGGGGCTGAAACAGAGGGCGAGAAACAGAGGGGCTGAATCTGAGTGGCTGAATCAGAGGGGCTGAAACAGAGGGGCTGATACAGAGGGCGAGAAACAGAGGGGCTGAAACAGAGGGCGAGAAACAGAGGGGCTGAAAGAGAGGGCGAGAAACAGAGGGGCTGAAACAGTGCGGCTGAAACAGAGGGGCTTAAACAGAGGGGCTGAATCAGAGGGGCTGAAACAGAGTGCGAGAAACAGAGGGGCTGAAACAGAGGGCGAGAAACAGAGGGGCTGAAACAGAGGGGCTGAAACAGAGGGGCTGAAACAGAGGGGCTGAAACAGAGGTGCTAAATTAGAGGGGCAGAAACAGAGGGGCTGAACCAGAGGGCAAGAAACAGACGGGATGAAACAGAGGGGCTGAAACAGAGGGGCTGAAACAGAGGTCAAGAAACAGAGGGTCTGAAACAGAGGGCGAGAAACAGAGGGGCTGAAACAGAGGGGCTGAAACAGAGGGGCTGAAACTGAGGGGCTGAAACAGATTGCGAGAAATAGAGGGGCAGAATCAGTGGGGCTGAATCTGAGGGGCTGAAACAGAGGGGCTGTAACAGAGGGCGAGAATCAGAGGGGCTGAAACAGAGGGCGAGAAACAGAGGGCGAGAAACAGAGGGGCTGAAACAGAAGGGCTGAAACAGATGGGCTGAAACAGAGGGGCTGATACAGCGGGCGAGAAATAGAGGGGCTGAAACAGAGGGAGAGAGACAGAGGGGCAGAAACAGAGGGCGAGAAGCAGAGGGGCTGAAACAGAGGGCGAGAAACAGAGGAGCTGAAACAGAGGGCGAGAAACAGAGGGGCTGAAACAGAGGGGCTGAAACAGAAGGGCTGAAACAGAGGGGCTGATTCAGAGGGCGAGAAACAGAGGGGCTGAATCAGAGGGGCTGAATCAGAGGGGCTGAAACAGAGGGGCTGTAACAGAGGGCAAGAATCTGAGCGGCTGAAAGAGAGGGCGAGAAACAGAGGGCGAGAAACAGAGGGGCTGAAACAGAAGGGCTGAAACAGAGGGGCTGAAACAGAGGGGCTGATACAGAGGGCGAGAACAGAGGGGCTGAAAGAGAGGGCGAGAAACAGAGGGGCTGAAACAGAGGACGAGAAACAGAGGGGCTGAAACAGAGGGGCTGAAACAGATGGGCTGAAACAGAGGGGCTGAAACAGAGGGGCTGATTCAGAGGGCGAGAAACAGAGGGGCTGAATCAGAGGGGCTGAATCAGAGGGGCTGAAACAGAGGGGCTGTAACGGAGGGCAAGAATCAGAGGGGCTGAAACAGAGGGCGAGAAACAGAGGGCGAGAAACAGAGCGGCTGAAACAGAAGGGCTGAAACAGAGGGGCTGAAACAGAGGGGCTGATACAGAGGGCGAGAACAGAGGGGCTGAAAGAGAGGGCGAGAAACAGAGGGGCTGAAACAGAGGGCGAGAAACAGAGGGGCTGAAACAGAGGGGCTGAAACTGAGGGGCTGAAACAGAGGGCGTGAAACAGTGAGGCTGAAACAGAGGGCGAGAAACAGAGGGGCTGAAACAGAGGGAGAGAAACAGAGGGGCTGAAACAGAGGGCGAGAAACAGTGGGCGAGAAACAGAGGGGCTGAAACAGAGGGGCTGAAACAGAGGGGCTGAAACAGAGGGGCTGAAACAGAGGGCAAGAAACAGAGGGGCTGAAACAGAGGGCGAGAAACAGAGGGGCTGAAACAGAGGGGCTGAAACAGAGGGGCTGAAACAGAGGGCGAGAAACAGAGGGGCTGAAACGGAGGGCGAGAAACAGAGGGCGAGAAACAGAGGGACTGAAACAGAGGGGCTGAAACAGAGGGGCTTAAACAGAGGGCGAGAAACAGAGGGGCTGAAACAGAGGGCGAGAAACAGAGGGGCTGAAACCGAGTGGCTGAATCAGAGGGGCTGAAACAGAGGGGCTGATACACAGAGCGAGAAACAGAGGGGCTGAAACAGAGGGCGAGAAACAGAGGGGCTGAAAGAGAGGGCGAGAAACACAGGGGCTGAAACAGTGCGGCTGAAACAGAGGGGCTTAAACAGAGGGCTGAATCAGAGGGGCTGATTCAGAGGGCGAGAAATAGAGGGGCTGAAACAGAGGGAGAGAGACAGAGGGGCAGAAACAGAGGGCGAGAAACAGAGGGGCTGAAACAGAGGGCGAGAAACAGAGGGGCTGAAACAGAGGGCGAGAAACAGAGGGGCTGAAACAGAGGGGCTGAAACAGAGGGGCTGAAACAGAGGTGCTAAATTAGAGGGGCAGAAACAGAGGGGCTGAACCAGAGGGCAAGAAACAGACGGGATGAAACAGAGGGGCTGAAACAGAAGGGCTGAAACAGAGGGGCTGAAACAGAGGGGCTGATACAGAGGGCGAGAACAGAGGGGCTGAAAGAGATGGCGAGAAACAGAGGGGCTGAAACAGAGGACGAGAAACAGAGGGGCTGAAACAGAGGGGCTGAAACAGAGGGGCTGAAACATAGGGGCTGAAACAGAGGGCGAAAAACAGAGGGCGAGAAACAGAGGGACTGAAACAGAGGGGCTGAAACAGAGGGGCTGAAACAGAGGGCGAGAACAGAGGGGCTGAAACAGAGGGCGAGAAACAGAGGGGCTGAAACAGAGGGCGAGAAACAGAGGGGCTGAAACAGAGGGGCTGAAACAGAGGGGCTGAAACAGAGGGGCTGCAACAGAGGGGCTGAAACAGAGGGGCTGAAACAGAGGGCGAGAAACAGAGGGCGAGAAACAGAGGGACTGAAACAGAGGGGCTGAAACAGAGGGGCTGAAACAGAGGGCGAGAAACAAAGGGGCTGAAACAGAGGGCGAGAAACAGAGGGGCTGAAACCGAGGGGCTGAATCAGAGGGGCTGAAACAGAGGGTCTGATACAGATGGCGAGAAACAGAGGGGCTGAAACAGAGGGCGAGAAACAGAGGGGCTGAAACAGAGGCGAGAAACAGAGGGGCTGAAACAGAGCGGCTGAAACAGAGGGGCTGAAACAGAGGGGCTGAATCAGAGGGGCTGATTCAGAGGGCGAGAAATAGAGGGGCTGAAACAGAGGGCGAGAGACAGAGGGGCTGAAACAGAGGGCGAGAAACAGAGGGGCTGAAACAGAGGGGCTGAAACAGAGGGCGAGAAACAATGGTGCTGAAACAGAGGGCGAGAAACAGAGGGGCTGAAACAGAGGGGCTGAAACAGAGGGGCTGAAACAGAGGGGCTGAAACAGAGGGCGAGAAATAGAGGGGCTGAAACAGAGGGCGAGAAACAGAGGGGCTGAAACAGAGGGGCTGAAACAGAGGGCGATAAACAGAGGGGCTGAAACAGTGGTCGAGAAACAGAGGGGCTGAATGAGAGGGGCTGATTCAGAGGGCGAGAAATAGAGGGGCTGAAACAGAGGGCGAGAGACAGAGGGGCAGAAACAGAGGGCGAGAAACAGAGGGGCTGAAACAGAGGGGCTGAAACGGAGGGCGAGAAACAGAGGGGCTGAAACAGAGGGCGAGAAACACAGGGGCTGAAACAGAGGGGCTGAAACAGAGGGGCTGAACCAGAGGGGCTAAATTCGAGGGGCAGAAACAGAGGGGCTGAACCAGAGGGCGAGAAACAGACGGGCTGAAACAGAGGGTCTGAAACAGAGGGGCATGAAACAGAGGGCGAGAAACAGAGGGGCTGAAACAGAGGGGCTGAAACAGAAGGGCTGAAACAGAGGGGCTGATTCAGAGGGCGAGAAACAAAGGGGCTGAATTAGAGGGGCTGAATCAGAGGGGCTGAAACAGAGGGCGAGAAACAGAGGGGCTGAAACAGAGGGCGAGAAACAAAGGGTGAGAAACAGAGGGAGAAAGAGAGGGTGAGAAACAGTGGGCGAGAAACAGAGGGGATGAAACAGAGGGGCTGAAACTGAGGGGCTGAAACAGAGGGCGAGAAACAGAGGGGCTGAATCAGAGGGGCTGAAGCAGAGGAGCTGAAACAGAGGGGCTGAAACAGAGGGCGAGAAACAGTGAGGCTGAAACAGAGGGCGAGAAACAGAGGGGCTGAAACAGAGGGCGAGAAACAGAGGGGCTGAAACAGAGGGGCTGAAACAGAGGGGCTGAAACAGAGGGGCTGCAACAGAGGGCGAGAAACAGAGGGGCTGAAACAGAGGGCGAGAAACAGAGGGCGAGAAACAGAGGGACTGAAACAGAGGGGCTGAAACAGAGGGGCTGAAACAGAGGGCGAGAAACAGAGGGGCTGAAACAGAGGGCGAGAAACAGAGGGGCTGAAACCGAGGGTCTGAATCAGAGGGGCAGAAACAGAGGGGCTGATACAGAGGGCGAGAAACAGAGGGGCTGAAACAGAGGGCGAGAAACAGAGGGGCTGAAACAGAGGCGAGAAACAGAGGGGCTAAAACAGAGCGGCTGAAACAGAGGGGCTGAAACAACGGGCGAGAAACAGAGGGGCTGAAACAGAGGACGAGAAACAGAGGGGCTGAAACCGAGGGGCTGATACAGAGGGCGAGAAACAGAGGGGCTGAAACAGAGGGCGAGAAACAGAGGGGCTGAAACAGAGGCGAGAAACAGAGGGGCTGAAACAGAGCGGCTGAAACAGAGGGGCTGAAACAGAGGGGCTGAATGAGAGGGGCTGATTCAGAGGGCGAGAAATAGAGGGGCTGAAACAGAGGCGAGAAACAGAGGGACTGAAACAGAGGGGCTGAAACAGAGGGGCTGAAACAACGGGCGAGAAACAGAGGGGCTGAAACAGAGGGCGAGAAACAGAGGGGCTGAAACCGAGGGGCTGATACAGAGGGCGAGAAACAGAGGGGCTGAAACAGAGGGCGAGAAACAGAGGGGCTGAAACAGATGCGAGAAACAGAGGGGCTGAAACAGAGCGGCTGAAACAGAGGGGCTGAAACAGAGGGGCTGAATGAGAGGGGCTGATTCAGAGGGCGAGAAATAGAGGGGCTGAAACAGAGGGCGAGAGACAGAGGGGCAGAAACAGAGGGCGAGAAACAGAGGGGCTGAAACAGAGGGGCTGAAACGGAGGGCGAGAAACAGAGGGGCTGAAACAGAGGGCGAGAAACACAGGGGCTGAAACAGAGGGGCTGAAACAGAGGGGCTGAACCAGAGGGGCTAAATTCGAGGGGCAGAAACAGAGGGGCTGAACCAGAGGGGCTAAATTCGAGGGGCAGAAACAGAGGGGCTGAACCAGAGGGCGAGAAACAGACGGGCTGAAACAGAGGGTCTGAAACAGAGGGGCATGAAACAGAGGGCGAGAAACAGAGGGGCTGAAACAGAGGGGCTGAAACAGAAGGGCTGAAACAGAGGGGCTGATTCAGAGGGCGAGAAACAAAGGGGCTGAATTAGAGGGGCTGAATGAGAGGGGCTGAAACAGAGGGCGAGAAACAGAGGGGCTGAAACAGAGGGCGAGAAACAAAGGGTGAGAAACAGAGGGAGAAAGAGAGGGTGAGAAACAGTGGGCGAGAAACAGAGGGGATGAAACAGAGGGGCTGAAACTGAGGGGCTGAAACAGAGGGCGAGAAACAGAGGATCTGAATCAGAGGGGCTGAAGCAGAGGAGCTGAAACAGAGGGGCTGAAACAGAGGGCGAGAAACAGTGAGGCTGAAACAGAGGGCGAGAAACAGAGGGGCTGAAACAGAGGGCGAGAAACAGAGGGCCTGAAACAGAGGGGCTGAAACAGAGGGGCTGAAACAGAGGGCGAGAAACAGAGGGGCTGAAACAGAGGGCGAGAAACAGAGGGCGAGAAACAGAGGGACTGAAACAGAGGGGCTGAAACAGAGGGGCTGAAACAGAGGGCGAGAAACAGAGGGGCTGAAACAGAGGGCGAGAAACAGAGGGGCTGAAACCGAGGGTCTGAATCAGAGGGGCAGAAACAGAGGGGCTGATACAGAGGGCGAGAAACAGAGGGGCTGAAACAGAGGGCGAGAAACAGAGGGGCTGAAACAGAGGCGAGAAACAGAGGGGCTAAAACAGAGCGGCTGAAACAGAGGGGCTGAAACAGAGGGGCTGGATACGAGGTGCTGATTCAGATGGCGAGAAATAGAGGGTCTGAAACAGAGGGCGAGAGACAGGGGGGCAGAAAGAGAGGGCGAGAAACAGAGGGGCTGAAACAGAGGGGCTGAAACAGAGGGCGAGAAACAGAGGGGCTGAAACAGAGGGCGAGAAACAGAGGGGCTGAAACAGAGGGGCTGAAACACAGGGGCTGAAACAGAGGGGCTGAAACAGAGGGGCTAAATTAGAGGGGCAGAAACAGAGGGGCTGAACCAGAGGGCGAGAAACAGACGGGCTGAAACAGAGGGGCTGAAACAGAGGGGATGAAACAGAGGGGCTGAAACAGAGGGGCTGTAACAGAGGGCGAGAATCAGAGGGGCTGAAACAGAGGGCGAAAAACAGAGGGCGAGAAACAGAGGGGCTGAAACAGAGGGGCTGAAACAGAGGGGCTGAAACAGAGGGGCTGAAACAGAGGGCAAGAAACAGAGGGGCTGAAACAGAGGGCGAGAATCAGAGGGGCTGAAACAGAGGGGCTGAAACAGAGGGGCTGTAACAGAGGGGCTGAAACAGAGGGCGAGAAATAGAGGGGCTGAAACAGAGGGCGAGAAACAGAGGGGCTGAAACAGAGGGGCTGAAACAGAGGGGCTGAAACAGAGGGCGATAAACAGAGGGGCTGAAACAGTGGTCGAGAAACAGAGGGGCTGAAACAGAGGGCAAGAAACAGAGGGGCTGAAACAGAGGGCGAGAAATAGAGGGGCTGAAACAGAGGGTGAGAAACAGATTGGCTGAAACAGAGGGGCTGAAACAGAGGGGCTGTATCAGAGGGGCTGATTCAGAGGGGCTGAAACAGAGGGGCTGAATCAGAGGGGCTGAAACAGAGGGCGAGAAACAGAGGGGCTGAAACAGAGGGCGAGAAACAGAGGGGCAGAAATAGAGGGCGAGAAACAGAGTGGCTGAAACAGAGGGGCTGAAACAGAGAGCGCGAAACAGAGGGGCTGAAACAGAGGGCGAGAAACAGAGGGGCTGAAACAGAGGGGCTGGAACAGAGGGGCTAAATTAGAGTGGCAGAAACAAAGGGCGAGAAACAGAGGGGCTGTTTCAGAGGGCGAGAAACAGAGGGGCTGAATCAGAGGGGCTGAATTAGAGGGGCTGAAACAGAGGGGCTGTAACAGAGGGCAAGAATCAGAGGGGCTGAAACAGAGGGCGAGAAACAGAGGGCGAGAAACAGAGGGGCTGAAACAGAAGGGCTGAAACAGAGGGGCTGAAACAGAGGGGCTGATACAGAGGGCGAGAAACAGAGGGGCTGAAAGAGATGGCGAGAAACAGAGGGACTGAAACAGAGGGGCTGAAACAGAGGGGCTGAAACAGAGTGGCTGAAACAGAGGGCGAGAAACAGAGGGGCTGAAACAGAGGGCGAGAAACAGAGGGGCTGAAACAGAGGGGCTGAAACAGAGGGGCTGAAACAGCGGGCGAGAAACAGAGGGGCTGAAACAGAGGACGAGAAACAGAGGGGCTGAAACCGAGGGGCTGAATCAGAGGGGCTGAAAGAGAGGGTCTGATACAGAGGGCGAGAAACAGAGGGGCTGAAACAGAGGTGAGAAACAGAGGGACTGAAACAGAGGGCGAGAAACAGAGGGGCTGAAACAGAGGGGCTGAAACAGAGGGCGAGAAACAGTGAGACTGAAACAGAGGGCGAGAAACAGAGGGGCTGAAACAGAGGGCGAGAAACAGAGGGGCTGAAACAGAGGGGCTGAAACTGAGGTGCTGAAACAGAGGGGCTGCAACAGAGGCCGAGAAACAGAGGGCTGAAACAGAGGGCGAGAAACAGAGGGCGAGAAACAGAGGGACTGAAACAGAGGGGCTGAAACAGAGGGGCTGAAACAGCGGGCGAGAAACAGAGGGGCTGAAACAGATGGCGAGAAACAGAGGGGCTGAAACCGAGGGGCTGATACAGAGGGAGAGAAACAGAGGGGCTGAAACAGAGGGCGAGAAACAGAGGGGCTGAAACAGAGGCGAGAAACAGAGGGGCTGAAACAGAGCGGCTGAAACAGAGGGGCTGAAACAGAGGGGCTGAATCAGAGGGGCTGATTCAGAGGGCGAGAAATAGAGGGGCTGAAACAGAGGGCGAGAGACAGAGGGGCAGAAACAGAGGGCGAGAAACAGAGGGGCTGAAACAGAGGGGCTGAAACAGAGGGCGAGAAACAGAGGGGCTGAAACAGAGGGCGAGAAACAGAGGGGCTGAAACAGAGGGGCTGAAACAGAGGGGCTGAAACAGAGGGGCTAAATTAGAGGGGCAGAAACAGAGGGGCTGAACTAGAGGGCGAGAAACAGACGGGCTGAAACAGAGGGGCTGAAACAGAGGGGCATGAAACAGAGGGCGAGAAACAGAGGGGCTGAAACAGAGGGGCTGAAACAGAAGGGCTGAAACAGAGGGGCTGATTCAGAGGGCGAGAAACAGAGGGGCTGAATAAGAGGGGCTGATTCAGAGGGGCTGAAACAGAGGGGCTGTAACAGAGGGCGAGAATCAGAGGGGCTGAAACAGAGGGCGAGAAACAGAGGGGCTGAAACAGAGGGGCTGAAACAGAGGGGCTGAAACAGAGGGGCTGAAACACGGGGCAAGAAACAGAGGGGCTGAAACAGAGGGGCTGAAACAGACGGGCTGAAACAGAGGGGCTGAAACAGAGGGGCTGAAACAGAGGGCGAGAAATAGAGGGGCTGAAACAGAGGGGCTGAAACAGAGGGCGAGAAATAGAGGGGCTGAAACAGAGGGGCTGAAACAGAGGGGCTGAAACAGAGGGGCTGAAACAGAGGGCGAGAAACAGAGGGGCTGAAACAGAGGTCGAGAAACAGAGGGGCTGAATCAGAGGGGCTGAAACAGAGGGCAAGAAACAGAGGGGCTGAAACAGAGGGCGAGAAATAGAGGGGCTGAAACAGAGGGTGAGAAACAGATTGGCTGAAACAGAGGGGCTGAAACAGAGGGGCTGTATCAGAGGGGCTGATTCAGAGGGGCTGAAACAGAGGGGCTGAATCAGAGGGGCTGAAACAGAGGGCGAGAAACAGAGGGGCTGAAACAGAGGGCGAGAAACAGAGGGGCAGAAACAGAGGGCGAGAAACAGAGTGGCTGAAACAGAGGGGCTGAAACAGAGAGCGCGAAACAGAGGGGCTGAAACAGAGGGAGAGAAACAGAGGGGCTGAAACAGAGGGGCTGAAACAGAGGGGCTAAATTAGAGTGGCAGAAACAGAGGGCGAGAAACAGAGGGGCTGAACCAGAGGGCGAGAAACAGAGGGGCAGAAACAGAGGGGCTGAAACAGAGGGCGAGAAACAGTGAGGCTGAAACAGAGGGCGAGAAACAGAGGGGCTGAAACAGAGGGCGAGAAACAGAGGGGCTGAAACAGAGGGGCTGAAACTGAGGTGCTGAAACAGAGGGGCTGCAACAGAGGCCGAGAAACAGAGGGCTGAAACAGAGGGCGAGAAACAGAGGGCGAGAAACAGAGGGACTGAAACAGAGGGGCTGAAACAGAGGGGCTGAAACAACGGGCGAGAAACAGAGGGGCTGAAACAGAGGGCGAGAAACAGAGGGGCTGAAACCGAGGGGCTGATACAGAGGGCGAGAAACAGAGGGGCTGAAACAGAGGGCGAGAAACAGAGGGGCTGAAACAGAGGCGAGAAACAGAGGGGCTGAAACAGAGCGGCTGAAACAGAGGGGCTGAAACAGAGGGGCTGAATGAGAGGGGCTGATTCAGAGGGCGAGAAATAGAGGGGCTGAAACAGAGGGCGAGAGACAGAGGGGCAGAAACAGAGGGCGAGAAACAGAGGGGCTGAAACAGAGGGGCTGAAACGGAGGGCGAGAAACAGAGGGGCTGAAACAGAGGGCGAGAAACACAGGGGCTGAAACAGAGGGGCTGAAACAGAGGGGCTGAACCAGAGGGGCTAAATTCGAGGGGCAGAAACAGAGGGGCTGAACCAGAGGGCGAGAAACAGACGGGCTGAAACAGAGGGTCTGAAACAGAGGGGCATGAAACAGAGGGCGAGAAACAGAGGGGCTGAAACAGAGGGGCTGAAACAGAAGGGCTGAAACAGAGGGGCTGATTCAGAGGGCGAGAAACAAAGGGGCTGAATTAGAGGGGCTGAATCAGAGGGGCTGAAACAGAGGGCGAGAAACAGAGGGGCTGAAACAGAGGGCGAGAAACAAAGGGTGAGAAACAGAGGGAGAAAGAGAGGGTGAGAAACAGTGGGCGAGAAACAGAGGGCGAGAAACAGAGGGGCTGAAACAGAGGCGAGAAACAGAGGGGCTGAAACAGAGCGGCTGAAACAGAGGGGCTGAAACAGAGGGGCTGAATGAGAGGGGCTGATTCAGAGGGCGAGAAATAGAGGGGCTGAAACAGAGGGCGAGAGACAGAGGGGCAGAAACAGAGGGCGAGAAACAGAGGGGCTGAAACAGAGGGGCTGAAACGGAGGGCGAGAAACAGAGGGGCTGAAACAGAGGGCGAGAAACACAGGGGCTGAAACAGAGGGGCTGAAACAGAGGGGCTGAACCAGAGGGGCTAAATTCGAGGGGCAGAAACAGAGGGGCTGAACCAGAGGGCGAGAAACAGACGGGCTGAAACAGAGGGTCTGAAACAGAGGGGCATGAAACAGAGGGCGAGAAACAGAGGGGCTGAAACAGAGGGGCTGAAACAGAAGGGCTGAAACAGAGGGGCTGATTCAGAGGGCGAGAAACAAAGGGGCTGAATTAGAGGGGCTGAATCAGAGGGGCTGAAACAGAGGGCGAGAAACAGAGGGGCTGAAACAGAGGGCGAGAAACAAAGGGTGAGAAACAGAGGGAGAAAGAGAGGGTGAGAAACAGTGGGCGAGAAACAGAGGGGATGAAACAGAGGGGCTGAAACTGAGGGGCTGAAACAGAGGGCGAGAAACAGAGGGGCTGAATCAGAGGGGCTGAAGCAGAGGAGCTGAAACAGAGGGGCTGAAACAGAGGGCGAGAAACAGTGAGGCTGAAACAGAGAGCGAGAAACAGAGGGGCTGAAACAGAGGGCGAGAAACAGAGGGGCTGAAACAGAGGGGCTGAAACAGAGGGGCTGAAACAGAGGGGCTGCAACAGAGGGCGAGAAACAGAGGGGCTGAAACAGAGGGCGAGAAACAGAGGGCGAGAAACAGAGGGACTGAAACAGAGGGGCTGAAACAGAGGGGCTGAAACAGAGGGCGAGAAACAGAGGGGCTGAAACAGAGGGCGAGAAACAGAGGGGCTGAAACCGAGGGTCTGAATCAGAGGGGCAGAAACAG
This sequence comes from Chiloscyllium punctatum, assembly GCF_047496795.1. Classification (NCBI taxonomy): domain Eukaryota; kingdom Metazoa; phylum Chordata; class Chondrichthyes; order Orectolobiformes; family Hemiscylliidae; genus Chiloscyllium; species Chiloscyllium punctatum. Next base: position 143,625,808 of record NC_092742.1, read on the forward strand.
AGGGGCTGATACAGAGGGCGAGAAACAGAGGGGCTGAAACAGAGGGCGAGAAACAGAGGGGCTGAAACAGAGGCGAGAAACAGAGGGGCTAAAACAGAGCGGCTGAAACAGAGGGGCTGAAACAGAGGGGCTGAATACGAGGTGCTGATTCAGATGGCGAGAAATAGAGGGTCTGAAACAGAGGGCGAGAGACAGGGGGGCAGAAAGAGAGGGCGAGAAACAGAGGGGCTGAAACAGAGGGGCTGAAACAGAGGGCGAGAAACAGAGGGGCTGAAACAGAGGGCGAGAAACAGAGGGGCTGAAACAGAGGGGCTGAAACACAGGGGCTGAAACAGAGGGGCTGAAACAGAGGGGCTAAATTAGAGGGGCAGAATCAGAGGGGCTGAACCAGAGGGCGAGAAACAGACGGGCTGAAACAGAGGGGCTGAAACAGAGGGGATGAAACAGAGGGGCTGAAACAGAGGGGCTGTAACAGAGGGCGAGAATCAGAGGGGCTGAAACAGAGGGCGAAAAACAGAGGGCGAGAAACAGAGGGGCTGAAACAGAGGGGCTGAAACAGAGGGGCTGAAACAGAGGGGCTGAAACAGAGGGCAAGAAACAGAGGGGCTGAAACAGAGGGCGAGAATCAGAGGGGCTGAAACAGAGGGGCTGAAACAGAGGGGCTGTAACAGAGGGGCTGAAACAGAGGGCGAGAAATAGAGGGGCTGAAACAGAGGGCGAGAAACAGAGGGGCTGAAACAGAGGGGCTGAAACAGAGGGGCTGAAACAGAGGGCGATAAACAGAGGGGCTGAAACAGTGGTCGAGAAACAGAGGGGCTGAATCAGAGGGGCTGAAACAGAGGGCAAGAAACAGAGGGGCTGAAACAGAGGGCGAGAAATAGAGGGGCTGAAACAGAGGGTGAGAAACAGATTGGCTGAAACAGAGGGGCTGAAACAGAGGGGCTGTATCAGAGGGGCTGATTCAGAGGGGCTGAAACAGAGGGGCTGAATCAGAGGGGCTGAAACAGAGGGCGAGAAACAGAGGGGCTGAAACAGAGGGCGAGAAACAGAGGGGCAGAAATAGAGGGCGAGAAACAGAGTGGCTGAAACAGAGGGGCTGAAACAGAGAGCGCGAAACAGAGGGGCTGAAACAGAGGGCGAGAAACAGAGGGGCTGAAACAGAGGGGCTGGAACAGAGGGGCTAAATTAGAGTGGCAGAAACAAAGGGCGAGAAACAGAGGGGCTGTTTCAGAGGGCGAGAAACAGAGGGGCTGAATCAGAGGGGCTGAATCAGAGGGGCTGAAACAGAGGGGCTGTAACAGAGGGCAAGAATCAGAGGGGCTGAAACAGAGGGCGAGAAACAGAGGGCGAGAAACAGAGGGGCTGAAACAGAAGGGCTGAAACAGAGGGGCTGAAACAGAGGGGCTGATACAGAGGGCGAGAAACAGAGGGGCTGAAAGAGATGGCGAGAAACAGAGGGACTGAAACAGAGGGGCTGAAACAGAGGGGCTGAAACAGAGTGGCTGAAACAGAGGGCGAGAAACAGAGGGGCTGAAACAGAGGGCGAGAAACAGAGGGGCTGAAACAGAGGGGCTGAAACAGAGGGGCTGAAACAGCGGGCGAGAAACAGAGGGGCTGAAACAGAGGACGAGAAACAGAGGGGCTGAAACCGAGGGGCTGAATCAGAGGGGCTGAAAGAGAGGGTCTGATACAGAGGGCGAGAAACAGAGGGGCTGAAACAGAGGTGAGAAACAGAGGGACTGAAACAGAGGGCGAGAAACAGAGGGGCTGAAACAGAGGGGCTGAAACAGAGGGCGAGAAACAGTGAGGCTGAAACAGAGGGCGAGAAACAGAGGGGCTGAAACAGAGGGCGAGAAACAGAGGGGCTGAAACAGAGGGGCTGAAACTGAGGTGCTGAAACAGAGGGGCTGCAACAGAGGCCGAGAAACAGAGGGCTGAAACAGAGGGCGAGAAACAGAGGGCGAGAAACAGAGGGACTGAAACAGAGGGGCTGAAACAGAGGGGCTGAAACAGCGGGCGAGAAACAGAGGGGCTGAAACAGATGGCGAGAAACAGAGGGGCTGAAACCGAGGGGCTGATACAGAGGGCGAGAAACAGAGGGGCTGAAACAGAGGGCGAGAAACAGAGGGGCTGAAACAGAGGCGAGAAACAGAGGGGCTGAAACAGAGCGGCTGAAACAGAGGGGCTGAAACAGAGGGGCTGAATCAGAGGGGCTGATTCAGAGGGCGAGAAATAGAGGGGCTGAAACAGAGGGCGAGAGACAGAGGGGCAGAAACAGAGGGCGAGAAACAGAGGGGCTGAAACAGAGGGGCTGAAACAGAGGGCGAGAAACAGAGGGGCTGAAATAGAGGGCGAGAAACAGAGGGGCTGAAACAGAGGGGCTGAAACAGAGGGGCTGAAACAGAGGGGCTGAAACAGAGGGGCTAAATTAGAGGGACAGAAACAGAGGGGCTGAACCAGAGGGCGAGAAACAGACGGGCTGAAACAGAGGGGCTGAAACAGAGGGGCATGAAACAGAGGGCGAGAAACAGAGGGGCTGAAACAGAGGGGCTGAAACAGAAGGGCTGAAACAGAGGTGCTGATTCAGAGGGCGAGAAACAGAGGGGCTGAATAAGAGGGGCTGATTCAGAGGGGCTGAAACAGAGGGGCTGTAACAGAGGGCGAGAATCAGAGGGGCTGAAACAGAGGGCGAGAAACAGAGGGGCTGAAACAGAGGGGCTGAAACAGAGGGGCTGAAACAGAGGGGCTGAAACACGGGGCAAGAAACAGAGGGGCTGAAACAGAGGGGCTGAAACAGACGGGCTGAAACAGAGGGGCTGAAACAGAGGGGCTGAAACAGAGGGCGAGAAATAGAGGGGCTGAAACAGAGGGGCTGAAACAGAGGGCGAGAAATAGAGGGGCTGAAACAGAGGGGCTGAAACAGAGGGGCTGAAACAGAGGGGCTGAAACAGAGGGCGAGAAACAGAGGGGCTGAAACAGAGGTCGAGAAACAGAGGGGCTGAATCAGAGGGGCTGAAACAGAGGGCAAGAAACAGAGGGGCTGAAACAGAGGGCGAGAAATAGAGGGGCTGAAACAGAGGGTGAGAAACAGATTGGCTGAAACAGAGGGGCTGAAACAGAGGGGCTGTATCAGAGGGGCTGATTCAGAGGGGCTGAAACAGAGGGGCTGAATCAGAGGGGCTGAAACAGAGGGCGAGAAACAGAGGGGCTGAAACAGAGGGCGAGAAACAGAGGGGCAGAAACAGAGGGCGAGAAACAGAGTGGCTGAAACAGAGGGGCTGAAACAGAGAGCGCGAAACAGAGGGGCTGAAACAGAGGGAGAGAAACAGAGGGGCTGAAACAGAGGGGCTGAAACAGAGGGGCTAAATTAGAGTGGCAGAAACAGAGGGCGAGAAACAGAGGGGCTGAACCAGAGGGCGAGAAACAGAGGGGCTGAAACAGAGGGGCTGAAACAGAGGGCGAGAAACAGAGGGGGTGAAACAGAGGGGCTGAAACAGAAGGGCTAAAACAAAGGGGCTGATTCAGAGGGCGAGAAACAGAGGGGCTGAATCAGAGCGGCTGAATCAGAGGGGCTGAAACAGAGGGGCTGTAACAGAGGGCAAGAATCAGAGGGGCTGAAACAGAGGGCGAGAAACAGAGGGCGAGAAACAGAGGGGCTGAAACAGAAGGGCTGAAACAGAGGGGCTGAAACAGAGGGGCTGATACAGAGGGCGAGAAACAGAGGGGCTGAAAGAGATGGCGAGAAACAGAGGGACTGAAACAGAGGGCGAGAAACAGAGGGGCTGAAACAGAGGGGCTGAAACAGAGGGGCTGAAACAGAGGGGCTGAAACAGAGGGCGAGAAACAGAGGGGCTGAAACAGAGGGCGAGAAACAGAGGGGCTGAAACAGAGGGGATGAAACTGAAGTGCTGAAACAGAGGGGCTGCAACAGAGGCCGAGAAACAGAGGGGCTGAAACAGAGGGCGAGAAACAGAGGGCGAGAAACAGAGGGACTGAAACAGACGGGCTGAAACAGAGGGGCTGAAACAGCGGGCGAGAAACAGAGGGGCTGAAACAGAGGGCGAGAAACAGAGGGGCTGAAACCCAGGGGCTGAATCAGAGGGGCTGAAAGAGAGGGTCTGATACAGAGGGCGAGAAACAGAGGGGCTGAAACAGAGGTGAGAAACAGAGGGACTGAAACAGAGGGCGAGAAACAGAGGGGCAGAAACAGAGGGGCTGAAACAGAGGGCGAGAAACAGTGAGGCTGAAACAGAGGGCGAGAAACAGAGGGGCTGAAACAGAGGGCGAGAAACAGAGGGGCTGAAACAGAGGGGCTGAAACTGAGGTGCTGATACAGAGGGGCTGCAACAGAGGCCGAGAAACAGAGGGCTGAAACAGAGGGCGAGAAACAGAGGGCGAGAAACAGAGGGACTGAAACAGAGGGGCTGAAACAGAGGGGCTGAAACAGAGGGGCTGAAACAGAGGGCGAGAAACAGAGGGGCTGAAACAGAGGTCGAGAAACAGAGGGGCTGAATCAGAGTGGCTGAAACAGAGGGCAAGAAACAGAGGGGCTGAAACAGAGGGCGAGAAACAGAGGGGCTGAAACAGAGGGGCTGTATCAGAGGGGCTGATTCAGAGGGGCTGAAACAGAGGGGCTGAATCAGAGGGGCTGAAACAGAGGGCGAGAAACAGAGGGGCTGAAACAGAGGGCGAGAAATAGAGGGGCTGAAACAGAGGGTGAGAAACAGATTGGCTGAAACAGAGGGGCTGAAACAGAGGGGCTGTATCAGAGGGGCTGATTCAGAGGGGCTGAAACAGAGGGGCTGAATCAGAGGGGCTGAAACAGAGGGCGAGAAACAGATAGGCTGAAACAGAGGGCGAGAAACAGAGGGGCAGAAATAGAGGGCGAGAAACAGAGTGGCTGAAACAGAGGGGCTGAAACAGAGAGCGCGAAACAGAGGGGCTGAAACAGAGGGCGAGAAACAGAGGGGCTGAAACAGAGGGGCTGGAACAGAGGGGCTAAATTAGAGTGGCAGAAACAAAGGGCGAGAAACAGAGGGGCTGTTTCAGAGGGCGAGAAACAGAGGGGCTGAATCAGAGGGGCTGAATCAGAGGGGCTGAAACAGAGGGGCTGTAACTGAGGGCAAGAATCAGAGGGGCTGAAACAGAGGGCGAGAAACAGAGGGCGAGAAACAGAGGGGCTGAAACAGAAGGGCTGAAACAGAGGGGCTGAAACAGAGGGGCTGATACAGAGGGCGAGAAACAGAGGGGCTGAAAGAGATGGCGAGAAACAGAGGGACTGAAACAGAGGGGCTGAAACAGAGGGGCTGAAACAGAGTGGCTGAAACAGAGGGCGAGAAACAGAGGGGCTGAAACAGAGGGCGAGAAACAGAGGGGCTGAAACAGAGGGGCTGAAACAGAGGGGCTGAAACAGCGGGCGAGAAACAGAGGGGCTGAAACAGAGGACGAGAAACAGAGGGGCTGAAACCGAGGGGCTGAATCAGAGGGTCTGAAAGAGAGGGTCTGATACAGAGGGCGAGAAACAGAGGGGCTGAAACAGAGGTGAGAAACAGAGGGACTGAAACAGAGGGCGAGAAACAGAGGGGCTGAAACAGAGGGGCTGAAACAGAGGGCGAGAAACAGTGAGGCTGAAACAGAGGGCGAGAAACAGAGGGGCTGAAACAGAGGGCGAGAAACAGAGGGGCTGAAACAGAGGGGCTGAAACTGAGGTGCTGAAACAGAGGGGCTGCAACAGAGGCCGAGAAACAGAGTGCTGAAACAGAGGGCGAGAAACAGAGGGCGAGAAACAGAGGGACTGAAACAGAGGGGCTGAAACAGAGGGGCTGAAACAGCGGGCGAGAAACAGAGGGGCTGAAACAGATGGCGAGAAACAGAGGGGCTGAAACCGAGGGGCTGATACAGAGGGCGAGAAACAGAGGGGCTGAAACAGAGGGCGAGAAACAGAGGGGCTGAAACAGAGGCGAGAAACAGAGGGGCTGAAACAGAGCGGCTGAAACAGAGGGGCTGAAACAGAGGGGCTGAATCAGAGGGGCTGATTCAGAGGGCGAGAAATAGAGGGGCTGAAACAGAGGGCGAGAGACAGAGGGGCAGAAACAGAGGGCGAGAAACAGAGGGGCTGAAACAGAGGGGCTGAAACAGAGGGCGAGAAACAGAGGGGCTGAAACAGAGGGCGAGAAACAGAGGGGCTGAAACAGAGGGGCTGAAACAGAGGGGCTGAAACAGAGGGGCTGAAACAGAGGGGCTAAATTAGAGGGGCAGAAACAGAGGGGCTGAACCAGAGGGCGAGAAACAGACGGGCTGAAACAGAGGGGCTGAAACAGAGGGGCATGAAACAGAGGGCGAGAAACAGAGGGGCTGAAACAGAGGGGCTGAAACAGAAGGGCTGAAACAGAGGGGCTGATTCAGAGGGCGAGAAACAGAGGGGCTGAATAAGAGGGGCTGATTCAGAGGGGCTGAAACAGAGGGGCTGTAACAGAGGGCGAGAATCAGAGGGGCTGAAACAGAGGGCGAGAAACAGAGGGGCTGAAACAGAGGGGCTGAAACAGAGGGGCTGAAACAGAGGGGCTGAAACACGGGGCAAGAAACAGAGGGGCTGAAACAGAGGGGCTGAAACAGACGGGCTGAAACAGAGGGGCTGAAACAGAGGGGCTGAAACAGAGGGCGAGAAATAGAGGGGCTGAAACAGAGGGGCTGAAACAGAGGGCGAGAAATAGAGGGGCTGAAACAGAGGGGCTGAAACAGAGGGGCTGAAACAGAGGGGCTGAAACAGAGGGCGAGAAACAGAGGGGCTGAAACAGAGGTCGAGAAACAGAGGGGCTGAATCAGAGGGGCTGAAACAGAGGGCAAGAAACAGAGGGGCTGAAACAGAGGGCGAGAAATAGAGGGGCTGAAACAGAGGGTGAGAAACAGATTGGCTGAAACAGAGGGGCTGAAACAGAGGGGCTGTATCAGAGGGGCTGATTCAGAGGGGCTGAAACAGAGGGGCTGAATCAGAGGGGCTGAAAAAGAGGGCGAGAAACAGAGGGGCTGAAACAGAGGGCGAGAAACAGAGGGGCAGAAACAGAGGGCGAGAAACAGAGTGGCTGAAACAGAGGGGCTGAAACAGAGAGCGCGAAACAGAGGGGCTGAAACAGAGGGAGAGAAACAGAGGGGCTGAAACAGAGGGGCTGAAACAGAGGGGCTAAATTAGAGTGGCAGAAACAGAGGGCGAGAAACAGAGGGGCTGAACCAGAGGGCGAGAAACAGAGGGGCTGAAACAGAGGGGCTGAAACAGAGGGCGAGAAACAGAGGGGGTGAAACAGAGGGGCTGAAACAGAAGGGCTAAAACAAAGGGGCTGATTCAGAGTGCGAGAAACAGAGGGGCTGAATCAGAGGGGCTGAATCAGAGGGGCTGAAACAGAGGGGCTGTAACAGAGGGCAAGAATCAGAGGGGCTGAAACAGAGGGCGAGAAACAGAGGGGCTGAAACAGAAGGGCTGAAACAGAGGGGCTGAAACAGAGGGGCTGATACAGAGGGCGAGAAACAGAGGGGCTGAAAGAGATGGCGAGAAACAGAGGGACTGAAACAGAGGGCGAGAAACAGAGGGGCTGAAACAGAGGGGCTGAAACAGAGGGGCTGAAACAGAGGGCGAGAAACAGAGGGGCTGAAACAGAGGGGATGAAACTGAAGTGCTGAAACAGAGGGGCTGCAACAGAGGCCGAGAAACAGAGGGGCTGAAACAGAGGGCGAGAAACAGAGGGCGAGAAACAGAGGGACTGAAACAGACGGGCTGAAACAGAGGGGCTGAAACAGCGGGCGAGAAACAGAGGGGCTGAAACAGAGGGCGAGAAACAGAGGGGCTGAAACCCAGGGGCTGAATCAGAGGGGCTGAAAGAGAGGGTCTGATACAGAGGGCGAGAAACAGAGGGTCTGAAACAGAGGTGAGAAACAGAGGGACTGAAACAGAGGGCGAGAAACAGAGGGGCAGAAACAGAGGGGCTGAAACAGAGGGCGAGAAACAGTGAGGCTGAAACAGAGGGCGAGAAACAGAGGGGCTGAAACAGAGGGCGAGAAACAGAGGGGCTGAAACAGAGGGGCTGAAACTGAGGTGCTGATACAGAGGGGCTGCAACAGAGGCCGAGAAACAGAGGGCTGAAACAGAGGGCGAGAAACAGAGGGCGAGAAACAGAGGGACTGAAACAGAGGGGCTGAAACAGAGGGGCTGAAACAGAGGGCGAGAAACAGAGGGGCTGAAACAGAGGGCGAGAAACAGAGGGGCTGAAACCGAGGGGCTGATACAGAGGGCGAGAAACAGAGGGGCTGAAACAGAGGGCGAGAAACAGAGGGGCTGAAACAGAGGCGAGAAACAGAGGGGCTGAAACAGAGCGGCTGAAACAGAGGGGCTGAAACAGAGGGGCTGAATCAGAGGGGCTGATTCAGAGGGCGAGAAATAGAGGGGCTGAAACAGAGAGCGAGAGACAGAGGGGCAGAAACAGAGGGGCTGAAACAGAGGGGCTGAAACAGAGGGCGAGAAACAGAGGGGCTGAAACAGAGGGCGAGAAACAGAGGGGCTGAAACAGAGGGGCTGAAACAGAGGGGCATGAAACAGAGGGCGAGAAACAGAGGGGCTGAAACAGAGGGCGAGAAACAGAGGGCGAGAAACAGAGGGACTGAAACAGAGGGGCTGAAACAGATGGGCTGAAACAGCGGGCGAGAAACAGAGGGGCTGAAACAGAGGGCGAGAAACAGAGGGGCTGAAACCGAGGGGCTGAATCAGAGGGGCTGAAAGAGAGGGTCTGATACAGAGGGCGAGAAACAGAGGGGCTGAAACAGAGGTGAGAAACAGAGGGACTGAAACAGAGGGCGAGAAACAGAGGGGCAGAAACAGAGGGGCTGAAACAGAGGGCGAGAAACAGTGAGGCTGAAACAGAGGGCGAGAAACAGAGGGGCTGAAACAGAGGGCGAGAAACAGAGGGGCTGAAACAGAGGGGCTGAAACTGAGGTGCTGAAACAGAGGGGCTGCAACAGAGGCCGAGAAACAGAGGGCTGAAACAGAGGGCGAGAAACAGAGGGCGAGAAACAGAGGGACTGAAACAGAGGGGCTGAAACAGAGGGGCTGAAACAACGGGCGAGAAACAGAGGGGCTGAAACAGAGGGCGAGAAACAGAGGGGCTGAAACTGAGGGGCTGATACAGAGGGCGAGAAACAGAGGGGCTGAAACAGAGGGCGAGAAACAGAGGGGCTGAAACAGAGGCGAGAAACAGAGGGGCTGAAACAGAGCGGCTGAAACAGAGGGGCTGAAACAGAGGGGCTGAATGAGAGGGGCTGATTCAGAGGGCGAGAAATAGAGGGGCTGAAACAGAGGGCGAGAGACAGAGGGGCAGAAACAGAGGGCGAGAAACAGAGGGGCTGAAACAGAGGGGCTGAAACGGAGGGCGAGAAACAGAGGGGCTGAAACAGAGGGCGAGAAACACAGGGGCTGAAACAGAGCGGCTGAAACAGAGGGGCTGAACCAGAGGGGCTAAATTCGAGGGGCAGAAACAGAGGGGCTGAACCAGAGGGCGAGAAACAGACGGGCTGAAACAGAGGGTCTGAAACAGAGGGGCATGAAACAGAGGGCGAGAAACAGAGGGGCTGAAACAGAGGGGCTGAAACAGAAGGGCTGAAACAGAGGGGCTGATTCAGAGGGCGAGAAACAGAGGGACTGAATAAGAGGGGCTGATTCAGAGGGGCTGAAACAGAGGGGCTGTAACAGAGGGCGAGAATCAGAGGGGCTGAAACAGAGGGCGAGAAACAGAGGGGCTGAAACAGAGGGGCTGAAACAGAGGGGCTGAAACAGAGGGCTGAAACAGAGGGCAAGGAACAGAGGGGCTGAAACAGAGGGGCTGAAACAGAGGGGCTGAAACAGAGGGGCTGAAACAGAGGGGCTGAAACAGAGGGCGAGAAATAGAGGGGCTGAAACAGAGGGCGAGAAACAGAGGGGCTGAAACAGAGGGCGAGAAACAGAGGGGCTGAAACAGAGGGGCTGAATCAGAGGGGCTGAAACAGCTGGCGAGAAACAGAGGGGCTGAAACAGAGGGCGAGAAACAGAGGGGCAGAAACAGAGGGCAAGAAACAGAGTGGCTGAAAGAGAGGGGCTGAAACAGAGAGCGCGAAACAGCGGGGCTGAAACAGAGGGCGAGAAACAGAGGGGCTGAAACAGAGGGGCTGAATCAGAGGGGCTGAAACAGCTGGCGAGAAACAGAGGGGCTGAAACAGAGGGCGAGAAACAGAAGGGCAGAAACAGAGGGCGAGAAACAGAGTGGCTGAAACAGAGGGGCTGAAACAGAGAGCGCGAAACAGCGGGGCTGAAACAGAGGGTGAGAAACAGAGGGGCTGAAACAGAGGGGCTGAAACAGAGGGCGAGAAACAGAGGGGCTGAAACAGAGGGCGAGAAACAGAGGGGCTGAAACAGAGGGGCTGAAACAGAGGGGCATGAAACAGAGGGCGAGAAACAGAGGGGCTGAAACAGAGGGCGAGAAACAGAGGGGGAGAAACAGAGGGACTGAAACAGAGGGGCTGAAACAGAGGGGCTGAAACAGCGGGCGAGAAACAGAGGGGCTGAAACAGAGGGCGAGAAACAGAGGGGCTGAAACCGAGGGACTGAATCAGAGGGGCTGAAAGAGAGGGTCTGATACAGAGGGCGAGAAACAGAGGGGCTGAAACAGAGGTGAGAAACAGAGGGACTGAAACAGAGGGCGAGAAACAGAGGGGCAGAAACAGAGGGGCTGAAACAGAGGGCGAGAAACAGTGAGGCTGAAACAGAGGGCGAGAAACAGAGGGGCTGAAACAGAGGGCGAGAAACAGAGGGGCTGAAACAGAGGGGCTGAAACTGAGGTGCTGAAACAGAGGGGCTGCAACAGAGGCCGAGAAACACAGGGCTGAAACAGAGGGCGAGAAACAGAGGGCGAGAAACAGAGGGACTGAAACAGAGGGGCTGAAACAGAGGGGCTGAAACAACGGGCGAGAAACAGAGGGGCTGAAACAGACGGCGAGAAACAGAGGGGCTGAAACCGAGGGGCTGATACAGAGGGCGAGAAACAGAGTGGCTGAAACAGAGGGCGAGAAACAGAGGGGCTGAAACAGAGGCGAGAAACAGAGGGGCTGAAACAGAGCGGCTGAAACAGAGGGGCTGAAACAGAGGGGCTGAATCAGAGGGGCTGATTCAGAGGGCGAGAAATAGAGGGGCTGAAACAGAGGGCGAGAGACAGAGGGGCAGAAACAGAGGGCGAGAAACAGAGGGGCTGAAACAGAGGGGCTGAAACAGAGGGCGAGAAACAGAGGGGCTGAAACAGAGGGCGAGAAACAGAGGGGCTGAAACAGTTGGTCTGAAACAGAGGGGCTGAAACAGAGGGGATAAATTAGAGGGGCAGAAACAGAGGGGCTGAACCAGAGGGAGAGAAACAGACGGGCTGAAACAGTGGGTCTGAAACAGAGGGGCATGAAACAGAGGGCGAGAAACAGAGGGGCTGAAACAGAGGGGCTGAAACAGAAGGGCTGAAGCAGAGGGGCTGATTCAGAGGGCGAGAAACAGAGGGACTGAATAAGAGGGGCTGATTCAGAGGGGCTGAAACAGAGGGGCTGTAACAGAGGGCGAGAATCAGAGGGGCTGAAACAGAGGGCGAGAAACAGAGGGGCTGACACAGAGGGGCTGAAACAGAGGGGCTGAAACAGAGGGGCTGAAACAGAGGGCAAGGAACAGAGGGGCTGACACAGAGGGGCTGAAACAGAGGGGCTGAAACAGAGGGGCTGAAACAGAGGGCGAGAAATAGAGGGGCTGAAACAGAGGGCGAGAAACAGAGGGGCTGAAACAGAGGGCGAGAAACAGAGGGGCTGAAACAGAGGGGCTGAATCAGAGGGGCTGAAACAGCTGGCGAGAAACAGAGGGGCTGAAACAGAGGGCGAGAAACAGAGGGGCAGAAACAGAGGGCGAGAAACAGAGGGGCTGAAACAGAGGGGCTGAAACAGAGAGCGCGAAACAGCGGGGCTGAAACAGAGGGCGAGAAACAGAGGGGCTGAAACAGAGGGGCTGAATCAGAGGGGCTGAAACAGCTGGCGAGAAACAGAGGGGCTGAAACAGAGGGCGAGAAACAGAAGGGCAGAAACAGAGGGCGAGAAACAGAGTGGCTGAAACAGAGGGGCTGAAACAGAGAGCGCGAAACAGCGGGGCTGAAACAGAGGGTGAGAAACAGAGGGGCTGAAACAGAGGGGCTGAAACAGAGAGGCAAAATTAGAGGGGCAGAAACAGAGGGTGAGAAACAGAGGGGCTGAACCAGAGGGCGAGAAACAGAGGGGCTGAAACAGAGGGGCTGAAACAGAGGGGCTGAAACAGAGGGCGAGAAACAGAGGGGCTGAAACAGAGGGGCTGAAACAGAAGGGCTGAAACAGAGGGGCTGATTCAGAGGGCGAGAAACAGAGGGGCTGAATCAGAGGGGCTGAATCAGAGGGGCTGAAACAGAGGGGCTGATACAGAGGGCGAGAAACAGAGGGGCTGAAACAGAGGGCGAGAATCAGAGGGGCTGAAAGAGAGGGCGAGAAACAGAGGGGCTGAAACAGTGCTGCTGAAACAGAGGGGCTTAAACAGAGGGGCTGAATCAGAGGGGCTGATTCAGAGGGCGAGAAATAGAGTGTCTGAAACAGAGGGAGTGAGACAGAGGGGCAGAAACAGAGGGCGAGAAACAGAGGGGCTGAAACAGAGGGCGAGAAACAGAGGGGCTGAAACAGAGGGCTGAATCAGAGGGGCTGAATCAGAGGGGCTGAAACAGAGGGGCTGTAACAGAGGGCAAGAATCAGAGGGGCTGAAACAGAGGGCGAGAAACAGAGGGCGAGAAACAGAGGGGCTGAAACAGAAGGGCTGAAACAGAGGGGCTGAAACAGAGGGGCTGATACAGAGGGCGAGAACAGAGGGGCTGAAAGAGAGGGCGAGAAACAGAGGGGCTGAAACAGAGGACGAGAAACAGAGGGGCTGAAACAGAGGGGCTGAAACAGAGGGGCTGAAACATAGGGGCTGAAACAGAGGGCGAAAAACTGTGAGGCTGAAACAGAGGGCGAGAAACAGAGGGGCTGAAACAGAGGGCGAGAAACAGAGAGGCTGAAACAGAGGTGCTGAAACAGAGGGGCTGAAACAGAGGGGCTGCAACAGAGGGGCTGAAACAGAGGGGCTGAAACAGAGGGCGAGAAACAGAGGGCGAGAAACAGAGGGACTGAAACAGAGGGGCTGAAACAGAGGGGCTGAAACAGAGGGCGAGAAACAGAGGGGCTGAAACAGAGGGCGAGAAACAGAGGGGCTGAAACCGAGGGGCTGAATCAGAGGGGCTGAAACAGAGGGTCTGATACAGAGGGCGAGAAACAGAGGGGCTGAAACAGAGGGCGAGAAACAGAGGGGCTGAAACAGAGGCGAGAAACAGAGGGGCTGAAACAGAGCGGCTGAAACAGAGGGGCTGAAACAGAGGGGCTGAATCAGAGGGGCTGATTCAGAGGGCGAGAAATAGAGGGGCTGAAACAGAGGGCGAGAGACAGAGGGGCTGAAACAGAGGGCGAGAAACAGAGGGGCTGAAACAGAGGGGCTGAAACAGAGGGCGAGAAACAATGGGGCTGAAACAGAGGGCGAGAAACAGAGGCGCTGAAACAGAGGGGCTGAAACAGAGGGGCTGAAACAGAGGGGCTGAAACAGAGGGGCTAAATTAGAGGGGCAGAAACAGAGTGGCTGAACCAGAGGGCGAGAAACAGACGGGCTGAAACAGAGGGGCTGAAACAGAGGGCGAGAAACAGAGGGCGAGAAACAGAGGGGCTGAAACAGAGGGGCTGAAACAAAGGGGCTGAAACAGAGGGGCTGAAACAGAGGCCAAGAAACAGAGGGGCTGAAACAGAGGGCGAGAAACAGAGGGGCTGAAACAGAGGGGCAGAAACTGAGGGGCTGAAACAGAGGGGCTGAAACACAGGGCGAGAAACAGAGGGGCTGAAACGGAGAGCGAGAAACAGAGGGCGAGAAACAGAGGGACTGAAACAGAGGGGCTGAAACAGAGGGGCTTAAACAGAGGGGGAGAAACAGAGGGTCTGAAACAGAGGGCGAGAAACAGAGGGGCTGAAACCGAGTGGCTGAATCAGAGGGGCTGAAACAGAGGGGCTGATACAGAGGGTGAGAAACAGAGGGGCTGAAACAGAGGGCGAGAAACAGAGGGGCTGAAAGAGAGGGCGAGAAACAGAGGGGCTGAAACAGTGCGGCTGAAACAGAGGGGCTTAAACAGAGGGGCTGAATCAGAGGGGCTGATTCAGAGGGCGAGAAATAGAGGGGCTGAAACAGAGGGAGAGAGACAGAGGGGCAGAAACAGAGGGCGAGAAACAGAGGGGCTGAAACAGAGGGCGAGAAACAGAGGGGCTGAAACAGAGGGCGAGAAACAGAGGGGCTGAAACAGAGGGGCTGAAACAGAGGGGCTGAAACAGAGGGGCTGAAACAGTTGGGATGAAACAGAGGGCGAGAAACAGAGCGGCTGAAACAGAGGGCGAGAAACAGAGGGGCTGAAACAGAGGGCGAGAAACAGAGGGGCTGAATCAGAGGGGCTGAAACAGAGGGTGAGAAACAGTGGGGCTGAAACAGAGGGCGAGAAACAGAGTGGCTGAAACAGACGGGCTGAAACAGAGGGGCTTAAAAAGAGGGCGAAAAACAGAGGGGCTGAAACAGAGGGCGAGAAAAAGAGGCTCTGAAACAGGGTCGAGAAACAAAGGGGTTGAAACAGAGGGGCTGGAACAGAGGGGGAGAAACAGAGGGGCTGAAACAGAGGGGCTGAAACAGAGGGCGAGAAACAGAGGGGCTGAAACAGAGGGCGAGAAACAGAGGGGCTGAAACAGATGCGCTGAAACAGAGGGGCTGAAACAGAGGGGCTGAAACAGAGGGCGAGAAACAGAGGGGCTGAATCAGAGAGGCTGAATCAGAGGGGCTGAAACAGAGAGGCTGAAACAGAGGGCGAGAAACAAACGGGCTGAAACAGCGGGCGAGAAACAGAGGGCGAGGAACAGAGGGGCTGAAACAGACGGGCTGAAACAGAGTGCCTGAAACAGAGGGCGAAAAACAGAGGGGCTGAAACAGAGGGCGAGAAACAGAGGGTGAGAAACAGAGGGCGAGAAACAGAGGGTGAGAAACAAAGGGCGAGAAACAGAGGGGATGAAACAGAGGGGCTGAAACAGAGGGGCTGAAACAGAGGGGCTGAAACAGGTGGGCTGAATCAGAGGGGCTGAAACAGAGGGGCTGAAACAGAGGGCGAGAAACAGAGGGGCTGAAACAGAGGGGATGAAACAGAGGGGCTGAAACAGAGGGGCTGAAACAGAGGGCGAGAAACAGAGAGGCTGAAACAGAGGGCGAGAAACAGAGGGGCTGAAACAAAGGGGCTGAAACAGAGGGGCTAAATTAGAGGGGCAGAAACAGAGGGCGAGAAACAGAGGGGCTGAACCAGAGGGCGAGAAACAGAGGGGCTGAAACAGAGGGGCTGAAACAGAGGGGCTGAAAAAAAGGGGCTGAAACAGAGGGCGTGAAACAGAGGGGCTGAAACAGAGGGCGAGAAACAGAGCGGCTGAAACAGAGGGGCTGAAACAGTCGGAGCTGAAACAGAGGGGCTGAAACAGAGGGCGAGAAACAGAGAGGCTGAAACAGAGGGCGAGAAACAGAGGGTCTGAAATAGAGGGCGAGAAACAGAGGGGCTGAAACCGCGGGCGAGAAACAGAGGGGCTGAAACAGAGGGCGAGAAACAGAGGGGCTGAAACATAGAGGCTGAAACAGAGGGGCTGAAACAAAGGGCGAGAAATGGAGGTGCTAAAACAGAGGGCGAGAAACAGAGGGGCTGAAACAGAGGGCGAGAAACAGAGGGGCTGAAACAGAGGGGCTGAAACAGAGGGCGAGAAACAGAGGGGCTGAAAAAGAGGTCGAGAAACAGAGGGGCTGAATCAGAGGGGCTGAAACAGAGGGCGAGAAAAAGAGGGGCTGAAACAGAGGGCGAGAAACAGAGGGGCTGAAACAGAGGGCGAGAAACAGAGGGGCAGAAACAGAGGGCGAGAAACAGAGGGGCTGAAACAGAGGGGCTGAAACAGAGAGCGCGAAACAGCGGGGCTTAAACAGAGGGCGAGAAACAGAGGGGCTGAAACAGAGGGGCTGAATCAGAGGGGCTGAAACAGCTGGCGAGAAACAGAGGGGCTGAAACAGAGGGCGAGAAACAGAAGGGCAGAAACAGAGGGCGAGAAACAGACTGGCTGAAACAGAGGGGCTGAAACAGAGAGCGCGAAACAGCGGGGCTGAAACAGAGGGTGAGAAACAGAGGGGCTGAAACAGAGGGGCTGAAACAGAGAGGCAAAATTAGAGGGGCAGAAACAGAGGGTGAGAAACAGAGGGGCTGAACCAGAGGGCGAGAAACAGAGGGGCTGAAACAGAGGGGCTGAAACAGAGGGGCTGAAACAGAGGGCGAGAAACAGTGGGGCTGAAACAGAGGGGCTGAAACAGAAGGGCTGAAACAGAGGGGCTGATTCAGAGGGCGAGAAACAGAGGGGCTGAATCAGAGGGGCTGAATCAGAGGGGCTGAAACAGAGGCGCTTATACAGAGGGCGAGAAACAGAGGGGCTGAAACAGAGGGCGAGAAACAGAGGGGCTGAAACAGAGGGGCTTAAACAGAGGGGCTGAATCAGAGGGGCTGATTCAGAGGGCGAGAAATAGAGTGTCTGAAACAGAGGGAGTGAGACAGAGGGGCAGAAACAGAGGGCGAGAAACAGAGGGGCTGAAACAGAGGGCGAGAAACAGAGGGGCTGAAACAGAGGGCTGAATCAGAGGGGCTGAATCAGAGGGGCTGAAACAGAGGGGCTGTAACAGAGGGCAAGAATCAGAGGGGCTGAAACAGAGGGCGAGAAACAGAGGGCGAGAAACAGAGGGGCTGAAACAGAAGGGCTGAAACAGAGGGGCTGAAACAGAGGGGCTGATACAGAGGGCGAGAACAGAGGGGCTGAAAGAGAGGGCGAGAAACAGAGGGGCTGAAACAGAGGACGAGAAACAGAGGGGCTGAAACAGAGGGGCTGAAACAGAGGGGCTGAAACATAGGGGCTGAAACAGAGGGCGAAAAACTGTGAGGCTGAAACAGAGGGCGAGAAACAGAGGGGCTGAAACAGAGGGCGAGAAACAGAGAGGCTGAAACAGAGGTGCTGAAACAGAGGGGCTGAAACAGAGGGGCTGCAACAGAGGGGCTGAAACAGAGGGGCTGAAACAGAGGGCGAGAAACAGAGGGCGAGAAACAGAGGGACTGAAACAGAGGGGCTGAAACAGAGGGGCTGAAACAGAGGGCGAGAAACAGATGGGCTGAAACAGAGGGCGAGAAACAGAGGGGCTGAAACCGAGGGGCTGAATCAGAGGGGCTGAAACAGAGGGTCTGATACAGAGGGCGAGAAACAGAGGGGCTGAAACAGAGGGCGAGAAACAGAGGGGCTGAAACAGAGGCGAGAAACAGAGGGGCTGAAACAGAGCGGCTGAAACAGAGGGGCTGAAACAGAGGGGCTGAATCAGAGGGGCTGATTCAGAGGGCGAGAAATAGAGAGGCTGAAACAGAGGGCGAGAGACAGAGGGGCTGAAACAGAGGGCGAGAAACAGAGGGGCTGAAACAGAGGGGCTGAAACAGAGGGCGAGAAACAATGGGGCTGAAACAGAGGGCGAGAAACAGAGGCGCTGAAACAGAGGGCGAGAAACAGAGGGGCTGAAACAGAGGGTGAGAAACAGAGGGGCTGAAACATAGAGGCTGAAACAGAGGGGCTGAAACAAAGGGCGAGAAATGGAGGGGCTAAAACAGAGGGCGAGAAACAGAGGGGCTGAAACAGAGGGCGAGAAACAGAGGGGCTGAAACAGAGGGGCTGAAACAGAGGGCGAGAAACAGAGGGGCTGAAAAAGAGGTCGAGAAACAGAGGGGCTGAATCAGAGGGGCTGAAACAGAGGGCGAGAAAAAGAGGGGCTGAAACAGAGGGCGAGAAACAGAGGGGCTGAAACAGAGGGCGAGAAACAGAGGGGCAGAAACAGAGGGCGAGAAACAGAGGGGCTGAAACAGAGGGGCTGAAACAGAGAGCGCGAAACAGCGGGGCTGAAACAGAGGGCGAGAAACAGAGGGGCTGAAACAGAGGGGCTGAATCAGAGGGGCTGAAACAGCTGGCGAGAAACAGAGGGGCTGAAACAGAGGGCGAGAAACAGAAGGGCAGAAACAGAGGGCGAGAAACAGAGTGGCTGAAACAGAGGGGCTGAAACAGAGAGCGCGAAACAGCGGGGCTGAAACAGATGGTGAGAAACAGAGGGGCTGAAACAGAGGGGCTGAAACAGAGAGGCAAAATTAGAGGGGCAGAAACAGAGGGTGAGAAACAGAGGGGCTGAACCAGAGGGCGAGAAACAGAGGGGCTGAAACAGAGGGGCTGAAACAGAGGGGCTGAAACAGAGGGCGAGAAACAGAGGGGCTGAAACAGAGGGGCTGAAACAGAAGGGCTGAAACAGAGGGGCTGATTCAGAGGGCGAGAAACAGAGGGGCTGAATCAGAGGGGCTGAATCAGAGGGGCTGAAACAGAGGCGCTTATACAGAGGGCGAGAAACAGAGGGGCTGAAACAGAGGGCGAGAAACAGAGGGGCTGAAAGAGAGGGCGAGAAACAGAGGGGCTGAAACAGTGCGGCTGAAACAGAGGGGCTTAAACAGAGGGGCTGAATCAGAGGGGCTGATTCAGAGGGCGAGAAATAGAGTGTCTGAAACAGAGGGAGTGAGACAGAGGGGCAGAAACAGAGGGCGAGAAACAGAGGGGCTGAAACAGAGGGCGAGAAACAGAGGGGCTGAAACAGAGGGCTGAATCAGAGGGGCTGAATCAGAGGGGCTGAAACAGAGGGGCTGTAACAGAGGGCAAGAATCAGAGGGGCTGAAACAGAGGGCGAGAAACAGAGGGCGAGAAACAGAGGGGCTGAAACAGAAGGGCTGAAACAGAGGGGCTGAAACAGAGGGGCTGATACAGAGGGCGAGAACAGAGGGGCTGAAAGAGAGGGCGAGAAACAGAGGGGCTGAAACAGAGGACGAGAAACAGAGGGGCTGAAACAGAGGGGCTGAAACAGAGGGGCTGAAACATAGGGGCTGAAACAGAGGGCGAAAAACTGTGAGGCTGAAACAGAGGGCGAGAAACAGAGGGGCTGAAACAGAGGGCGAGAAACAGAGAGGCTGAAACAGAGGTGCTGAAACAGAGGGGCTGAAACAGAGGGGCTGCAACAGAGGGGCTGAAACAGAGGGGCTGAAACAGAGGGCGAGAAACAGAGGGCGAGAAACAGAGGGACTGAAACAGAGGGGCTGAAACAGAGGGGCTGAAACAGAGGGCGAGAAACAGAGGGGCTGAAACAGAGGGCGAGAAACAGAGGGGCTGAAACCGAGGGGCTGAATCAGAGGGGCTGAAACAGAGGGTCTGATACAGAGGGCGAGAAACAGAGGGGCTGAAACAGAGGGCGAGAAACAGAGGGGCTGAAACAGAGGCGAGAAACAGAGGGGCTGAAACAGAGCGGCTGAAACAGAGGGGCTGAAACAGAGGGGCTGAATCAGAGGGGCTGATTCAGAGGGCGAGAAATAGAGGGGCTGAAACAGAGGGCGAGAGACAGAGGGGCTGAAACAGAGGGCGAGAAACAGAGGGGCTGAAACAGAGGGGCTGAAACAGAGGGCGAGAAACAATGGGGCTGAAACAGAGGGCGAGAAACAGACGGGCTGAAACAGAGGGGCTGAAACAGAGGGCGAGAAACAGAGGGCGAGAAACAGAGGGGCTGAAACAGAGGGGCTGAAACAAAGGGGCTGAAACAGAGGGGCTGAAACAGAGGCCAAGAAACAGAGGGGCTGAAACAGAGGGCGAGAAACAGAGGGGCTGAAACAGAGGGGCAGAAACTGAGGGGCTGAAACAGAGGGGCTGAAACAGAGGGCGAGAAACAGAGGGGCTGAAACGGAGAGCGAGAAACAGAGGGGGAAAAACAGAGGGACTGAAACAGAGGGGCTGAAACAGAGGGGCTTAAACAGAGGGGGAGAAACAGAGGGGCTGAAACAGAGGGCGAGAAACAGAGGGGCTGAAACCGAGTGGCTGAATCAGAGGGGCTGAAACAGAGGGGCTGATACAGAGGGTGAGAAACAGAGGGGCTGAAACAGAGGGCGAGAAACAGAGGGGCTGAAACAGAGGGAGAGAGACAGAGGGGCAGAAACAGAGGGCGAGAAACAGAGGGGCTGAAACAGAGGGCGAGAAACAGAGGGGCTGAAACAGAGTGCGAGAAACAGAGGGGCTGAAACAGAGGGGCTGAAACAGAGGGGCTGAAACAGAGGGGCTGAAACAGTTGGGATGAAACAGAGGGCGAGAAACAGAGCGGCTGAAACAGAGGGCGAGAAACAGAGGGGCTGAAACAGAGGGCGAGAAACAGAGGGGCTGAATCAGAGGGGCTGAAACAGAGGGTGAGAAACAGTGGGGCTGAAACAGAGGGCGAGAAACAGAGTGGCTGAAACAGACGGGCTGAAACAGAGGGGCTTAAAAAGAGGGCGAAAAACAGAGGGGCTGAAACAGAGGGCGAGAAAAAGAGGCTCTGAAACAGGGTCGAGAAACAAAGGGGTTGAAACAGAGGGGCTGGAACAGAGGGGGAGAAACAGAGGGGCTGAAACAGAGGGGCTGAAACAGAGGGCGAGAAACAGAGGGGCTGAAACAGAGGGCGAGAAACAGAGGGGCTGAAACAGATGCGCTGAAACAGAGGGGCTGAAACAGAGGGGCTGAAACAGAGGGCGAGAAACAGAGGGGCTGAATCAGAGAGGCTGAATCAGAGGGGCTGAAACAGAGAGGCTGAAACAGAGGGCGAGAAACAAACGGGCTGAAACAGCGGGCGAGAAACAGAGGGCGAGGAACAGAGGGGCTGAAACAGACGAGCTGAAACAGAGTGCCTGAAACAGAGGGCGAAAAACAGAGGGGCTGAAACAGAGGGCGAGAAACAGAGGGTGAGAAACAGAGGGCGAGAAACAGAGGGTGAGAAACAAAGGGCGAGAAACAGAGGGGATGAAACAGAGGGGCTGAAACAGAGGGGCTGAAACAGAGGGGCTGAAACAGGTGGGCTGAATCAGAGGGGCTGAAACAGAGGGGCTGAAACAGAGGGCGAGAAACAGAGGGGCTGAAACAGAGGGGATGAAACAGAGGGGCTGAAACAGAGGGGCTGAAACAGAGGGCGAGAAACAGAGAGGCTGAAACAGAGGGCGAGAAACAGAGGGGCTGAAACAAAGGGGCTGAAACAGAGGGGCTAAATTAGAGGGGCAGAAACAGAGGGCGAGAAACAGAGGGGCTGAACCAGAGGGCGAGAAACAGAGGGGCTGAAACAGAGGGGCTGAAACAGAGGGGCTGAAAAAAAGGGGCTGAAACAGAGGGCGTGAAACAGAGGGGCTGAAACAGGGGGCGAGAAACAGAGCGGCTGAAACAGAGGGGCTGAAACAGTCGGAGCTGAAACAGAGGGGCTGAAACAGAGGGCGAGAAACAGAGAGGCTGAAACAGAGGGCGAGAAACAGAGGGTCTGAAATAGAGGGCGAGAAACAGAGGGGCTGAAACCGCGGGCGAGAAACAGAGGGGCTGAAACAGAGGGCGAGAAACAGAGGGGCTGAAACAGAGGGTGAGAAACAGAGGGGCTGAAACATAGAGGCTGAAACAGAGGGGCTGAAACAAAGGGCGAGAAATGGAGGGGCTAAAACAGAGGGCGAGAAACAGAGGGGCTGAAACAGAGGGCGAGAAACAGAGGGGCTGAAACAGAGGGGCTGAAACAGAGGGCGAGAAACAGAGGGGCTGAAAAAGAGGTCGAGAAACAGAGGGGCTGAATCAGAGGGGCTGAAACAGAGGGCGAGAAACAGAGGGGCTGAAACAGAGGGCGAGAAACAGAGGGGCTGAAACAGAGGGTGAGAAACAGAGGTGCTGAAACAGAGGGGCTGAAACAGAGGGGCTGTATCAGAGGGGCTGATTCAGAGGGGCTGAAACAGAGGGGCTGAATCAGGGGGGCTGAAACAGAGTGCGAGAAACAGAGGGTCTGAAACAGAGGGCGAGAAACAGCGGGGCCGAAACAGAGGGCGAGAAACAGAGTGGCTGAAACAGAGTGGCTGAAACAGAGAGCGTGAAACAGAGGGGCTGAAACAGAGGGCGAGAAACATAGGGGCTGAAACAAAGGGGCTGAAACAGAGGGGCTAAATTAGAGGGGCAGAAACAGAGGGCGACAAACAGAGGGGCTGAACCAGAGGGCGAGAAACAGAGGGGCTGAAACAGAGGGGCTGAAACAGAGGGGCTGAAAAAGAGGACGAGAAACAGAGTGGCTGAAACAGAGGGGCTGAAACAGGAGTGCTGAAACAGAGGGGCTGATTCAGTGGGCGAGAAACAGAGGGGCTGAATCAGAGGGTCTGAATCAGAGGGGCTGAAACAGAGGGGCTGTAACAGAGGGCGAGAATCAGAGGGGCTGAAACAGAGGGCGAGAAACAGAGGGCGAGAAACAGAGGGACTGAAACAGAGGGGCAGAAACAGTGGGGCTGAAACAGAGGGCGAGAAACAGAGGGTGAGAAACAGAGGGAGAAACAGAGGGTGAGAAACAGTGGGCGAGAAACAGAGGGGATAAAACAGAGGGGCTGAAACTGAGGGGCTGAAACAGAGGGCGAGAAACAGAGGGGCTGAATCAGAGGGCGAGAAACAGAGGGGCTGAAACAGAGGGGCTGAAACAGAGGGGCTGAAACAGAGGGCGAGAAACAGAGAGGCTGAAACAGAGGGCGAGAAACAGAGGGGCTGAAACAGAAGGCGAGAAACAGAGGGGCTGAAACAGCGGGCGAGAAACAGAGGGGCTGAAACAGATGGGCTGAAACAGAGGGGCTGAAACAGAGGGGCTGAAACAGAGTGGCTGAAACAGAGAGCGTGAAACAGAGGGGCTGAAACAGAGGGCGAGAAACATAGGGGCTGAAACAAAGGGGCTGAAACAGAGGGGCTAAATTAGAGGGGCAGAAACAGAGGGCGACAAACAGAGGGGCTGAACCAGAGGGCGAGAAACAGAGTGGCTGAAACAGAGGGGCTGAAACAGAGGGGCTGAAAAAGAGGACGAGAAACAGAGTGGCTGAAACAGAGGGGCTGAAACAGGAGTGCTGAAACAGAGGGGCTGATTCAGTGGGCGAGAAACAGAGGGGCTGAATCAGAGGGTCTGAATCAGAGGGGCTGAAACAGAGGGGCTGTAACAGAGGGCGAGAATCAGAGGGGCTGAAACAGAGGGCGAGAAACAGAGGGCGAGAAACAGAGGGACTGAAACAGAGGGGCAGAAACAGAGGGGCTGAAACAGAGGGCGAGAAACAGAGGGTGAGAAACAGAGGGAGAAACAGAGGGTGAGAAACAGTGGGCGAGAAACAGAGGGGATGAAACAGAGGGGCTGAAACTGAGGGGCTGAAACAGAGGGCGAGAAACAGAGGGGCTGAATCAGAGGGCGAGAAACAGAGGGGCTGAAACAGAGGGGCTGAAACAGAGGGGCTGAAACAGAGGGGCTGAAACAGAGGGCGAGAAACAGAGAGGCTGAAACAGAGGGCGTGAAACAGAGGGGCTGAAACAGAGGGCGAGAAACAGAGGGGCTGAAACAGCGGGCGAGAAACAGAGGGGCTGAAACAGCGGGCGAGAAACAGAGGGGCTGAAACAGATGGGCTGAAACAGAGGGGCTGAAACAGAGGGGCTGAAACAGAGGGCGAGAAACAGAGGGGCTGAAACAGAGGGCGAGAAACAGAGGGACTGGAACAGAGGGGGAGAAACAGAGGCCGAGAAACAGAGGGACTGAAACAGAGGGTGAGAAACAGAGGGGCTGAAACAGAGGGGCTGAAACAGAGGGGCTGAAACAGAGGGCGAGAAATAGAGGGGCTGAAACAGCGGGCGAGAAACAGAGGGGCTGAAACAGATGGGCTGAAACAGAGGGGCTGAAACAGAGGGGCTGAAACATAGGGCGAGAAACAGAGGGGCTGAAACAGAGGGCGAGAAACAGAGGGACTGGAACAGAGGGGGAGAAACAGAGGCCGAGAAACAGAGGGACTGAAACAGAGTGTGAGAAACAGAGGGGCTGAAACAGAGGGGCTGAAACAGAGGGGCTGAAACAGAGGGCGAGAAACAGAGGGGCTGAAACAGATGGGCTGAAACAGAGGGGCTGAAACAGAGGGGCTGAAACAGAGGG